>NC_135178.1:29155334-29755334 GCF_041146795.1 Maylandia zebra
GATCTACTGTACAAATCAATCTTCAAATCATATGATTCAAACCATGTGACTTCAAAGCCAAATACCTTCACATACAATACAAGGACTCGGCTCAGCAACAACACGATGGCCGAAATCTTTACAATAAAACACCAAAAAGCATTTTCCAAAATGCTTGTTTGATTGTTTGTTTGTTTGTTTTTAATATAGAACAATGTGATGCATGTGTTATTTAACTTGCCTACCAATGCTGATTATATTAAAGTAGAAAACTAAAGGGTCTTTTAGGTGTCATGTTTGATTGTGTTATGCAGGCAAAGAGGTGTGGTAATCATGTAAGCAGTGAACAGGTCATGTGCACACAGCTATTAAAAGAAGTGACTGGTCTTAAATAACCCAAGCACTGTTGTATAACTATATAGCAAACTTGTGGCATCAGTGACATTATTCTACGAGTGACCAACAGTTAGAAAGCTGATACGGCTGATGTGTGGATACACACCCACTTAGATAAGTCCAACTGCAGCTTGTCTTCCCAAAACAATAAGTATATAAATCTAGAAAATACCCAAAAACCTTCAAAAGAAAAACCATGAGTATTGCCACAGTCAAAAATTATGATTTTGCCATGTAGTTTGATTATAAACAAAACTAACTGCTTTATCATATCCATATGTCATTTGTGACTTTAACTGCATAAACCGATCCCAGACGTTGTCTGAGAAATAAGGCCAAATCAGAATGTTGATTCTTAACATTCAGACCTTATATCCTTTTGTAACATGAAAGAATTACATAAGTCCCATTGTCTGCAGATTATGGTTGTTTTTCTACGTTCCTTCAGCTAGAAGGGTATTTTTGTGGCTCCGTCACACTTGTCTGGCTCATTCCCACGAGAACTTGTGAGCCTACACTTCTGACACCATAAAATATGGGAACACAAGAAACGACCAGCTTCAGAGGCTCTTTGTGTGGCACTGTGTGTCCCAACAGAGTGAATCTGTGTTTTTAATCAAATACAATTCAATTAACCCTCTCAGGCTCAAATTAAACTTTTTGTTGCTAATGCACAACCAAGTCCTGCAGTGGTACTTCTGACTAAAACAAACTCATAAAATATGTATGTGGGGTAATCAGGTTGTTAGTTTTTAACTGTTGGAAATCGGCAGAAATTGAAAGAAAGAAGCATGTGTGTTCTGGAGAAGACCAGTTTCACTGAAATATATTGCCTTACTGATGCAAATCTAGAAAGGTCAAGATCTGCACTTGTACTTCCTTCTTCAAAGAGGTTAAGACCTGGTTAAATTTAAGATGATTAAGATTAGAATTCCACTAAGGTTAAAAAGTTTTTAGTTGGACCTGTAGTTGCAGTGGTGCGGTAAAGGCTTAATCTTAGTCAACCTAAAAGGCTTGTGTGTGTATTTAGACTCTTCAGAATAGAACAGAATAGAATAGTCATTTATTGTGATTGATATTGTCAAGTTCTTTGCAGTCCGAATAGCTTAAAAATGTTTTTGAGTCTGGAGGTGTTTCATCAAAAGAAAAATTAGCTCCAAAGTTTATCAGATGCAGCATAACGGAACGTGATGATGCTGCACGACAATAATCATAAGCATCAAAATAAAACTATTGCATGATGGCGGTTAGACCGCAAACATGAACAAAAACAAACCTAAATCAATTAGCTGTTCATATTAGATGTCATAAAAATATGGCTGAGATTAAACAGATTTGTAGAGATTCAAAATTCCTTGTGAATGTTGCACACGTCTCATCTGTAGTTACTGGAAGCGGTTTGCGGCCAGAAGAGCTAAAACCAGTTTTCAAATTCAAGGGTTCACTTACTTTTATCAGCAACACTGGTGATGGTGTGTTCAGTAAAGACTTGAAGGATTATGTGTAAAGAGTATTTGATTTAAATGTATTTGTGTTAATCCTACAGCATCATGCTTTGGTTGCTCTTAATATGACTAACTGATATGAAGAAAGATAAAGTCTACATCATTTCTGCAGGCTCCCATTGACATTTTAAATAACTAATAAAGTTACTGTTTGAAATCTGGACTCAGTGTGTCCTTGTGTAACAATTGTTGTTTATTTATACATGTTTGCTTAATGGCTGTGTGTGTTTTGCTGACTGTACAATAATTTGCTGATCTGCGATAATAAAGATATCACTGATCCTTGACCCATGACATTATGATGAAGTTGCTGCAGAGAAACAGTTGAAACATGGGACTTTACCCAGAAGCACATGTGGTGGTTGGGATTTCTGTTCAGTGTTAAACCAAAACTAAAGGCTCAGATATTTTTAGACTCCTACATTTTTCTCTCCTTTTCCTTATTTTAGGTTTTCATTCACAGTTTGGCTAGATTTAGACAACAAAAGTATTTCTTTTGATTTGGGATAATATCAAGGTTTAGATTAAATTAGACTCTTGCACAAGCCACCATGTGTTAAGTATTACGCACGCAGGACTAGTGTTGATTCCAGTCATTTGTAAAAGATTTCAAATGTCATTAATGATATTAACTTCAACAGAACAAATGTTATGTAGCAGATGTAACAGCTATGTTTGTAACTACCAGTCACAGATGTCAGTGAAATAAAACAGATTTTTCTTACTTCATGAGAATTCTGCTCATGAGAGAGTCGTTCCCCTGGTAACACTAATCCTGTGTGAGTAAGGTTCAGAAATATTTCTATCAGAAAGGATATGAGGCAGATAACCTTGAAGGTTAACTACACTGACTCACAAAGCTCTGAATAACATACATTATGAGCTGTAGGAACAACATTAACACGCATATTGTTAGCTTAAATGTGTGTTTGTGTGTATGTGTGTTTTACACAGATCACATTACATTTATGTTCCATATTCTACTCGGGTCTGGTTTAATAATTGAATCCTTATAAAGGCAACATTTGAATTGAGAGATGTTTTCAGGCAAGTGCTTCATCATATCGAAACATTGCCTTTTAAAGAATGTTTTATGAATGTTTTGTGAATTATTGATGAGACTTGTGGAACATTGGACATGCTTACTACAAGTACTGTGCAGAAATGTACTATAAAAGTACCAGTCCATTTACATTCATGTTTTGGAAGCAGTAGCATTAGAACCTGTTGGGATTGGTTATGGCTAAATTTGGCTGCATGTTAAGCCGATTTTTATCAGTTTTTATGTTAAGCCACACCAACTAATCCTGGAAGACAGATATAGTGATCTAAGTTAACCAGTTCAATTCAATTCACTTCAATTCACTTCACTTCACTTCAATTCAATTCAATTCAATTCAATTCAATTCAATTCAATTCAGTTCAGTTCAGTTCAGTTCAGTTCAGTTCAATTCAATTTATATGGCAAAAATTCATAACAACAGCTTTCTCAAAGCGCTTTATATTGTAGGGTAAAGATGCTACAATATTAGAAAGAAACCCAAACAATCATACAACCCCTGCAAGAACCTGGAGACAGTGGGAAGGAAAAACTCCCTTTTAACAGGAAGAAACCTTTGGCAGAACCACGTTCAGGGAGAGGCAGCCATCTGCCATTGCAGTTTGGGAATGAGGGGGAACAGAAGACAGCAGGGAGAGAACTCTTTAAACGAGAAAAGAAAATGGAACTTTACGAAGATGCGCAAATCAGCAGAAATAAGCATACAACAGATATAACTTCCTGGTTCATTAGAACGCTTGAAACAGCTTTGCTGACACTGAGCTTTAACAGTAAATGACCTCTGATGTTGGATTTCCCCTTAAAAAAGAAAGGCCTGCAATTTAGTCATTAAGATGTTTCACTGTAAAACTGATCCAGTCCCATTGTTTATTATATCTTTCCATTGTTCAAGATCCTGTTTGCAAGATGATTTGGCACTACTTCAGAAGTCGTGGCAAATATGTGACATTCAGACACAGCCGATTATTATTTTCTTTCCAAAGGGAGTTTCCATGAGAAAAGGGGATGAGAACTGAAGCTGATTCGGCTCACAGTTGACGAGGTCGGAAGAGTTCATTGATGTCCATTCCAACGCCGCTGGCTCACCGGTCTCTCCATTTTTGCTTATGTTGGCACTTAGTGGTACACTGAAAAAAAGGGATTGGCCAGCTCTTGGATTTATGTAAGCATCTTGCGTGTATTTAACACATGTGCCTCATGCTTTAAAGTTAAGTGTAACTATATAGTGTAGAAACTACATGATATGCAGAGAGGGTAGATTAAATTGTTTATATCATGTTTGAGTGAAGTAAGTCAATAATATAGCAATGTTAAATCTCGCGACACCGCACAGTATTTCAGTTTCGCGCGCTTTGGATCGTGGTTTCAGGAAGGCATCCCCCTCAGTCAAGTCGAGCAGCCTCCTCTACTTTTCTTGGTAAATAAATTTGGTGGTTGTTACATTAAAAAAGTCTAACTTGTAATTTGAACACAATAATTTCATGTTTCTATGAACCTAATTAAATCATGAAGGATCTGTAACAAATTCAACAACTTAATTTGTTCTTGTTTAGATTACATGATACAATCTAGTAAGAGTGGTTAGTTGCTGAACTCATGAAATTCACAAGATCGCACGAGATGTCAAACTTCAGGAAAATCACTGGAGTTATAAGAGGCAGACAACTACACACACACTATGTGTATGCTATTGCTATTTATTGTGGTTTAACCTGTCAACGACAAAGGCATGGATTGGTGGCGGTTAATGCTGTTGCTTCACATTAAGAAGGTCCTGTGTTCAAATCCACAATCTCGGCTAGTTTGCAGGTTTCTCTCTGGGCATTCTGGTTTCCTCCCACAGTTAAAAGTCATGCAGTTATTAGAGTTAGGTTAATTGGTGATTCTAAATTACCTGTGAATGTAAGTGGCCAATGGTTGTTTGTCTCTGTGATAACCAAGCAACTTATCACTTCAGGGTTATTTCCCTGCAACCAGGATAAAGATAGGAGGATTAGCTGTTGTAGATCCATTTGATTTTTATAGTAACCAGACTCTAGATTTTGCTGAACATTATGTAATATGAAGACAACATGTAATATTTAAGTGACCTGGGATAAAAGCTATTGAATAGTGTTGAAATAAAATGACAAAATTGTGAAGGATTAAAATATTCCAAGAGCTCAACTTACTTCATCTAAACATGTTTCAATCACGTTTTATGAACACAAAATGCACAGGTTTGTTAATACGGAAAAGTTATATTGATTTAACTCAGTTGTTTAAGTTTCTGCCAAAGCAAAACATTTGTGTGCAACCAATGTACACTATTGAATTAAGTAAATCCAACATGCCCTTTTTGTCATTGTAGGATCATGGTGATAACTGCACATTGTTTACTTAGTAAGTCATCATCTGAGAGGGCAGTGAGGACACAAGTCCAGCTGTGTTGGAGCTCTGCATTAGGACAATGACCCGAAGCCTGACCTGACAATCTTAGTCCGTTTCCGTTTCATATAACTGATGAGTGATGATTCCAGAAATATGTACTGCTCAAAAACAGTTAGGGGAATACTCTGACAATCTAACCTTGACTTCTGGTGGGATTTAGAATAGAGCACTCTGAGGATAGATTATTTTGGTATCCACTGGCCATTGTTATGGGATTTTGTTCTTAACAAACATGCACGGCAGAAAGATTGTCAACTTGATTATTTTGTTCTTCAAAACCCAATTACTGATTTGAGTGTTCTCTTAATTGTTTCCATCAGTATATATATATTTTTACTACAAATCTGATTACAGAATGGTTTTAGCTAAAATACACAGTGGGACTGAATTGTTGAGGAGCCAAAATATTATATCAAGCAAGAGATGGACATTTAAAGTCTCATCAGTTCCTGAAAAGGAAAAGAGTGCTTTTAAAAGAAGTGATGATGCAGCACAAAATGCCACTTCACAATTTTGTTTAGATGTGCTGCTGGTATTAAATAAAAAGGGAGCATATACTATAAAGTACTGGTCAAAATCCTTGAGCCATGTATTTTCTTAAAAAATGGGAAATAGTTGCAAACATATATCGAAACATCTGCAAACATGAAAACACAGTACATAAGGCAATAACAGAGTTTGCACAAATGTAACAAGCTTAAAAGTCAATATTTGGTATGATGACCATAATTCCATCAATTTTCACAAGCTCTCCATGTGCACCTGACTGAATTACATCTCCAAACAGTAGATAGATCAGTTGAAGGGCCACATGCAGCTTTTAAGCTTTGTGTCAGGTATTTGCTGGATTATTTCCTATTTCTTAAGGACATGACTTTGCAAATAATACAAGTGTTCCCCACTTGTCCAGTTTGCAAAAATTGTTTAAGGACACACTGCACTGCAGCTAATAGCTCTAGCGAAATCAATTTGCTGGTGCAAAAATACTATTAGAAACAAAATATAAAGAAATGGTGGATGGCTCAAGACTTTGGCAAATTTTGTATTTTAAAAAAGTAATATCTTATTTTTACAAATTGGTTATTCTGATTTTAATCAGCCAGGCCATGTCACAATCCTGGGTCTGTTGACCCAGCGTTTTGAGTTTTAGTTTATTTTGATGTTTTTGGTTTATAGTTAAGTCCATAGTTAAGTTCATTCTATTATGCCCAAGTTACCATTATAGTTTCTTAGATTCCGCTTGTGTCTTCTACCCCTGTGTTTAATTTTCCCTTGCCTGTTATGTGTTTCATATCTTATGTCTTATATTGTCGAGTTTGTGTTGTCGTGTCTGGGTTCCATGCTGTTTCCTGTTTTATTGTGAAAGTCCCTGTCCTGTGTGCAGTGTCTAGTTTTGCTTCCTCTTGTCTCGTTGGGTCTGATTTGTCCCAGCTATGTTCCCACCTGTTCCCCATCCCCTTATTATCTTTCTGTGTACTTAAGTCCTCTGTCCTCCTTTGTTCAGTGTCAAATCGTCTGTTGTCTTTTGCGCTATGTCTCCATGTACAAGGTGTCTTTGTAGCAACGCCAGGTTTCATGTTTAGGGTTTTGTGTATCTTTAGATTCCTCAGTTTAGATTGTTTATTCTCGTCTTTGCTTGCCTTATGCATTATTTTGTATTTCTGCATCAGGGACATTAAACGGCTCCCTTTTTGCAAATTCAAGTTTTTGTTCCACGTTCCTTCGTGTCTGCATTCTGGGTCCACTATTCACTATTCATACAGTCTGCTTTGGCACACTGTGACAGGATGAAAATTTGAACATTTATGATTATTGTGAAACTTTCCAGGTTTTCCCTGGTCTTTCTCGCACCACTTCTCAAAAAATACATCTTGAAAAGTATTTATATGAAGCTAAAATTTCTTTGTACCATAACATTTTTATATAAATTGGAGATGGTTTCATGGGGAAAGCTCTCAAAAGTGGACAGAATGATCTAAATAAGATTTGAATGGTGTGCAACTCACTTTTATTTGAAATTAGTGAGTGTAAAAACATCTTTAAAAAGAGTAAAATGATCCTGGAGATAAAACCTGCCCACATAAATTTACTGAAAATCACTTGAAATCACAGGTGACTAATAACCCTCAAAACGCTCTTGGTCTGTCACAACATGGCATAACGGTGCTGATGCCACCCACACATTCTCAAGTACTAGAAGGAGACTTGTGGAAAATTCCCCCCATCACACCAGCCCCATCACACACACACACACACACACACACACATATCAACATAGGGACCAGGGTATATAATTACAGCCTCTTAAACAAACTTGTTATGTACCTGCAAAGCATAAACACTGAACTTAAACCATGTAGCCTCTGGGTGCTCGGGCAATTTATGATAGGCTAATGACAGTCATAGTGGGTGGCACCTTCCCACCCACAAACAACACTTTCCTCTTGTATGTGAACACATTTTTCCATCTGACGTCAATATATTTAGCATGTGCACAACACGCACCACTGTCCATGGGCAAAACAATAAATACAGCAAGAAGACGATTTTGGGGAAAGTAGCTTTGTACTTATTGTCACCAGAATTCTGCTGACTGTCATAATGCTCTAAACTGGAACCAAGCAAGATCACATTTATTACTGAAGGAGAATAAGAAGAAGGAGAAATAAGTAAAAACACTTTATTTACCACAAAAGTTGGGAAATTACTGTTTTACAAAATTTTATACATAAAAAAAATCATCCGATAAATCTCAATGAAAACAATTTACAAATATTTGCGTTCTCTTCCAGCATTAAAGATATGATCATATGAAGTCCTGTACAGTCCTGTGAAGAACACCACTGCATGTTAATTTGAAAGTAAGTAGAAGCCGGTTGCTGTGCCACATTGCTCCTTGCACTATAAAAGCAGAGGTTTTTGCACTTTGCTGGTCTGGAGCATTCATGTATGACAATACTGCAACATTCCTGGGAGTGGACATTCCATCAAATTTGTCATTTTTAAATACTAGCAGCTAGATGAAGTTTATGTAAAAATAATTTACAGCAACTTTTCTGCAATATCATTTACATTAAAAAGTGTTGCTGTTAATTCATTTACAGTGAGGTTTTGTAAATAAAATTACAGCAGCCATTATCGTAATGCTAATAACCATGTCAATAACTTTGACATTAAACATGTCAATCCTAGTATCTACTACTGTAACCTGAAGATGGCACTAAATGCAAAAAACCAAAGGTCACTAAAATCATAAAAGACAACCTAAAGTCTGGACCACAGTCTTCATAATCCACCTCATAACTACAGTGTCTATGTCACCATAGAAACAAAGATGGTAACGATCTAACACAAATCAGCTTTGTTGTGTTTGCAGTGTCACTTCAGAATGTCAGCTTTCTATCAGGTCAACTGGCAGCAAAAACATAAACAAAAAAAGAGTTATTTGTGTTGTACATTTCAGCAACTTTGTCCATAACCTCTTCTTGAGACACAGTAAGGTAATTGTTTTTTTTTCTGGGGTTGATCTGGGATTTGGTTCAGGGATATCAGAGTTCATTGTCTCTGTGAACCTGCAAGAACACTGTAACAAGAAAAGGGGTTAAAAGCAGTTCAAAAAGTTGCAATGAATGCCCAGTCACAGCTTCCCCTCATTGCTTAGCATAGCACTTGAGAATAATCTTGATTTTCTGTTTGATAAGGTGGGGTGGGAAAATAAAATTTAGCCTATTTCATAACAAACAAACAAAAAAAGTGTCTTTCATACAAGGCAGCAGCTGTAATCAAGTAAATATCCCTCCATCTTCACTTCACTTTGTTGTATTATGGCCAAAAGTGAAAAGAAACTGCAAGTTTGTCACAGGTAAAGTAAAGAATATTTTATGGCTGTCTAATCTAGTTTAACCTGCCAGCCTTTTATTATAGCATCTTCAATGTGTAGACAATTACTTGTTCGGAGATGGTACAGCTTTAGACCCAACTTCACCAACTTTGTAACATCTCCTAGAAAATGTAGCAGATGTCTTCCTTGGAAACAGAGTTAGTACATGTGACCTCAGAGTGCTTTCCGCTCATGCCAGGCTGGCTTGCCAAAACCAGTGAGCCGTCAGCACACTTTGTACCGTAAACCCAGAGAGGTCAACATTCATTTCTGCTCAAAGTGTCTCTAATTGACCACTGTGATGTCATTGAACGCCCTAGAAACAAGGTTAAAGTGGTTCCTCCCTCCTGGCTATAGGGTCATGTGAGGTGAACTCCCCCGCTTCCCACCACCACTCTGTGCTATTGATCGCACTGCAGTCACTGGTATAATGCCAACAACATAACATGTGGCAATGTACGCACAGCCACCCTTTAATCTGCAAGGCACGTGGCTCCAGGGCAACCAACAACACAGGACAGCTCATGTTGTGTTGCTGGGAGAAACTACAGAGCCACTGCTTGCAGGACCTTGCAATAAAAATATTTAGATTTAGATTTTCCAGGACATGCACAAATGAATTACAGCTGGACTGCAAATGTAGGACAGGTTTGCCTAAAACCTATTTTAATCACATTTCTGCTTCAGAGACCAGGCCCCATTTAAACAAGCATACACTGGCGAAATATAAACACACACATAAAGCATGTGGTCTGTGGCTGATTATTCATCTTGTTCTGCTATTTCTTGTTGAGTCTTTTAATTTCATGACAGTAGAACAGCTTTGTATTTAAAAATGACGTGAAATTTGGAAGAGATTCCCCCAAATCCCGCTGACTTTGGTAATCCTCTGACTTTACGTTCAAGGTTGTGAGTGAGAGTTTTTAATAGTTAGAGAGTGGATAAACACAAACTTGGTGCATACATTGATGTTCTCATCCAAATGCCGGGAAACATGCCAACATGCTTAATAAGGTGTTCACTGACATAACATTAACCTGGTACCACTGTCACTGTGATCATGCTTGGTTACATTTCTGCACTTTTGAAGAAACCAGCTTGATATCTGTCACTGCTTAGATGTGACAGATATCAAACCCAGAGAGGGTTTCATATCTGTCACAGCATAATGTGCTTAGCTGCCAAGCACATTATTTTGTTTTGGTGTAGAGGAGAGAAGGTGTATGAGGAAATGAAAAGCAATTTTTCATTTTCTCGCTACTTTAACCAGTTAAAGTGGCTTTGTGAGGTAGTATGTAATCTGCCTGTATGCTTATTTGGAAGGCCATGACCGATGTCAAATAGCTGTGGGGAAGCTGTGTCTGAATGTTTCTGTAACTTATACTTTGTGGAAACAGTATGGATCCAGAACTTTTTCTCAATAGTCCTGTATAAAGTCTCAAAAACATCATTGCAAAACACTCACTGCATGGAAGTGGCTTATTGGGAGTTTCGTGTTCTGAGAATAATGGTTTCAGTTTTGTAAGTGGAAAATCCCCTGAATTGTGGTATTTATTTGACGATATCGGGTACAAGCATGCTAACGTTAAATACATTTCATGGAAATTGTAAACACTTGATACTTTCAGAAACAGAATCTACAGACAAAGATGATAAACTTCAAAGAAAAAGACAATTTCTTTTTTGCTAGTTGGCACGTGCATACACTCACAAGTGCATTATATGGTAGCAGATTCACTTTTCAAGATGACTTTCGTTTGCAAATTTCTCATAACGATGGGTCGTGCAGGAGTTTCAAATGTGCGTGCGAAGTACTTGTTTCGATGCCTTAATCCAAACATGAACAGAAAATATCTGAATTAACAAAACATCAAAGAGAATCCTCAGGTTCAATTGTTTTAAAACTTCTATATCATGGGTTGTTATGGCTCCACCATGGTGATGGTGTGATGGTGAAAATTGGTGGACACAAAATGACAAAACTGACAGTTTTTTATCATTAAATTAAATAAAAATTTAATAAAACATCAGTTTACAAAACACCAAGAAAGCAGAAGTTTAACCACCGCAAGGTTTGTTTGGCATTTTATATTTAACCATCAGAGGTTTTGAAAATGTTCTGTCTGTACTGAGGTTAAGATTCCTTTGCATTTTCATCATTTCTGAATAAGTCAAGATGCCAATAAGTTCCAGTTATAGAAAAGACATGTTTCAAACAGTGACTAAAAGCTAAAGGCTATGGCTTGTTTTCCATTCTGGAGGCAGACGACATTAATGGCATTAAAATACCCTATGACTATGAAACTGGAGTGAGTCACTGAAACAATATTGTGTGGTCAGCTTAGCGTGGTGGTAAAACCAGCTTCATGCCTTTAACCACAGACATTTTCTGAGCAGATGTTTGTTTGTCTTGGTGAAAATGGGTCAGCAGAGTTGTACACAGGCAAAAGTAACCACTGAAGATAGCAATCAGACAGCAGAACAGGAAAACAATTAAAACTTTGACAGAGATAGGAAGTCTTGATATAGATCATACGTAAATAGCTGCCAGGCAGCAGCGACGATCACAAGGACCCATCTCACGTTACATACAGCACATCTGAAGGCATTACTAGACCTAGAAATCTTCAAGTACACTATTTCACACACATCTGTCAGCTTATTACACTCTTTTCCCATGTTTAGTCAAGGCAACCGAGTGATATCAAGGGTCTAAATGTATTCAAAGAATTTCAGTGAAACATCACAGGATAGCAGTTGTGACGTAGATGTTTGTGAAGGAGTAATATGATGGGAAAAAAGTGAGTGAGTGTGTGTGTGTTTGTGTTGCTCCTGCTCCAGTAAATGGATGTCTCATTAAAGACTGGAAAAGCTTGTGGAAGGAACACATCCAGTTGGATATTAACTGCGTGTTGTGTTACAGCAGAATAAAGTGAGTCAACATGTATACAAGAAACAAACAAACAAAAAGAAATTCTGCTCAGCTCAACCTATGCCATGGTTGAACCATGCCACTGTATGCTATGAACCATGAAGTGTCATAGGTTTTCCTGTTTATTCAGAAACTATAGCTTAGAGGAAGCAATGCTGACGTTTCTCCTGACATCTTTCAAGGCCTGAGAAAAAAAACAAATTTTACAAGCAGAGCAGAAATCAGAGTACTACACTGCAAATTTACCCCATGACATTTAGCCATTTCTTCTAGTTTCTCAGAATAGCATCAAACTCCTTTTATAATGAAAGGTGTTCAGCTTATATTTCAAATATAAAGTGAATCCTCACAGGAGGTAACAGGCGCGCTTTAAGTTCAAGCATCAGTTGCAGTGTGAGCTGTAAAAGCATGTTCTCACAAGCAGTAGTGGAGTCTTTTTCAGAAAACATTCACTTTCAGCGTTCTCCTAAAGTTGAGTCATACAGAAATGTCACATGAACATGACAGTGTGACAAATATACATGCTCTGATTACTGAAAAATCAAAGTGAATCTTCAGGTTAAATAGTTTCATCTTCTATGTTGTGAGTAGGCCACAACACCGATTTAATCTTGAAATGATGGACAAGGCACAAGCTGCTACAAACAAAGTGTGAATTTATTTCTCCAAAAGAAACAAATGTATTTACATTATGTACAGACACATCCCCTCAAAAGTAAGTCACATACAGTAACTACACACAAAAGCACAGAAAGGCAGGATCCAATAAGACTGACATCTCCTTCAATTAAACAGTGTATCAGTAATCTCTTTCAGCAGAAAGGCACACTTCACAGGTACAAACACGCACATTAATACACAAATACTGCATCTCGAAGAAACTCATTCAACATGCGCTCCATTATGGGGTGTGCTCTGATAAATAAGGTTGTCTTGCAGTGCTTTCATTTATTCATAAATAAATATTTTAAAAATTGTACAGTACAGTGACTATAACTGCTGGTGTGTCCACTGGCAGAAATCTCTACTTCACTAGTCCACACAGAGGAACTTTCTGTAACTTCTCAGGCAACCCACACAGTTGAGAGTGCCACCACTTCCAGGCTGTGCACCATTTTGCAACCGCCGCATGCTGAGAGAAACCCATCGTTCTTATTTTCAGAAGTCAGTGGAAACCTTCCCCACTTCCCCCTTCACCACGTGCTGATTAAGCCTAAGTGCTCAAATACAGAGGGCACAGCTTCTTCCTGATTCATGTTGGATTCCCCCATGGTGATGGTGCATTGGTTGTTGGGAGAGCCGAATTGTTACATGGGCACCCTGTTGATCAGAAAGAGCAGAATAATTACATACACCATAAACACAACTTTAAGTTACAGGACCAGGTAATGATAAATTTGAATTTTTCCAGTTTTTCAACTTTTCATACCGTTTTCTCGGTTTTGCATCCCAGCCATCAGGGCATTTAATAAAATTGATATATTCCCCTGGAGAGATTTCTGTTTTTGAAGAGTCTTCGGCACAGAAAGCATACCTGTAACACCACAAAGCATCAGTCAGTGTCTGAACAGATTAATTAAAATTAATTCTGCACCATTAAGACTGGCAACTGCAGTTTTGACCCTTCAGCTCACTTTTTCTGTGATTCTCCAGCTTTCACACGCATCCGACGAACTTCAAGCACGGGTTTGGAAGGGTTGGCGTTCCAGCCCCAGAAATTCTTCTTGATGTTTTTCCACATAGAGCTCCAGGAGTCGGATTCTCCTTCCCAACTCAGACGGATCCTGAGCACTTCACCGATCTCTTCCTCGGCAAAAACCAGGAAGGTGTTTGTCATGTTCAGACCAATGGTGTTATCGCGGCTGCACAAGTAGTAAGAAATTTGTTTAAAAAAAAAACCACGTTAAAAGGAAGCTGTGTTTAAGTCCACCATTTTTTAAGATCAAGCATTTGCAACTAAAGTAGACCTCTAAAATAAACAGTCTTCAGAGAGCTGTCATATTGCCCTGGCACGCTTGTATATTTATGAAAACTGCTGTTCGCTTCAGTCTGCCACCAAATTTGTTGTACAGCCCAAGACCACTTTGAAAAAATTCAGAACAAGCACTCGAGTTGAAAATTCTAAATGTATAGAAATAATCTGATTGTTTCTCAGTACAACATTCAGTCAAAAACAACTACCACACTGTGCATACAGAAGGACTGTAACTGAGCCGTTAGCGATTTACACGTTGTCATGTTGAGACATTGTGAAAGAAGACTGGTTTGGCAGGAAGGGTTTAGGTTTTGAACTTACACGTCAACAAACATATCAGCTGTGTCCTTGTGCTCGCCATACAACTTGACATTGAAGATGGGATCAGCATCATCAGACTGTTTTTTGTTGAACACGTGCATCTTCATCTGGTAGTGGTAGCCTTGAACAAAAAGCAAGAGTTAATACTTGATCTAGTGTAGGTGTGTGTACAGTAGTAGTTTACACTGCAACTGTAAAATCATAAAACAAGTTAGATATAGAGGTTAAAGATATGAAAACAGATTGGGTTATAGTACTTGCTTATCACTTTTGCTCTAGGAAGTACACGTCATAACATTTCACACATTTCATTCTTCTTGTATCTCACCTGCGAAAGGTGTGTCAGCCCGGGTTTTCAGATACATTTTACTGTTACGCCTCTTGCGCATTTTTGTGGCATTGTAGCCAATTTTGTTGCAGCGGTTTTTGCGACAGCTCAGGCAGATTCCCTTCTTGAAGCGGTCGGGCCCAGTGCACTGGAAGGCATAGCTCAGGTGCTCCTTGTTCATCAGAGAGTCCACAAACAAGTGCACAGCGCGCTCGTGTTCACACTTCATCACCTCCATGAAATCTAGAAAAGTTGAGTATAGTAGATTATAGTTTAAAGGTCAGTAGGATTCTTTTTCTTCTTTTTTTTTTTTTTTTTTTAAACATAGGGGATACATGCAAAAGTAAAGACTTTCAGCCACTTACTTCCTGCCACTGCCAGCACGTCCCCAAGTCCACAGCCCGGCTGCACGTCACCGCCATTAGGATAGATATCAATGTCCCCAATTGGCTGCTGGATTCCAATGCTCACACCCAAAGCCTCCCGAGTGTATGTGTGCAGAACATCCACAAAGTCGGCATCATCTGGTGAGAGGCGCTTCTCCTTCTCCACGCCCTCAAACATCGGTCCTGCTGGGTCTAGACCTATGAAGAACAAAGATTAGAAAGGTCAAGCAAATGAGGCAACCCTCAAATTAAAGGGCTATTTTTTCTGGCTCATATTACTTCCAACTTACCAGTGATTCTGCCAATGGTCCCTCGTACATGCATTCCTGCGTAGCCTGCCACATGAGCACCTAAACTATAACCAATCAGGTGGACATTCTCCAGAGGGAGCTGGTGCTCATCCTGTTTCAGGAAACAATAAAAAAAAAAATATATAAAGATGTCAGCTGCTGCCACAGTGGCCTACAATGGACAGAGCCTGGATTTCAGCCAATGATGAGTTGTGCCTGCAGCTGAGCCAGGCTCAGTTAACCCGAACAGAATCCACTGATAGTTCCTTCCATGGAGCAGCGCCTCCACCCTCTGTCTCAGTGACACTCTTTGTCTACATTTACAACTACATGGCAAGATGCCTGAACGCTTTCTGAATTGCCTTTTATTTACTGATAAAATTTTGTAACAGTCCCACTGAATGGGAATTGTTGTCTTTGCCTTAGAAGTGCTAAATGCACTGATCTTATTTGGAAATTGGGAAAACGAACCATACAAACAAAAAGGTACTCAAAGCAAAAAAACAAAGTATATTACGCTAAAAAAAAAAAAAAAAGAAAAAAAAAAAGATTTCAGAAATGGAGCAACCATGTTGTACTATATCAGAAGCACAATGTTACACTTTAAGGCTATGATGAAAGCCATTTATACATCAGTTCTGCAAATGAAGCCATTTTGCCTTTGATAAAGTTATGCACGAGTGCACCTTGGTGTCCACTGGGATGTTACAATTAAGTAGTTGCACATCAGTTTTCACTTTCTATAGTTTAAAAAAAAAGAAAAGGCTGAATAGAAACCCACTGAAGCATTACTAATATTTGAATGTTTAGTTTTGGTACTCTGGGTGGGTGGGAGCTTCTTTAAATTACTGTACATACCTGAAGCCAGTTGAGCAGCGCTGCAATATCAAGGCCAACACCATAAGTGTGGTTGACTGCATCAGGGTATAGCTGCTGGGCCCTTGATATCCAATCAACAATCACCACGTTGGCTTCACTTTCACGTTGCATTAATGCAGAGACGAGCTTGTGCATCCAGTGTTCAAACATCCCGCTCATCTAAGAGGAAAGGACAGCAGAAGTCAGTCATTGGTCAGACTGTTAACTATGTAAGCATCTTTCTGCTACCCCCAACAATCAAAAATAAATAGTTAAAACATTTAAGCTTGATTCACTCTGAAGTCAAGAAAGTGACCTAGGAAGCCAAAGAAATAACCTAAACTACACAGATGCTTATTAACAGATAGATATAAATTATCATTCATATGTACCGTCCAGCCATGGATGATGAAGATAGTCTTGGCTGTAGCATTGAAGCCACATTTCTCTAGACAGTCATTCTTGCCAGTTTTCAGGTAGCAGCCCTCCTGCTCCAGATCTAAGCTCTTTCTCATGTTGTACTTGATGATGCCAGCAACAGAGTGGCTGTCTGTTGACAAGTCATTCTGCCCACTGTCTTCACCTGAGGAGAAAAATGCACAATAATAAATATAAAAATTGACTGTTTATATTGTCTTTATTTTCAGCCTTTAGGGGCTGAAAAACTAAATAAACCTGCTTTTGCTGCCAAGATCTGCTCTTGAACAACGGTTAGGTGCAAGCTGGACTCAAGAAGCAGTAAAGTCATCGCTATGCTTCTTCAGTTCATCTTTTTCACAAATCTGCAGCTACAGCTCATAATTATGCCACAACTTAGCATACCTGTCTCAAGCCGGAGATTAAAACGCCTGGTGAAAGAAGCCGACTGTTTCCAAGTTTAAAAATAATTGCAGCCGTGCTTGATTTTAAAGATGTACAGTCCGAATTGGTTTTGAATAGGACTTTTAATTTAGTCTCATTGTGTTACGCTCTTAATGAACCGAATGAAGTCTGGTTTACCCTCGCAGCAAGTAAAGATCAGTTTTAGTTATAGCCAACATCGCACATTGTGTCAAGGAACTTCACAGTGTGCTCAACATGAACTCAACGCCCCAATGGGCCACACAGACCAAAATGATTTCAGCTGAGCTGGGTAATAAAAACGATCTCGTGAAGTCTGCAGTAAAACGCGGATTCAGCAGGACATCTTTCCAAGGGCAGCGCACAGACGTGGCGTTGTGTCCTGGCTCTACTTGAAGACTCCTTCCAAAAAGGACATGTCGCCCTCGTGTCCTTTAAATCCATTCCAGTTTTTCTGCTTTGCTCTGCCCGCCACACTTGTTCAAATGTGTAATTTAGTCTAAAAATGACGCGCATTAATCAAGCGAGACGTGGGAGAATTTTAGGATTTTCTCAGGCGTATGATATATACCCCGCTGTATGCTAGACGTGAGGTTTTCACCCTCTCCCTTTATTTTAGAGAGCAATTAGCGAATGAATAGACAAAAAAGCCATTTCTTACCTTTAAGAACGGCGTTTTCCTCAGTTGCTGATGAAAAAAGCGGATAAGCACATAGTAGGAAAATCCTGATTAAAACGCTTTTATGATTCATTTCTCAGCCACAGATGAGTGTGGACGAAATGAAAGCTTTCTTAGGATATAAAATGTTTTTTGGTAGTACTGCCGGCAACGAGGTGCGCTGGTGAGCGATTGAAATTCAGTGGTAACAAAAGAGCCGGTGATGCGTTTTCGTGTGCGCCTGTTAAGAACCGGCTCCAGAAATGTGTAAGCTGTGAATGAAGCGTGTCATTACAGTTTTAAATAGTTTCTCCTTTCGGTCATCTGATCATCGGCTGATCTATGGCGGATCTTATTGGTCAAGCCCCCATTTGTTTACGTTGAGGGCGTGGAAAGGTTGAATGAATCGTAGTAGCCTATCTCACTTTAACCCTTAAAGGGTGTATAGGCGTCAGACGCAATTAATTGTTTTGTATTGGTCTGAAGATCATACAATTCCCGTCTTTGTTTTCTTACCGGACAGATGAGGGTAAAAAATAGGCAACATATGACAAAAGACGCGAAAGGAATATGCAGACAAAAATTCAAGAAAACTCCGAGACACCCAAAGAGAATGCGAAAATACGCTTTCTTTCTTTTTTAAATTATTTTTTATGTTTTGCTCATCCAGAGAGCACTTCAAATAGAAATGTTCCAGGAATCCAGGAGGCGCTCCTTCTCAAAAAAGAAACAAGCAAACAAAAACCAAAAAACAGTTGAACGCTGAAAGACGCACTGAAACGAGACGGCGTTTTTACAATACCAACATTAAAAAAAAATCCAGTCATACAAAGAATATCCAATGGGAGCTCTTATAGGAATATTTAAAAGGCTGCTGGTTGTATGGAGAAGGAAGGGGTCTCTCTCCCCCTGCCTGGCATGCTGCCAAATCATCAGCTTAGCTCGCAAGCCAGTTTCAGTTGATGAGACGAAGAATGGGTGCACTCACGCAAAGGTCCCTGTTAAAGTGACACCACTGTTTTTTGTGTGCACACGTCACCAGCTGGAAGTGTCATCTGCTACCCCAACAGCGCCTGATACCTGACATCTAAAAAAGTTTTTACGCATCTCTGCAAATAGTTACAGCGCAATTTCTTATGTTTTATTTTGCTTTTTTCACTACCTTAAGGCACTATAACTACACAGATCCTATCTGTCTGTCTGTCTGTCTGTCTGTCTGTCTGTCTGTCTAAGATGTCACTGCGTGTGTAATCTATCACATCGTGCAATCAAATGAGGGTACACACAGTACAGCTTTACGTTAATGAAAAACTAACAATGAGCCATCAGTGCACTGAAACAAGCAGTGATGGAAATGCCAATAACCCATATCCTTCATAGTGCTTCACTGCACAAATTGACCAAGAAATTATGTCCTTTTTGAATTTTTTTTTTACAATTTTGAAAAAAATCAGAAGACACACTAAAATGTATTCTTGAATGGAGGAGCGTGACACTGTGTGACAAAGGGCAGTCCAAAGTAACTTTTCGTATTTTTAACACCCATTTATATAAAAATGTATAGGAAAGTATATGTTTTGATTTCAGTAGGGCACTAAAGTTCAAGTGATAAGATGAGACAATGCACCTGACTGACTCAATACTACATTACTTGATCCCCTGAGGGTTCCAGGTGCCTTTCAAAACATTCAAGGTTGCCTTATAACAAAAAAAATTCACTGTCTTTGTGAGTCGTAAATTGAGGAGTAAACCTGGAGGTGGCAAAGCTGAAGATGCTAAGATTTCACCTGAAAATGACCAGAATGTACAGGATCAGAAATGATTATATCAGAGGGCTATAGCTTAAGTTGAGCGCTTTGATGACAAAGTTAAAAAGACAAGGCCAAAATGGTCTGAAGTTTAGGAGCAGAATCTTGTATTGGATGCGTTCGGGAATGGGGAGCCAGCAACGCTGGATGTGAATAGATATAATATGATTGGTGGACTTCAGGTGCATGTGATGAGTCTGGCTGGAATTATGTTGTTAAGTTGTTTGGTAAGACTGGAGACATAGATATGCAGATCTGCAAAGTATTTATTTACTTTCCAAGCCCATATACTGTGCTAATATAGGTATCACACTGTGCTGTGTGAGATCTATGTGGAAAAAAAGGCGTGGGTCAGATGATTACCTCTGTGACGTCTGTGCATGTTTGGAAACTTTCCAGTAGTAGAGCATTGCCCTGTGTTCTTTCACCTCTGGCAAATAAGTAAATATGAGATACAATTTCATGGGGTATTATAGAGTTCCCCAAGGTGTTTGAGGTCTAAAACTAAACATTTCTCTGTATGCTGTGGAAATAATAAAATTAGAAAGATTGTAGTTTAGAGGTCAACATATGTTTTACCAGATAAACTTATTTTTTTCTGCTTCTTATTAAAAATTTAAAAAAAAGAAAAGAAAAGCTTGTGGACTTCCCAGAATCAAGCTGATGTTGGACATTTGCGTCAAATTTAAAATAGCTTTGCATGCACAATTAAAGTTATTCTTTCCATCCACATACCTCAGCAAGCTGCCAAATGTGTGAGCCAGTTTGATTCTGCACTTTGCTGACCTGTCTTGATTTCGCTCTACAAGGTCTGCCTGGCAAGAAGCAACAATGAGGCACTGTGAAATACAAAAATAATCAGCAGTTCTCCAGTATAATTTAAACATCTTCATCTAGTGCAGCCGTTACTCCTTCCTTAAATTACTGTCAAAAACTTCAATTTTGAGCCATGAAGTTAGAACAAAGCTTGCAGTGTTGGCAGACCACTGAGATGACATCCTGGCAGCAGCAGCTTCTCAGCAGAACTCACACACAAAGCTTTTAGATGTCTCAGTCTTGGTGTGTTGAATAAAAATAAATGACTAAATAACAAACTTCCAAGATTAAATACCTTTTGACGTTATGTGTGGTCATCCTTGGTTTGGTCTGGGGAGTAGATCCCTTTAGAGTTGCATCAGGAACAACACCTGGTGTATAAACGTCTGCCAAATCATCATGCTGAGCAACCCGCTGTGGTGACCATTTGTGAATAAGGGAGCATCTGACAGTAGCTGACATGATCAAATCAAGCCTCCCAACTAATATTGTATGGGCACCCACCAAACAAGCTTTGGCACCAGGACAGGGATGTATGATCTCAATTCAATTCTTTATTTATTTGTCACATGTAGTTATAACTAGTACAACACACAGTGAAATGTTTTTTCCGGCTAAAAAGTACTCCCCCCCCGACTGTGCATCTTACTAAACTTATAATAAAAAATATCTATATAAAAGTATAAAAATGTATAATATCGTGCAAAATATTACGCTGTAATAGTTAAGAGCTATAGTGTACGTATTTACATAAATACAGATGTATATGATAAAGTACAAATAAAAATAAGGATAAAACTCAAAGGAAAATTATATACTGTGTATGGAATTGTCCATCATGTTGTCCGATTTGTGTTTTGATTGAGGAGTCTCACTGTTTGTGGGTAAAAACTCCTCCTGAACCTTTCAGTTCTTGTTTTCAGGCTACAGAGGCGTTTCCCTGACCTCAGTGGCCTGAACAGTTTGTAAGCAGGATGGCTGGAGTCGTTAGTGATCCTGATGGCCCGGGATCTGGGGGCGTTGGAAGAGGATCCTTTGAGATTTGGATCTGGTTTGGTGGGAGCAGATTATTCCACCTGATATCCTGACCCAGCATAACATTTCATTGTAAGGCAATGATGAAAATTCACCTAATCTGTCAGTTATTCTAATGCTGTGGCTGTTTGATGATGCTAAAAATTAAATAAAGTGGGTAGAACTGGAATGAGCAATAATTAGAGGTCACGACACCTCATCTGCATCCATCTCAAACTATCCCTAACACCCAGTCATCTGTCACACCAACCCGCTCAATGTTGTCCTTTACTACATTCATGAACCTGCTCAACCGGAGCTCTTCCTCACTTTAATCCCGTCCTTCCTGGTCACACAATGAAAATCTCATTATCTTCAACTGTTCCAACTCCAGTTGCACCTCCTGTTTAATGATTTAAAAAACACTTGTGAGAATTTTCAATGCTGAAATTCACGGTAAATTAAAAAAGTGAGAACTAAGGTCACTATAGTTCATCCACAAGCGACCCAAAGCAGCATTTGTGGTAAAAAAAAAAATAAAATGGAACAACAGCGCCACCGTGTGCATGGAGTGACAATGCACTGGACAGTGACACAGCAGGAGGCGGAGGGAGAAGGAGAGGGAGGGGGCAGCGAGCCAGACCGGATCCTTCATGAGGGAAGAGGCCAGGGAGAGCCAGCCAGCCCCGGCTTCTCTTCTCTTCACTCATATTATTTTGCATTGCAAGGCGAAGGAGCCCGAGCAAGGGGCTGCGCTAGGATGTCCCGTCATGAAGGTAAGAAGGTGCTTTAGCACGGAGGTGGAAGCAGAGACGGGATTTGCGATTAAAAACGATGACAGCTCACCGCTAGCTAATGTTAGCTAGCCGAGAATTCCTTAGTTTGCAGCTCATCCTAGCTAACGTAGGCTAGTGTTAGCAGCGAGGTTGCAGTGAAATTTCGTGGGGGCACATTATGGCTGCCGGGAGAATTGGTGTCTAATCATAACGGACTCTTGGAGTTGGTCTTCTCTCTTCAGAACATATGCACTACTCTGTTTTAACTGACCAAAACAACGCTGACATATAAGCGGAAGGAGCTCCGTATCTTTAGCTAAGTGTGCTAGCTAGCCTGGGAGATGGGTAATGTAGGTTAACCTTAACGAGCCGGGGAGCGAGGGGAGTGTCGAGAATAGGAAACAGAAGCGTGGAACGCGACCCAGATGGCGTTATGGGTTTGAAACTTGTATGTCGTAAACGTTAGCTAGTTTCAGCCTCCTTCCTGGTCATTGCTGGCCTGCTGAATCAAGTTTCGCAAGCTAACATTTAGCAAACTAACATTCACGTCGTCCTTGTGGCCAACCTTGTTAGTTATTAGTGTTGAGTAGATGTCTTGCAGTGTTGTTAGAAGACGTTTCTGATCACAAACCGGCAAAAAATTGACTTGGGTAAAGTCTACCATTGATGACTTGCCTGTGAGCTAAGAGTTAAGTTGTTAAATTGTTAGCCGGTTGCGAAGGTTAGGCCGGGCGGCCTTTACATGCCATGCCTGTGTTGTTGTTGTTTTTAACTTTGCTGTCAGTCAAGGTGTTTGTGCCTGAGTTATATCATGAAGGGGTTACCGTTATCACACTCGTTTATATACCTTTTTACAGCTTCATAGTTATGAATGGAGATATTAGGGGGGGTTACACAAACCAGTGTCATGCCATGCGTACACTGTGTCTGTACGACTGTCGTAGTCAATCAAAAAGTGCCCGGACTTGACCACAGTCCATCTCACATGGCGCATTACATGTATGTAGGTACTGAAATGAAGACAGTGGTAATTAGTAATTCACTGTTGTGAATGTAGTTTTTACTTAAACATTGATGGGACTTGGACTAAGTGTAACACAGTAACACTTTATTTATAAATTGTGCAATAAATAAACACTTGTAAGGAACACAGCCAAAAATCTACTCCAAGTCACCTATGCCCACCACAACACAAGCAAATATTGAACAAAACGCTTAGCCAACTACAACAAAACAAATGCACAAGAAAGTAATGCAATCCAGTATGTTACCACAAGAGTCGACTTCTCTCAAAGTCCCAGTTCAGACTAAACAGTGCTGTCTGTGCACTTAATATTTATTATAAATTATCTTAATGAACATTGAATTATCTCGATTGTGTTAGTTTTAATGTTGAGGCAGGAATTCTGCAGCGATCTGCGATATTCTGGCTCAGGACTGAAAAATCAACTGAATATCCATTACTTTAAAATCTTCCAACCAGACAATATGTAGTGGTAATGTTTCTGTAAATTTCCAATGTAGGTATGTTTTGAATATTATTCACTGCAGTTTAACTGAAGTGGACATACAAGGAAAAAAATATCAGTTGTAATCCAGTGAACCTAATGGTATCAGAGAAACTGTGATAAATTGTATCCAGTAATAAATCTGGCAATCCTCAAAAGATGAAGTTTTCAATTACTTGATTTTGAAAATTAATTAAAGTTGATTAACTGTCACATCTTCTAACTTTTCTCTCTTCTGTTCTCCTGTCTTCACTCAGGTGTGAGCTGTGATGCATGTTTAAAGGGTAACTTCAGAGGACGACGTTACAAATGTTTAATTTGCTACGACTATGATCTTTGCGCATCGTGCTACGAGAGCGGTGCAACTACAACCAGACACACGACAGAGCATCCCATGCAGTGTATATTAACCCGCGTTGACTTTGGTAAGTAAAGATGATATGCATGTCATCCATGTCAACAGACAGTCAGCTAAAAACCAGGAATGAGAATGGAGTGTAGTTGAATTTATGAACATTTCTCCATTAGTTGAAATACTGAGCCTCAAATTACAGACACAGTGCCTGTAAGCCAGTTCTCATAGAGGGTAATTGCCTGTTGTATTTCACTGTCGAGTCAACTGAGGGACTGTAAACTGTCAAGCAATCAAACATGAATTTATCAGCTGTTAAAGAGGGATGATGTGTGCTCATATGGTGTGTTGAGTGATAGTCCAGGTATGGGCCAGGTGTATGAGGGAAGGGGAGGGGGGGTGACAAAAGATGGAGAAATTATGAGCTGTTTTCAAACTTGGTGCAGTGGTATTTTTTTTTTCCTTTAAAATGTGACAAATGCTAAAGAACTGAATTGTCTTGGGATGGTCACGACTGCCAGTTAGGGCAGAGCGGTAATACTGGCAGTGTTTTGTTGTTGTTTTTTTTGTTTTTGTTTTTTTTAATTTTATAAACCTCCCTTCACTAGATTTTATAAGATTGCAAAAGTGCAATGTCGTATGTTATCTTTTCCTGGCACTGGCTTTTGTTTTCAGATGGGAAGGCTGCTCCCAAATGGCTTAACAGTGATGGATTTGACTCAGCCTGAGGAGTTTTTGGGAGTGTGTTGTTGGCCTTCTGGGTTTGATTTATCACTGCATAACTGGAATATTTTATATTGGCAGCAGTAAGGATTAAACTTCTCCAAATCTTTTAATATTCTTAATTCTTTAATTAAGCATTCGGGTAAGCGTGGTACAATCCAAATTTCTTTCGATTAAATGGGCCATTTGTCTTCCTTTTGGACGACTGCTTCTGTTATTACTTCTTGTCTTGATGTTGTGAAATATGTTACCGTTCAGCTTTTCACACATTGAAGATGCTCTTTTTCAGCCTGGTGAAAAAACAAATACAAACAGCAACTGTTGCTGAAAACACAACAGAAGGTGCAAGCTTAATAAGAGGTTTTCTTTTTTTTGGCAGTGATATTTTATTGACTTTTTGCAAGCATTTTCAGTGAGCCTGCTGGTTTTCCACCAACTGAGCTATGTCTAAAAAAAAAATAATTGATGATTAGAATTCTTTTGATTATTTGGGGAAATGAGACCCCTGCCATGAGTTGTTGTCATACATGTAGCTAGTAATAGGTGATTTCTTTCTCTTTAAAAAAAAAAAGCGATGTGAAAGAAAAGGTGTGCTATAAATTGGTCTCTGTGAAATGCAGCTTTTCTCAGCACCTCTATAGAACTATTCAGGGTATGTGAACATTAAAATTTTCTGGTTTTAGCGTTGTGCTCAGTTTCTTTTTCTTTTTTTCAGAGCTGAAACTTTCACACCAGGTCTAGAGTCAAATCAAGATGGTGTTTTGTTTTTTTTTCCCCCACAGATGTTTGTAAAGACCAAATTTAAAAAAGGAAAAAAAAAAGCTTCCATAATCAAGAAAAAGCGATGACTTATTTGCATTCAAATAATAATTCAAATATTTGCATCATTGCCAGTCTAACACAGGGCTAACACAGAGACAGGCTACCACACGCACATTAACACCTTCAGCCAATTTGTTTAACGTGCTGCTGCCCAATTCAGCCCAGTGATGGTTTTTCTTCCACTCAGTTTTTGAGTTTACCTGCAAATCAAACTGCCTAAAGCAGCTCAGAAGTACCTTTTTTTATTTTTTTATTTTTATTATTTAACCTATGCTCACATTAAGGAAGAATTTGAAGTAGCAGTGGTGTTGCTGGACAACACAAGTGTTGATTTTTAAAAAGATGGTATTATGGACTGTAGAATGAATATAGATGAGCATGCATCTATAAATGCATGTTTTCATTGCTTTTCATTGATTATCCCTGAAGACTCGTGGCAAGGAACACATCTTTAAATTTTTTAGTTCAATAAATATCGGATCTTTAAGTTTATGATTAGTTGTGTTAAACAGTTGACATTAACCAATATTAATCAAGGTTTATAGATTAATGAATATTAACTGTAATAAACACCATTTTGAGGGGGGAGGGGGTTTGTTATTTGCGAGTGTTAACTATGAAAGTAGGAAAAGTGAAATTTGCACTTATATTTAACTCAAACATAACCCCAAAGTTAATGCTAATGTTGTTGTATGTGTTTTTTCTGTTGTTGTTGGTGGGTTTTGTTGTTGTTTTGTTTTTTTAAACAACTAATGGAGTGCTGAGTAGATCTCTCATTAGGAGCTAAATGTTCTTCTTAAATGGACTGTTGTAGTTTGTAACTATGTCTGTAGATGGCCTACTTGCTGATGGTTTCATGTGCATGGGTTTATTTATGTTTCCTGGTATATGTAAAGGGTAAAAATACTGTAGTTAACAGAGTATCTTTAATTGTGTTTACATTTTATAGCATACTTGTAGCTTTAACTTAAACTCTTGCATTTAAATGTTGCTACATAACTGACACTACATGGAATGTGGGTGTTTATTCCCTCCCAGACTTGTACTATGGTGGTGAAGCCTTCTCGGTGGAGCAGCCCCAAGCCTTCACATGTCCCTACTGTGGCAGAATGGGCTACACAGAGATGTCCCTGCAGGAGCATGTGGCTGCAGAGCATACAGAGACCTCCACAGAAGTGGTAAGTTGGTGCTCCATGAAATTAAACTTGATGTTTGTGCAGATATTAACAGCTGCATTTCCTTCAATATTATCTTAACTAAGCAAACTGAATCAGTGTCTGAGTGGGCCTCACATTGCAGGATCTTGTTGGGTTTGTCAGCATGCATTTATGTCATATTTATTGTCTTGGTTCACAGTATTATTGTTGAAAGTCCTTGAGTCAGTTTCTGAGTCTGAAATAAGAATCAAATTGCAAGTCATGGCAGACTTTGCAGCTCTATTTATAGCTTATTCTTTTTGTACAGTCAACAAAAACACCACCACCACTGGCTTATACAGCTGAGACTGCACGTGAGCTTTCCAAGCTGTTGACTTAAAATGATTTTTCAGTTATGGCTTTATATTTGTTTTCTCATTCTAATAAGGGGAGAACTAGTTTTCTATGTGTGCAATTTGTGAGAAAGGCGCACGAGCAGACAGGGAGACTGAGAAAGTACCGGGGAGGCACAATCTGTCCAGGAACACCAGATGAAAGTTAGTATATTAATTGTTAAAAGTCATACAGTCCCCTTAGATACCATATAAGGCCAAGAACATATGTAGCTAAAGGCGTTCTCAATAAGTTTTTATTCGAAAATGAATGAAATTTAACAGTATGTCTTCCCCACAGGTGCAGACAGCCATTGTGTAAAAACACTGTTAATGTCTCCTTATGTTTGCAAGTGACACAAAATCCTTGTTCTTTGAATATATGAGGAATTGCCTACCTGCTCTGGTTAAATCAACACTGCAGCTTAGCTTGGATAATTTGAATTTTCTTCCTTTTTAAATGTACAAACAAAAATTTATCACATTGTGGAAATTTCTAATGTGATTACATTAGAAAAAATTGTGAAAAACATTTCCCTGGGGAAAAAATGACAGCATTGAATAAACAGATTTTTATAGATAAATTTTAAAGATAAATATCACTTAACAAGTGAGGAAGATGGAACTGTGAACGATTAGCTGCCATTCTTTCTGTCATGAAACTCTCCCATAGATATCTCTCATTATAAAGTCTCAGGTGTCAGTTCCTGTCAGATGACGGCGTGAGAAAGCACAGCAGGTATCAGTCTGTCACTACTGCAGAAAATTGGCATTGAAATAGTAGTCAGAGTTTACAAGGTATTAAAATATTGATGTTTTTATTAATGTCATTGTTACAGCCAGTGCTGTGCAGCATTCTGATGTTTTGATGGCAGTCTGTGCCTTTTAAATTAATTTCTGTTGGATATATTCCTTTCACATGCAGGTTTCACTTTACTGATATTACATTTCTTCGTGTTTAAGCACAGTGTTTGTTTAAGAGGATTTAATACCTCGTGGTGAATGTTGAGTGTGAGGTGAAGTGTGTGTGTGTGTTGTGAAAACTAATGTGCACACTCTGTTTTTCTGTCATTTAGATCTGCCCCATATGTGCAGCACTTCCTGGTGGTGACCCAAATCATGTGACAGATGACTTTGCTGCTCATCTAACACTTGAACACAGAGCACCCAGAGACTTGATATCCTTTTCAAGTACTTTAAGTACCATCTCTGCAGATATGAAGTGACATTAGCTGCATTTTATGCTTTGTGAAAGAAATGCTGAGTTTCATGTCATTGAACTAGCCTTGTCTATTTAAAGATCATTGCAACAAGGAGGCATCTGTTCAGTGGAACTGACATTTGTTGATATTTTGCTTACAGTATTAAAGCCTACTCTGCATGACAAGCCATTTTAACATTAACATTTTATTTATGTTAATAAAATCTTTAGCAGTTTGCTGGTGATCTGGTGCATAGACAATGCACGACAGTGAAGGCACATGGACTAATTATCATGCCTCAAAAACAAAAATATGAACACATGATTAAGTGGTAAATTAATAGCATGAGGAAATGTGGCTAAAACAGATCAGTGGCACTTGTGTTTTCAGCTTTTTTCCCTTCTTTTTTGTTATTTGGCTGTTTCAGGTTGTCATAGGGGTTTCCACTGATTTTGATGCCTAGTGGCATTGTCATTGATATTTGCTCAGGATTTATCAATACAATCTGGATCCTTATTGATACTGATATTGTAAATACTGTACTGTTTTCCTCTACTGGTTACTTTTATTATTTCTCATTATATATAAATCCATGGAGCCAAAAGCTGCAGTTTTTTTCTACTCTTGGCTCTGTAAGATGCCAGAAAAGAGATGAAGAAAAAAGTGCTGATGGACAGAAACATTACAGTAGACTTGTTTTATGAAAGAGGAAAAAAATGTATAATGGAAACACTGATTTGCATTGTTTTATCACCTGATTTAGATTTTTGTTGATGATATAACTGCAGAAGGCAGTAACATGTTAGTGGTTCAGAAATCAGTGCAGGAAATAAGACCTGAGTATTTCATTCACTTAAGCATTATCTGGGAAATTTCTCTACTCAAAAAAAAATTAAGTAGTCTTAGGAGTGCTCTTATCTGATCCGTTACTTGATTGCTATTAAACTTTGCATAAACCCAAGGCTCTGTCAAGGCGTTTTAACTAATTAGATTCCAGACATGCATGCTTATCTCCTTCATTCCTTTGAGGATAAAAATGCAGACACATTGTAACTTAAATGAGTAAATGACCACTTGTGCAAAGGTTAAAGAAGCTTCACCTCCTCCCAAAAAAGGGACATTCATTAAATTGAGCTAATTGTCTAAATGGCTAAAATGTGATTGTCTACTTAGCCTGTCAGAAATCAGCTGAAAAGCACACTCGTGAATAGACTCGGACTGACAACAGCAGTCTGGCTGCCTATTTATAGCGTACTTTGAATGGGTGCAGTGAAGAAAACCACAAATGCAAAAATATAGTTGAATGAAACGTAGCTCAAACAAGTCCTTTGACAGCTTCACTGACAGAGCCATAACTTTTGATTGTGAGTCAGCAAAGTTCTTTGTCTTCTGTGTTTATGTTGACATGAGAGCTTTATGCAGGTATTGATTGCAGATGGCTCATTAAAAGTCCTGGGAAGCATTTAGAGGCGTGGCAGCGATAGTTTTGAGCTACATCTCGCTTATTAACTGTTCGTTTTTTAAAAAGCAATTTTATAAGCAAGAAATATCTGTTATTCACAATCAGGCACATTTTGAGGTTTATGGATTATTTTTAATTGTACTTTTTTTTTATTATTCATTAATTTTTGACTTTTAGTTGTATCAATATTATGCTCTTGTTTTGTTCCTTGACGGCAAGCATCACGATGAGTCCAGTGGCGTGCGGCATGTGAGGAGGATGTTTCACCCCGGGCGCGGGTTAGGGGGCCCGCGAGCCCGCAGGTCTAACATGCATTTCACCAGCAGCACCACAGGGGGGCTTTCCACCAGTCAGAGTTCATCACAGAGCTCCAACTACAGCAGAGAGGCCATGGACCCCATAGCAGGTTAGTCACACATACACTCAAAAAACCTTTTTTTTTAAATTTTTTTTACTGGATTCAGGAAGTGCCTGATGATTTCTTCAGTATGAGTGTATGCAAGAACGGTTCAATAAAGTACCCAAGCCATTTCAGGGTAATTTTTAGTTCCTCTTCCATGATAGGTAATCTCCCAGCACGACAGTAAACGATGAGTGACGTATGTTGCGCTGACTTGAAATGTAAATGCCGCACCAGAAAGTGTTATTTAAAAAAAACAAAACAAAACAAAAAACGGGGAAAATATCCTGGTAGCTCTGTAAACGATGGGTTTTAACTTTACGAAAACCCTTGGAAATCCAGGCTTTATTGAGCTTAACTTTAGTACATTTGATGCAGTTTTTAAATAGTCTGAACCCACCAACCAGTAATGTCACCTCACCAAGGTTCAAATGCTGCTTCCCAGTGTGTAGTTTTCCCTTAGTCCCCAGTCCCAAAGCACCTGTTATTACAGGCTTCCTGTGGGGCACATAATTGTAGAGCAAGAAGCTGCAGAGCCAGGTGCAAGTCAGACAACAAATTATTACAGTAAGACACTAAAGGATTAATTTATCTTTATTGTTATATGCATTATCATATAGGTCTGACAGGGAAAGAAAAAGTGCGCTCAATACTAAATCAGGTGTAGCATGTTTATTAGGTTTTCTTTAGTATATTTTCCTCCTCACAAAAAAGGGTAAGCTAACTGCTGTAGCTTGGGTATTACAAACCATTGCTACTTGTGTCTGCATGTACTTAAGTGTTGTGTAGATGGTAAAGAAATGTGTGGGTAGAGTTGTTGCTGTAGCAATTCCTTGATTATCCTGTTCCCAATTTGAATCTGGTTCAGTGCTTGGCATTCGTCATGTCAGCTCCAGCTGTGCCATAATGAGGGACCCTGTTCAGTCTGCCTCACACACGGGTACCAGCCGCCTCTCTAATGACCCACTATACCTGCTGAGCCCTTGATCCAGCTCATCGAGTTTTAGCCCTGAAAATCACATTTGTCTTTTGATTTGGTGTGCTGGTGACAGTATAACTAATCAGTGCATATTTTGAGGGATAAAACGCTTGATCGACTTGATATATTATTTTGAAAATAATAAAATATTGCTATCTTTTAAAGAAATGTATTATTGAGCTATCATCTGTAGTTAGTATGATCAGCTTTAATGCTTTACACTGACCACTGTTGTTTTCTGTTCCTCCAGAGCTTCTGTCTCAGTTGTCGGGGGTACGGCGTTCAGCAGGAGGTCAGCTCAGCTCGGGCCCGTCTGCCTCCCAGCTCCAGCAGCTTCAGATGCAACTCCAGCTGGAACGCCAGCAGGCCCAGGCAGCACGTCAACAGCTGGAGACTGCCCGAAATGCCACCAGAGGTGGCGGCCGAGCCAATGCTATTCTAAATACCAATTCAGCCACTGCAAACCCCAACCCAAGCGCCAACCATAATACCAACCCAAGCCCTAACCCGGGCCCACCCGAGCCCAACACACAGCATACTGCACATAGCTCCCAGTTTCTACTCAGCAGGTGTGCCAGTTTTAAATGTTTTTATTTTCAAGTCTCTTTTGTTTTTCTTTTTTAAATGTATTTTACTTATTACCTGTGTTTAGAAATTCTTTCTGTGCAGAGAACGTGGAAATTGAGTGGAAAAATTAGCAACAACCACGTGCATGCTCGTTTGAGTATGTATGTGTGATCCACTCATTGGTTCACAGCTTAACATGTGATCAGAAACTCCTTTTAAATCTTAGTTTAAGGCAGTTATCTGCAAGCATTACGTTTGGCCCCTTTGTGGAAATTTAAAAACCTCTAAATCTTGTGTCCAGTAGTAGACGTTTTGGATTTTTCAGTGCGGAATAAGTAGTTACAGGATTTTTATGTTACAAATAAATTTCTTATTCTCATCACTCCTTCTGTCTCTCTCTGTGCAGGCTGAACGAACCACGGCTGTCTGAGGCAGAGCGCCAGGCGTGTGAGGCCCAGTGGGCCGACAGGAGCCTGTTCGTGACGGAGCTGCTGCTGTCCACACTGTTACCAGACGAGGACGCCTCAGCCTCCTCCTCCGAGGACGAGGATGACTGTCACGGTTCGTTGCGGAATTTCGCTGACTTCGAGGCCATGGGTTGTGTTGAGGTCATGACCTTAGACGTGGCGCTGGAGAACCTCAACCTGAAGGAGACGACCCCAGCTACCAAGACGACGAAGACGACAACTAAAACGGCACCAACGAAGAAAGAGCCTCCTCCGCCGCCTCTTTGATGACATGGCCCTTCCCTCCCCTCAAAACCACCATTGTAACTGGCTGACTGCGGCGTCAGTCCAACTGCCAATGGATGACAAAAAGACTGCAGTTCTTCTTGGCTTTTTTTTTTTTTTTTTTTTTCCTCTCAGTGATCATCTGTCAATGATCATGTCATTTCAGCTCTGTTGCTCCCCACTCCACCCCATGTTTTATGTTGTCCATTGAATAAAAGTAGTGAGACGAGAGAATGTGAAAGCAAGAGTGGTGGCTGCGTGAGAGAAAGGAAAAATAACTATATAAATATATTATAGAAAAATCTATATGAAAGTTGATAATCAAATCCACATAACCCGTGTTTCCTTTAGCAGATGAGTAAAGCGTAGTTAGCCATTTTAAGAGAAACTTGTCACACACTCCACTCACCAAGGGAGAGGAGCAGACAGAAGCCTCTCTGGTAAAAACGCTGCTGTGTATTTATAGTTATAAATTAAAGAAGTGCTTGGATGGTTTACCACAACTTAAGCATGAGCTTAAATCACCATGTGCCCATTTTTAACTGCACAGTCACTAGACGGGGAGGTCTTTCTCTTTTTGTTCGTACACCTGAGTAACTGTACATTAATGGTGCTGAGTGCCGCATCGCCGGCACTTCACCGCACACACTAGACACACACACGAACACAGACTGATGACGGCGTTTGGTTACCTTCAAGTCCAATCTCACCCTCCTCCCTCCCCTTTGTGTGACATTACCTGTGTTGGGTCATGTGACCTTGCTTTCTATAAACTGTGGGCACTTTGGTTTTGAATTGCATATCCAGTGTCCATTTGTGTACACTACAGATGCTCTACATAAAAGCGATACACAACTTGGAGGCAACCAGAGATGAAACTATCTCAGTGTGACCGTTTTCAGGCCTTTTCTAACATGGAAGAAACGCGACCCTGTTCTTCATGTGGTTGTTTTTTTTTTTGTTTTGTTTTTCGTTTTTCATCTTCTCCCTCCTTTCTCTCTTAATGAAGATCAGATGCTACTTTCTCAAGCTTCCAGTGATCTGAGATTAATCTTCTCTCCATTACTCATGAATGCAAAGATTACTCATCATGTGACTTGAAGGAGAGAATCCTGTATTGCTCTTTCCATTAATTTCTCTCACTCAAAACGATCTTTGTATGCCTCCACTGCTACCTGAGGAAATGCAATGTATGTTTTTTGGCTTATCAAAGAAGCCAAATCACAGGGTAAACCTTTCAGTTTGGAGGACAATAAAAAATGTTTTTGGATGGAAATGAACTAACTCAATCCTGCTCTCTGGTTTGTTTGTTTGGTTTTTTTACTTTCTTTCTTTTTTTTTTTTTTCTCTCAGTTGCTAACTTCTTGGCGAGCATGTACAGAACATGGTTACAAGAAAAAGAATAAACGCCTATCTTACAGGTCAAGGCATTCTCAGTTGGTCTTCTCCTGTCCTCATTCACAGCAGCAGATTGACACACTGGACTAAACTGAGTGTGGGTTATTTTTTTAATAACAAAAAGATTTCACCTTGAGTTCTGACATCGTGTAACTCACAAAGAGTGAGGCACATCTGTCAGTGTGGAATGGCTTTTATTACTGAGCTCTCTCTGACAGAAATGAGAACAAGGGTATGAGTCTCTTCGGTTATCCTTGAGATTATAGTGGCGCTAATGAACTTTTGGTTTTATGCCCTGGTTTTTGACTTGCAGGCCAGCTCGGCTGTTCTTGTATTTTCACAGTTAAATTAAGTTTGGGAGAAATAAACAGCATGATAATCTCAAATTTACAAAAATCATCTTTGTAAAAGTTGATTTCCTTGACAACCACTGGACTAACTTGGGTCATTAAAATGTAGTGGAAACTTACCTGGGGAAAATTTCCACAGTTTTTCTGTGCACAGTTAGGAAAAAAAACAACACATTAACTATTAAAGGCACAAATACTCCAGTGTTTTTTTTTGCTCACATTATGGCAGCTGCACTTTCCTCCTCACATGAACACGCACAAATCCAGACGAATATCTGTTATGCTTCACTGTGAACTTATGCAAATCTGAACACGAACGGCACATGAATACCAATATAGAACAAAAATAGCCGTATCTCCGGCCTGTCTGCCATGTGTCATGTGAGCAGACCATCTAGGGCCAAAGAATCTCAAACATCAATGGAACAGTGGACAATATGTCTGGAATAACACACAAAATAAACACGTCTTGGTTTTTAAAGCACATAGAAACAAAGGTTAAGAATGACACCTAAATATAATGACGTCACTGCTGCAGAATGGAACAGTGGACAATTTTAGCATCTACAAATTCCAATCGATGGCAATGGCAGGACTGGGACTTTTTAAGAATCATGTAGTTGAAAATTAAGGCTAATTTTTTACAGCTTTACTGAAAAGACTGCAAGGTCTTTTGTGAAATACTTTCATCATCGTCATCTGGAGACATACCGCGTTTCAAGAACAACTTGAAAACAAGGTCTTTATAGAAAATTGATTCACAGAAAGACACATCTGCAACATACTACAAACAAATTAGACTTGGTGTTTGAAGTTAAGCATGCAAACCGGTGGTTGCAGACAAAGGAGGAGGTCAGGGGCTTAAAATGAAGTGAACCTCCACCCTGAACCCTGATGAGATTTTTACTGCAGTGCAGGAGCCACATTTCATCACAGCTGAAGGGTTGTCTGTTGTCAATTAAGATGAGGACGAGAACCACACATAAGTGGACAAATACCATTCACAAAGCACGCAGGCTGTGTGTTACTGAAACACTGCAGAGAGGTTATGGTTTCCATTTCTTGTTGGTTACTGATTTAACCGATGTGAAATGGAAACCATTATCCCTCTGAACGCAAATGGTGTCACTTGCTGTGTGCCAGCATCAAACCAGCATTTTTCACCGTTACTGTAGAGATGTATTAAATGAAACCCAGCTCAGACAGCAATGCTGCTGAGAACTTAAAGTGCAATCTGAGCCAAGTCAGTGAATTATTATTTCAGCTCAAAACCCTAAATAAGAGCAGCCTGAAAAGATCTGGCAGATTCATTTGGTCTTTAAAGAGGTCGGTTGCTGCAGGAAACCAAATGCATGCAAAGTGGGGGGAAATGAGAAGAGACGCAGCATGAGCAGAAGTTCATATTAGATGCAGTGGAAACTACACACTGTATAAAGCAAGTTGCCGTTGTTGGGTTCATAATACCAGAGATTGGACTGGATTAAAAAAAAACAAAAAAAACCACTCGGACTGTATATCAAAAGTTGTTTTTTTTTTGTCTCTTTATTGACTTAAATAAGCTAAATAAGGGGTGGGGTGTTATTGTTTTTACCTTGTGAGTTTTATACTGCAACAGGAACTGCCACGGAGGTGTTTTTTGAATACTTTATCAGGTGTTTCTGTCTCTGTGGTTACATTTTATCAGCATGCCTCAATAACGCTGGACCTAAAACCAGTCAAAACTTTACAATGTTAACTACATTCCTGTAATCACGATCGAGAGGTTGGGTGTGGTCCAACACTACTAAATGGAAGTAGGGGCCCAAAGGTCCTGTGGCTCCTTTCCACTGTTGGATTTTTAATACATGCATAACTCCTAACATGAGACATCTTTATCTTGTATAAAAGGAAACAAAATGGTGTGGTTCAAGAACTCGCTAGCATCAGCGATGGTCTGATCCCATTGCCAGATGTTCTCTAGCTTACCCATAATGCAAAAAAAAATAAATAAACACTATGTGAAATAAACAATGTGGTAACTTGTCTTAAATATCCGTCTCTTGTGCCTACTATGCAATAAAGCCTCAGTGTTTAATTATACACTTTCCCAGCTTTCCTTATGCAGCATACAAACACATACCACACACCTTTACAAAAGTAAGACACAACTCAGTGGATTTTAGGTACTCTGTAATTTTAATTCCCATAATTTAGTTTAAATGCAGACATTTTCTCACTAAATCTTAAATAAAACATTACAGTACGATATATGCAAATCAGAAGAGCTTTAAGATTTTGTAGAAGCAGGCTACAGTTTCTTTAGATTTTTTTTATTTCTTTTTTAATTTATTCATTTGTATTCATATATATATGCATCTTATTTCTGAAGGACCGGACAGTTAAGTAGCAGTAAACAGTAAAGAGACATCACAGAGCTGTAAAACCTGCAGGCCAGCCAAGGAGCACATTCTATTACAAAACAGACCCGACAACTAGGAGACAGCACGCCACATCCAGATGAAAGTCTGAGCTGATGCTGCTCCGCCTTTGGGAGGCGGTGCTAGTCCCACACACACAGGAGAGGGCGCTATTACACCAGGGCAGGTGGAGCTACACACGACCACTAAAGTGACGGCAATGTAGTTGCACCTTCACGAGAAACGGCTTGTATTGCACATTCAGGGAGAAAGAAATGGCACATTCTGTTTTTTTTGTTTCGTTTTTTGTCTACAAAAAGGTTGATAAACAGTTGAAATGCGGCAGAAGCACAGCAGCTCCCTCAATGGCAATTCAACCAATCGTTGAAACAGTCCGTCTAAAATGCTGTCCCTCTCTACGGGGAGGGAACGTGTCAAACTGCGCCCTCTAGGGACCGTGGTCATCCCTACGCCCAATCTTTTTTTGCGTTTGTGATCAAATTTTGAAAGTGTTCGGATTTTACAGGGAACCACGTTAGATGTATATATTTCCTGTTGCCGGCTCAGGATGTAGCCCTTTCTCTCAGATACTTAAAGCTGCCAGCAGAAGGCGATTTTCACTTTCCCTCCCCATCTTGAGCAGTGCATCCCTTTTGGCCTATCAGGACTGAGAATGCATGGAAAACAATATAGAAAATGACAGTGTGAGTTACAAAGGGGGGCTGCAGCAGAGGATGGTGACACTGCACAAATCAAACACGCGATGCATGCCGGCTGACCTCAGTCCATTCACAAACAAACCTCCTAATGCATGAAGGAAATAAAGTTTTTTCCGGCTCATTATATTGTTTAGTAAATCTTGCACCAGAGCAACAAACTTCCACAAGCCTCAGAGTAGAAAGCTGGCAAATGAAAGAGTCTTTCTTCAGCTTCTGACTTCATATTATGAATATAGATTTTTAAGGTTTAAACTGCTTTTATTTCAGCAGTTATAAATGCCATAGTATAAAATAGAATCCAAAGAAATAAAATAGCACAAAATGCTATCCTCACGACTGCATGAGAGATTTAAAAATTTTTGAGGCTACCGTCTGCTTTTACTAATTTTTGTCATTTTTGTGCCATTTGCTTGAGGCCAGAGCGCCTCAGCTGTTTAGCAATTAGAAGTTGGCCGTAACACTGGCTTGCTTTAAAGACAAAGGGGAAAAAAACATCCATGAAAGCTTCAGATCTCTGCTGCATATTTTCCTGGGTGGGGGGGGAGGCTAAATGTTTTGTGTCATCACAAAATTCCTTCTAAATATTCTTCCTCCGGGCATCAGAGAACAAACACAAGAGGATTTGAACACACCGGCTCTGTGCAGCCCCATTGAACAACACACAGCCTGTGGAAAAGTAGAAGGCCATGAGCTTCAACAGCGCTAACCTGCCAAAAAACAAGGAAACAAATTTCCTCACAATCAAGTTTCCAGATACCACTCATTGCATTCATCTTCATCAGGTCAGTCCTACACAATGGTTTTCTGGCACGGTGCTGTGCTGCTCTTGAAGCTCGTGGCCAAAGCAGTAGGGAAACAAAATTACAAAGTGTTTTCATCAAAAATTCAAAAATAAAAATGGTAATTTAAAAATCTGATCTACTGGCAACCGACACATCAGTCTATATGTTAGAGGAACCCACCGGGCTGAGAGGAAGTGTGGCACATGGCACCCTGAAATAAGACCATTTCTCAGTATTGCTGCGATTACAGTCTTACAACAACTAATCCCAATTGGCCAGATTTTACCATCAGCCCCACAGAGTGTCCTCCAAAGTGTCCGGAAGCTCATCCCGGTTAAAACTCAGATATGGTAGAAAAATATAGTTCTGATGAAATTTCTCTAGTTATCCTCTTTATTACTGAATTGCACCCATACATGTAGTGTTAATGCATTGTAGTAGCAGTGTAAGGTGACGGGGGTCAGGATCAGCACTACCGCTACAAGAAACAAAATGAAAAACGAGTCACTGCGCACACACTTGCTCTCGCTCTCTTTCTCTCTAGACACTTCTGGTTATTTTTTTAAAAAAATTTTTACTTGCACTTAAAAACTCACGGTTAATAGTTTGTCTTTCATTGGCATCATTAGGCAACAGTTGTTTTTTTGTGGGTTTTTTGTTTTTCAGATAACTCTACAATATGGTTACGATGTAAACACCACAGTACATAATTAGTTTACTTTTTCTGCACAAAGTAAAACACAAAGTTACAAGGCAAGTGGCTACGTAAGCATAGATTTGTTCATGAGAGAGAGAGAAAACAAACAAACAAACAAACAAACAAAACAAGAAATGAGGAAACACACCACAAGAACAAAAACAACTTGCGACACCTGGCATCGAGTTTGTTCAAATTAAAAGAAAAAAAAAAGACTTTGTTCATCTACAGGTCAGGTGACCGTTTTAAAAAGCTGGTGATGATCAGTTCTACCTCCGAATACAACCTTAAGTCCTAAGACAAAAGTCTTGTGATATTTTTGTGGCATGAGCAGCCTTGAAACCCTCACCGGGCTGTGATTCACACACCTCATGACATGGCGCTTAGACTGAATCAGATGTGATTGAGAGACTAAATGCTTCTCTGCTCCAAACAACACCTGCCCATTTTGAGGAGCTACTCGTGTGGCTTGGATTGAGTCCTCTTCCTTTCGACGTCTGCATAACGCTTTACAATTTAAGTATTCGATATGACAGATCACAAGGCCTTAGCTTTTTGCATGTCTCACTCTGTTAGATTTGAAACCTGGACTCGGATAATCTCGGATAACCGCGGTGCGAGATCTGAGATGATCTGAATATGAAAAAATGTAAAGGTTCATCAGTGGGCAGGGAGCCTTTGATATAAGGAAATGACTCCTGCTTTATCCAAAGTCAAAGGCATATGGATGATGATATGCAAACATTTTTACTAAACTTAATCAGTGCTTTATTTTTTGTACATCTGATCAGTTTTGGCATCTGCTGTACCTCATTTATCTGGCATACAGACATGGTGACAACAACTTACTTTGGCATGGTTCTGCTCTCTAAAGAGCAACCTCACTGTCCCTCGCTATCTGCGTATCTCCTCAAGGAGGGAGCCGTTAACAAAAGAACCTTCTGTCAATACTGTTCAATTCACCCAGGCAATAAAACAGTGAATGCAACGGCAACTCTCACTTCCTCTGCTGTGGATGGGTTTGGTAAAGCAAAACACTTTGTTCTAATCAATATTCTTCTGCCAACTTCAGAAAAACCTGCCAAGTGTTCATCGGTGGGAGTTTCCCATGAGCAGCGGGGGTTGAAACTAACCGTGAATTCTGACATCATTATGAGGTGAAGAGGCCCCCCCCCCCGCCCACCCACTTTTCTGAAACCATTCACACTCACACGCACGCACGCATCCCCAATCCCCCATCCCAGACCCCCACATCCAAACTCTTAAAGGACATTATTTACAGTACAAATTACAGTATAATACATCATTAAAAAATATGAGATCTCTAAAAACATACAGGAGCTCTTGACAAAAACAAAAAATCAACTCTTTAGTAAATTAGGTTCCTATGGTATCATGTGAAAAATAATAATAATAATAATAAAAAAACAAAAGCAGAGTGACAGTCTCACCGCTCCTCTCTGAGGCGTCCGTTCCGTTTGGCCCCAGTTGTACCGGCTAGCATGTTGAAAGTGAGATGACGGATGGGTTTGGTTGACCACGCGCACATCTTTTCTTTTGTTTGAAAGCAAGCCGCAATACAACGAATCACACTCGACCCAATATCACAATATGTACAGTTTTGTTTTGTTTTTTTGTTGTTTTTTTCACCCCTGGCATTTTGGAACAATGATAACGATAATAAAAAGTAAGCACTTGACCGATTGTGCTGCCTAGAATTTCAGGCAGAAGGATATGGATTTACTGCAGGCGAGTCTGCTGGCTTATGTTAGCAGAATAAACTGCTTTTTGATCATTTTTATTTCTGTATTTTTTATATTTACGTGGTTTTGTTTTTTAAGGAGACTGTCACGTGTTTTGTTAGAAGTTACCAGTAAGTCCCCTGTTATTGTCTTATGTACAGCAGATTGAATGGTACACTAGTTACACTTTTGTTTTTTAATCAATCCCACCAAAAAGAAAGAGAATAAATAAAAACCGATTGGGAACTCAAATGAGTCAAAAAGATCTCTGGACTACGGAGCCAGGCAGCATGTGAACCAACCCTCCTCACATCTACAGTACAACCAAGTCCACCTGTAAACCATCCTCCCTTCTTCCTCGTCACCCTTGTGCATCGACTCTCTTCCTTCTCTTCTATCAGCAACCCACACATTCGAGATATGACATCTACCCAAGTTTCCCCCTCTCTCTCTCGCTCTCTCTCCCCGACTCTCTTTTTCCTCCTCTGCTCTCCCTCCCGGCGCTGCGCCCTCAGACGTAGGGCAGGATGCCGTAGACAAACAGGGCCATGACGGCGGCGCTGAACAGGCCGGCCACAGGCACCGTGACAAACCACGCCAGGAAGATGTTCCTGAAGAGGCGCCAGTCCACTGCTTTCTGGGAGCGGATCCAACCCACAGCCACAACTGAGCCCACCTGGAGGCCGCAGCAAGGAGGGAAGAAAGAAAAATAATCAGCAGCAGCACAGAACAAAACGTTCAACGCAGCAAAGCCAAAGTCAGTATAAAGAGCTACAGGTTGTCCACGCTTTTCTCTTGATGGAAGTTTCTCCAAGATTGTTTTGCAGTCAGATTACGTCAGCTATTCTTAAGACATGTTTTGCAATGCTTAACTCTTCTCTTGTGCAGTAAGTGGTTAATTGTCTAATTAACCCTATTGGACAGAAAAGATAACAGCAACAGCTGATTAATTAAATTGCAGATGGTGATTGGTGGAAATTATGTGTTAGTCTCCTCTAACAGTATCAGTCAGCACTTGAAGAAGTCCTCAAATTCTTCTGCAACAACAATAATAATAAGTTTAATATTAAATATTCTATTTAAGGGCTCCTTTTATGGTTTTCCTAATTTGCTCCCACATAAAACACTGCATGCTTATTTAGAACACGAGCAAAGTTTCAAAAAATGAGGACAGCGTATGTAAAAGTAATCTCTATGAGCTAAAGCTCAGGCTTCAGACTACGTTTTTTTTCTACTCGTCCCGAGATGACATCACCTCGGCATGGATGTCCTTACATGGTCATTTTAAGCACAAACAGAAGCACTAGGTTGAAAACATGGGGCTAAAAAGAATCAAATTCCTGTTTGTGGAAGTCAGGCAAGAAGAAGCCAGTTAGTAGAGTGTGGTCAGCAACGTTTTAGACAGGGGGTGAGCTAACATGCTTCACAGAGGGACAGTATAAGAAAAATATGTACATACATACTCAAGTCCATTTTCGTACTATATGGACTCTTACAAAGAAATACTTTGATACTTTGAATTTAATGTAATTGATATTGAAACTGGTAGTAATTGGTATATTAACTGTATCTAAAACTTGTACTGAGCAACAACAAAAAAAACTTCCACCAAAGAGTGCGGCCAGAAAGACACACGAACAAAAGGTGATAACATATCAACAGGTCAGCAGAAAGGCCACGTGCAACCTGCAGCTCTTCAAAATCAGATCAGTTTTCAGTGTCTGCGTTAGTGACTGCAAGCAGATTATAGAGGTTATCACAGCATAAATTAAATTTGGTATCCGTGGAAGCCTGAAATCAGCAGCTCCAGAGTAGCAACAGTCTATTATTTACTTAATATTAGGCTGTAAATATCAAAAAGCACTAAACTAGAGCTAGTTAGCTTTTGCAAATCTGTCTGCAAATTTCAGACTTCCACTTCTTTCTTTTGATAGAAATAACTTCAGAATACAAAAGAGATTGTTTTCTAATCCATGTTCAAAGACTCAAAGCGACACACCTGAGTGTTGGAGTAACGTGCAGTGAGTGGTTTCAGCTCTTAGTGACGCTACAGGTGGGCGGGAGTTAAACCGCGTTTCCCTGCTCTTATATGGCCGCAGCAACATGAGACACCGTCTGTCACACGCTGACTAAATGTGGAAGGTCGGGCCAACAGAGTCCAGCCTGTTCTTTTGGTTTATTAGTCAGTCTTAATAAGACTAAGCTCTACTAGACTCACAAAAATATCTCCCAGAAAAGACATTCAGGTCATGTAGCCTTTCTACTTAAACGCAAGATACTTTAATGTAGCATTTCTTGGATTCTCCTCTTTCCAAAGCAGGGTGTGCATGTGTTGAACAATATTTAACTCAGTGGTCACATTGTTTGTTTGATGGTTTTAGTACCTCAAGCACGGAGCAACAAATTCTGAACTTGGTGTGACCTCAGTGTTCGTGTTGCTTTTGAGTTTTTGAAACGAGTCACTGCACATTACCATACCACACCGACCCACACACCCATCCATTCGGTTTAACTTCCACACCCACACACACAAAAGACCTGAAAAGAAAAATTATCACTCATACACAACAGAACTTCACTGAAACCGAATGGATGCCAGTGACACAGATACAGACACACTCTCTCTCACACACGCACGCACGCACACACTGAAGATGTTGAGAGATGTTGCTGGCTACTTTCTGAAAACCAAACAATTTAAAATGTCAAAGAGCTGCAAGTCTTGCTAGTGGTTTTTTTTTTAGTCCAGCATCATCTGTGGACCATCTCCACATTTAAAATAAACAAATAAATAAGAATCACTAAATCATTCAAATCACCACCACGATTATATACCTCTAACCATCAGTAGATTTAGCATTTTAGCAGAGCAGTTGATTATCCAAGGTTTTTAGGAAGGAAACGCGAAGGCATTTGGAGGTGAGAAATGAAGATAAGGTATGGATGGCGATGATATTGATGTTTAGACAAATAGATCACCAGTAACTTAAACCCAGTTTTGAGTCTTGTGCAGTTTCCCTTCAGTGGAGCTAACATTTTTGCATTCCTGTTTTCACTGATTATTGCACGTATGATCTTATATAAGCTAAAAACAAACATTTCGGGTGTTTCATCCAGCTTCAGCTTTACAAGTAGCTAAGAGGCTAACGGCAATAGCTTAATATTTAGTGATATCAATATTATCATCAAACTCTCTACTTGTGTATTTGTTTAGCAAATATTCCTAGTTTTTCATCTATTAAAAAAAACTTTTACTACTAATTTAATAAACAAAAAACAATAAATAAATAAAGATGATATCTATGTATTTGCTGTATGTCTAATAAACATGCACGTAACTGCCTGATAACATTCTTTAATCTTACAAAGCTACCTTTCAGTCAAACTTGGGGTTGTGTTGCTGAAGGAAAACTGCACGAGAAATCAAAACGTCAACTTCGGGAGTTGTGATTGGCTTTGGCGATTGACAGCTACAGGTGAAGCGATGAAGGCGAGCTCCCGGAGGGCTCTCTAGGATGACTTCACTACCAATACCTTGCAGTGGGTGGAGCTTATTGGGATGCCCACATTTGATGCAACAAGCACTGTTAGCGCACTCATTACTTCAATGCAAAATCCGCTGTGAAGATAGATGAGTAGAGAGACAGACAGAGAAAGATGGAGAGGTAAAAAAAAGTGGAAAACAAGTGTGACAGGTGGGTTTCGGGGGGGGGGGGGGGGGGGGGGGGGTGATAGGTATTTGGGAGGTTGAGGTCTGCTTGCGGACAAGCACGGCAGGGTCGAAAACCCACACACCAAACCATGCCAGTGCTAAGAGGGCAAAATGGAAGAGACTTGGTGGAAATGAAACAGAGAATGAGACACCGTGTTGATGGGGGCGGGCAGGGGAGGACTGGGACTGGTGGGGTCCGTCTCGAATTCCAGCCTCGATCTGCTGTTCCTGAAAAGAACAGGGGAGAGGGGCTGCACACTGCTGCCTGGGGCTGGTTGTAGCGGGCTGGACATGGATTCGTTTTGATCTTCTCATGCACCTCAAAGATTGGTTAGGATTATCAGTTCCTGCGGAGGATAAGTCTCGTTTATGAGAAAATGAGTGGTATTTACATCGTTTTGACAACGATTTCTACTAACGATGCTGTTACTGTGATCACTGTGGGAAACACTTTACCAAACTGGAAATATTAGGGTTCATTTTTCATACTCATGAGGATGGAAATGATAGAAATGGCAAATCGGACCAAAAACAATTGAGCAGAGCTTCTTCTGCTATTTGAAAAGCCGCCTGGAGCGCCCTGTAATAATTAAAGGCAACTCAGACTTACGAGAATTTTTATCGCCTGGATTTCAGTAAATCAGCTAGAGGATAATGTTTAAAGAGATTTTAATGATAAAATTAAAATGTAACTGTAAAACTGGTATTAGGAAATTTAACCGAGTCAGGCTCCCTGCTGATTTCCACAGGAAAATACTTTCTTGCTTTTTTTCCCCCCCCCACAACACACCCGACAGTAGGGCCCGTGTTACTGACTTTGTTGGACTAATGATGTCGTGCTCACGGCTTTCGGCCTAGCTTGTACAAGTGATCACAACAGACAGAAAAGAAGGTCAAAACTAATAAATAAGACCCACGTTTTCATAAACTGCAATTATCCTTTTTTTTCTCTGCCACAATAATCTGAGCTTTGATTTCTGTGGAGAAATTTAACTAAGAAGCAGAGCACTTGTAGGGAGGTAGGCATAAAATTATAGTAAACTAAAACAGATTTTAGCTAATTATCTCACGACATGACTAAGCACTAATTATAGCTAAAGCGGTGTGTGTGCGCGATTCTAGCTCAGTCCAGCACGGCGGCCTGGGAGGCAGTGTGAGCTCCCTGTCCCCTGGAAATGCCTGAAAGGGAGTTGAGAGGCCAGCTGGAAGGCCACTCAGTCATACCTTGCAGTGTGTGGTACTGACAGGGATTCCGATATTGGAAGCGAACACGACTGTGACTGCAGAAGCCAGTTCAATAGTGAATCCACTGTGGAAGGAAGGGAAGGGAGAGGAAGGGAAGGGGGGAGGGAGCAAAGAGACATTCTTCATTGTGATGTCTTGGATGATGCTCATGATGGCACGATCTCACTGGCATCCACATATAAAACCATTGCAGAGCATTCAGCAGTTCTTTAAAGTATACCCAACACACATTTGAAAAACAGAAATAATATTAAATATCTGACACACACACACACACACACACACACACACACACACACACACACACACACACACACAATAAACACAGCATTTCTACCAGGTATTACACACTAGTGTGTTATTCATAATGGACACAGTTTCAGTATGTGATATACAAACAGGCCTTTGTGTTGGTGTGTTTCTGTGCTGCCTTGTGCTTACTAGAAGACAGTTTCTCTAAAGCCACCAGCTGCTTTCAGGACACACACAGAGAAGACATTAGACATTAGAATAAACTTCCAAATCATAAAAGAGGGGAAAAAAATTAAACTAAATGCATGAAAATGCAACTTAAAAGGAGAAAAATGTGGCTTTTTTCTTACTAGATGGCAGGCAATAACATTCGTCAGAAACACTGAGCTAAGGTTCCAGATGAAGATACGACTGAAATTTAAATGTCACTGCAGGCGGAGTGTGGAGTGGTCGAGCAGCAGGAGCCAATCTCTAAGACAGCAGAGCACCAGCGATGTCACCTGATTAATTTTGAACCCATTTGTAAATGGCCACTTGGCCCCAACTCATGGCCTACAGAAATTGATAGCCATTAGGCAAATGTTAACTGTATTACTTAGACCTGTGCTTTCCCCCAGCTCATGTCAGAATGTAGGAGTAGAGGGTCTTGCAAGAAAGCTACAGAAAAAACTCACACCATTCGCTCCACCTCTCAACAGCAACAATAAACTATAAACAACTGGACAAGTGTGCCATATCGACTCATCACAAAGAGATATGATTGTTTGTGTTTCTCTGAGTTCTGCTGGTTAAGCTTTGCAGAGCCTGGTAGATCTGCAGCAATCTGTCCCTGTGGTGCTTCAACAGCAGAGCTGGGCAGAAGGATGAAAATCCATACTTCAAGTTTCAAAAGTCTTTTTACTGCTGTGATACATTGCACTTTTTAGGTGTTCGCTGCGGCTGCTAAAATATATTCCCGGGCACATAGACCGCAGACACACATATAAACACTTCTGTGTCCTTGCCCCAAACAAACTTCTTTTCAGAGTGATGCATGGAAACAGACACTGGAGGAAATCAAGTCTTTAGAACGGTGAACCAGTGCAAATTTGTCTTTGGGTCCTGGCAAAAAGTCTAAGCTGGTGATGGAAGGAGGGAGATTAAGAGAGAAAGGAGACAGACAAAAAAGAGAGAGCCCAAACAAAAAGAGGAGAAATGAGGGAAGGGAAAATAATGAGATGGCGTGGGCGTGAGCGTGAGAAAGAGACTTTAGGGAAAAGGGGAGAGAGAGAGAGAAAGCTCTTTAGGTGAGACGTAAAAAAAAAAAAAAAAACAAGATGTAAAGGAATGAAGAAAAAGAAAAAAGCAGGGCGCTGAGAAGAAGAAGAGGGTTAACCACAAAAATAGTGATTTACAGGAGTGGGTAGGAAGGAGAAAGGAGGACGGGGGGGGAAAGAAAAGTGCAAGAGTCAGACTGGCGTCCCTCCCTGCGGTTGGAGAAGAGAGGCTACGGTTCCCACTGTGGCCCTCCCTCACCCCTCCTGCTCTACTTCTCTTCACCCAGAATGCCAAACAGCTTCCTGCAACCCTGTGTGATGTTCCTGCCAGGCAACAAAACACAGCCACTCAAACACACACATGCACGCACGCACACACGCAAACCTCAAAACGCCTTGCTGGAACAATTAGACCCTAATGTGCATGCATGCTCGGACACATACAGTACATTCAATGCACAGTGACTTGCAGAGTTCGGTTTCCTCAGCACACAAACAACTCGGTGGTATGCACAGACACACGCGGGCACGCACGCACGCACGCACGCGCGCACACACACACACACACACACACACACACACACGCGCAAACTCTTCATCTTATGCGTGGGAAGAGAAGAGAGAGAGGAAGGAGGAGACTGAAGTCAAGGACAGAGCAACAGCACGGGTTTGTGGATGTGAGACGTCTACTGCTCAGGTTATCAGACAGCCAGTGTCCTCAGGCTTTGTTTGTTGTGGTCCGAAAGTCTACTTGTTTATTCAGAATTTTTTATGTAATAGGTCAAAAAAATCTGAGAAAAAAAAAAGCGCTACTATTTCACTCCCTAGGCACCACTAAGATACTATTATTAAAGCAGATTTCTGTAAAAAAGTAGTAAGAATTATTTCTAGCAAAGTCTGGGATGATTCCCAAAATCATAAATAGTGTGCTTAATGCTGAGATCAAGATTTATTTATCACCAAATTTTTATTTATACGTTTATAGCAGGAAAAAGTAATAAAAAAAATCCATTCAGTCTTTGTATTTTACCTAATAAACTCAAATGTAATGGATTTGAACACACAGATCTTTTCACTTAAACGATCTGTCTGACCTCTGATGATAAACATGAGTGCACATCAACACTGTGTGTGCAGGTCACTCCCTGGCAGAGAGTGAGGGAAAATCAGAACATTCATTAGTTACACAACAGACAAACTGCTTTATGCATTTTGCTGTCTGCACATAGATTACTAAGTATCTTCTGATTGTTCATTTGCACTTTACTGCCCTTAAGACATTGTGCATAAGCATTCTAATACGGCTGTGGGAAAGTAAGTACTCACCATGGAGGCTGGGAGCCCTCTATGAACTTGTTTGTGTCAGCGTGTTGAGGCTCTATGGAGCGCGTAAAACCAAAGCATGGTGGATAGTTCACCTCTGCAGCACAACTCTCCTTCAAACGCACCCAACCGCATCCACAGACATGCACATGTGCACTCACTCTCCTGTGAGGCGACTTTCTCACCTTGAGGGGGTAATGGGAGTGAGGTCCTTCCCCATGGTCTGGATGACGCGGCGGCCCCATACCCACAGGCCGGCACAGATGCCTATACCACCGTAAAACAGCAGCCAGATAGGAGTGGCAGCATCCTGCATCACACCGCCCTGTTCATAGATCATCCACAGTGCCACCAAAGGCCCAATGGCATTACTACAAACAAGAAAGTAGATAAAAACCTTATTCAGGCATTATATACTCAAGTCCAAAGAGCAGCGTGAAGATGATTTTTTATATTTAGTTGACAGAGAAATGTACTCTGGACCATAAAGGTCGCTATCTGTCATGCAACACGTAGGGGGCAGCACCTGACATCGTTGCCTCCGTGGGCGAAAGAACCGAAGCAGGCGGTGAGGATCTGCAAGAAGTGGAAAAGCAGAAACACCTCAGGTTTGTCCTTCTCCTCCTGATCCTCCAAGTCGTCCGGCCCTGGAGGTGCAGCCCCTTCTTCCTCCACCCCTTCCAGGTCTGTGGCAAGCTTCATCTCCACTCCGCCCTCCTCGGCCTCGATCTCAGCCTCGGCCACGGCGTTACAGTACGATGAGTAGCTGTCGTAGCGTATCCGCTTTTTGGAGTAAGACACGCTGTTGCTCCTGCCACCTCCCTCACCAACCAGCTTTTCACTGTCCTCGCGTGATTCGGAGCGCATCGGCTGGACGGGCATGCCGCATATTGCCGCTGTGTAGCAGGTGTAGCTGTTGTTGCGGCGCAGCAGGCGGTAATTGTTGTCAGGCGGGCCGGCGTTGGAGCGCTCGTTGTCATCCATGCGGCCCAGGTGGATTTTGTGAAGCAGGTCTTTGTACAGACCCGAGTCTTTGTGCACCGTGTGGTACACCTGGCCATCGCTACGCATGTGGCCATCGAAGCTGAAGCTGCCGTTAGAGATGGGGGATTTGAGGCTGCCGTTCGTCATTGAGTGTGTCCGACCTGGAAGACAGACGATTAATGAAAAGTCTGCGTGGGAGCAGGATATTAATGATGATGACCGACGAGTTTGATCTCCATTAATGGCAAATTTATTTATGCTAATAAGTATTAACGCATAAATAAAGCTATAGTTACTCTCCTCTTATCAAATATTATTATAAATGTCCAGTTGTACCATACACCCTGCCGTTTGGCAGGATAGTGCCTCCATTCGCCAGGTTGGTGAGCTCGCTGCTGGATTCGCGGGTGCCCCGGTCACTGCTGCCGCCTGTGAGCGGCATCACAGCCTCATCTGTGCCCTTCGCCCCTGGTAACTCTTTGAAGACGGGGCTCTCCTCCTCCTCTTCAGGGATCTTATCCAGGCTCTCATCAGAAATCCTCGACAGAGCCTGCTCTTTCTTTAAACGACCTGGAGGAGATCAAGCAGCAGTTGAAAGAGCACCGAGTTAGGACATTTTTGCAGGTTGCTTTAAATCCATCATGAAAGGAAAGCCACAACTGTATTGTGGCAGCCTTTTATTATTAAAGGATTTCAAGGAAACCAATCTGGATGGCAGCCAGTTAAGAAAGCAAAACAATAGTTAGACAAAAAAAGGGAAAGAAAAAAAAAAGATTAGAATTTATTTGCAACTTTTCACGCTTAAAAAAAGCTGTTGCTTCTGCTTTCAGGTTCGGGAGACAAAACTTCTGACAAGAAACAGATTATCTAAATTATCCCAGTGCCTACCCGACTCTTTGAATACCCCAGTAGAGAAAAAAAAACCCAATCAGAGTTATGACCTGTTTTATTTAAGTGGATGCAGTAATATCCAGATTAGCACCAATAATTTTACCTGTAATCCTTGCAGGCATTAGGGGGTTCATGACACGGTCACACAAACCACGAGTCAATGGAAAAAAACATTCATTTTTTTGGCCTAAACATAGATATTATTTTTCATGGCCTATAAATACCACTCAGCTTCTTATTAAATTTTATTTATATTTCTTTATAGTGCAAAGCATTTCTGGCATCGATCAGATTTTTTGGATCAAGTGTTTGAGCTCTTACACAAAGAACCTTTTATTTATCCAGCACAAAGTTAAAATAAACAGAGCTGTGCCTTGTCTTTATCCACCACTGTCTACTTTTTCCAATGTTTTAATTTTCTGTGTCATGAGTTTTACAGCACTGCCTGCTTTGCTGTGGGCTGGTTTTCCCATTAGGGAAACAATTCCCAGCCCTGATCCTGAAAGCTTTCTACACTGCAGGCCACGATCTTAGCCTCTTTCATCTGACCAAGTAGCTCTACGCCCAAAAATCTAAGTGGAGCACTGGAGAGTTCACAGGGATTTTTCTGGTGGCTTTAGTGCCTCTGGCAGAGGCCAACAAGAAAGCACATGCCCTGGCTTCCGTTGTTTGGTGTCAGAGCGTTTTCACATGGCGTGAGAGAGACAGACTGGACACACACACACACACACACACACGTATGGATATCCTTGTGAGGACATTCGTTTACATAAAACCAAATACCTAAACACAACACTTACCCTAACCCTAAACCAAATTTAACAGATACTTACTTGCAATCTTTCTCCTCATCCAGGGACAGACCAATATCCAGACCAGAGCTGCGCAGACCAGCGAGCCAGCTAAAGTGATGAGAAAGATGGCCCACACCGGTAGCATCTCCAACCCGAGCACTGCAGTTAATGAACACACATTAAAAAAAAAAAAAAATACAAAATCATGTACTGGCATCACACATTCAAGAGGAATTTTGAGCAAACTAACAAGCGCTTCCATCCCTGAGGTGATAATTTGATCATACACTGGTGTCAGGTTAAATAATCAGAGATATACTGGGAATAAGCACTTACATGGAGCTCCAGTATACATGATGGAGAATGTGTTGATACCAATGGTGGAGGCGTAGAAGAGGGGCAATGCTCGCAATCCGTTTGGAACAGAGTCATCCTGTGAAGTAAAAAAGGAAATGCAACAATAATGATAATAAATCATAAAACAAAATATGTACAACACAATAACATATTAGCTAAAATGAGAACATCTTCTGGCTAAAAGTTTAGCTCAGGTCAATTTAAAGGTGTGGAGTAATACAATTATTCCATCTTGCACAACCATGGCTTGCTTTTATCAGAAGGTTAATAATTAATATGACTAATGAGGCAGGTGAAATGTAAAATGACACTAAATGGGATGTGGATTTTACAGAAGTAACAAATCTCAACCCTGCAAACACAAAACAGAAAGATCGAATATTCTGATGCAAATAGCCCGCAGACGCAAAAATGAACTCATTCCTAATTTGACCCATCTATGCAGTAACACCGGCCCAAACGGCAAATCTTCCCGTGACTCACTCATATATAATCCTGCAGTCGTGACCCTCGGATGATCTGCAGCACTTCCTAGTCTGCCAGAGCTTTCCCATTACATAACAAATACGCGGGTGTTGCCATATCAAATGGGTTTTTATCTGTGCTCAAGTTCTTTCAGACAAGTTGGGCGTACACGTGCAAGTCTGTCTCCGATTTCTTATATTAAAATGACCAGATTGGCAGCTAAGTGTGAGTGCGGAGAGTGCAACGGCTGCAAATGCAAGGGCAGTGTCACAAAACTGAACACAGCATTAGTTGAAAGTGATGTGCGCCTACCTTGTTGAGGATGAAGTGTCTGATGAGCATAAAGAGAAGTCCAGACATGAGTCCAGAGAGCAAGGGGGAGATGAACCAAGACGCCACTGAAGAAGAATTGAAAAATGTTAATGAGGAAACGACAGGAGAGCCTTGCCAACTCTCTACAACTAGAAATTTTGTGTTTTAATAGTTTTTTGTGTTTTTAGCCATCAGTTCTCTTCCTAAAATGAATTCCAAGTCATTTCATTTATGCGTTATGTATTTAAGTATGAGAATAAATCCCAATAACCAGTTTTATGGTGACGTGAGAGTTTATTATTCTTTAAAGTATGCATTATTATTGGATGCTGTATGATGTATGACAGAGGCTCTTAACAAGGAAGAAATAGGTTTATCTGTCTAAACTAAACTCATTAAAGTACTGGGTATAAAGTGAGTCATGTACTTGGAAACACAATCTGAAGATTGTTGTTTACTAAAAACCTAGAAACCTTTCTAAAAATCAAACTCCACTGGGCATATCTCAGAGTGGTTTCTATTCCATCAGGTTTCACTGGAAAATGGGGCAGTTATTATAGGCACACACACACACACACACACACACACACACACACACACACACACACACACACAATGATACAATCTTCTGCCATTACCAATCTTGACAAGCTGCATCCACTGTACTCCCTTTGTGCCGATGGCTACCATAGAGAAGCCGATGGTGGCGCCAACGATGCAGTGAGTCCCAGAGATGGGGAGCTTGAGGAAGGAGGCGATTAGCTGCCAGACGGCTGACCCTGTGACCAAAACAGAGACAAAAATCTAACGTTTAGCTTGGTTTATTTATTTGTCCGCCTCCATGCACAAAAACAATCTCTTGGGAAAATTAGCAGTTAATTCCCATCTGCAGTTTGTGTGACATCATGTAACATCTTAAATGAGGGCCTGAGAGTGCCATTTGAAATTCCAAATGACTGCCTTAAGTTTGCAGTGTTTATAGAAGCTGAGACAAAAGTATAATCTGAAAACTACACTAGGCTTTGTTTATCCCTCCTTTAACAAAGACTGCTATTCAAAAATTGCTCAATGATGTGAGTAATTGCAGTGTTTTTGACATAGAAGATTATATATATTTAAAAAGAGGAATATTTTAAGATCCAGTCGTGAGAAAAAGTTTCGAAATAATCACTCAAATATGTCTTCTAAATCACTACATTCATTAGAGACAAATATTTTAACTAAACCAATAACACAGACAAAGTTCAACACAGAGAGTAGTTTCATGGCCCAAGCTGGAAAATCGAAAAGAACATCTGAGACTAAGACTTTAAAAAGCTCATTAAAATCAGGAAAAACTGGAAGTGTGGGTTTAGAGAGGTACCTCTCTCTATAAATAAAGTCATAAAATGTGTGTAGTGAAAGAGCACCCTGTCAAATCACTGAGGAAACAGTGAATTTGAAAATTACAAGATAACTTTAGGGGCAGCGGATCATGACCTGCAGCTCTGGAGATTTTGGGTGATGTAAGCAGACAATGACCCAAAGCGCACACAGTGAAACAATAACAACAGAGCTGCTGAAAAAAGAAAATTTGTTGCGGAGGCTAAGCCAGAGCCTTAACCTTAATCTAATTGAGATGCTGTGGCATGACCTGAAGGGGGCTGAGGACAGGAATTAAGAGGGGCCGAAACAGTTTTACAGCAGAGGTATTCTATGAGGGATGACACAACCTGCCTCCAAAGAGCCAATCAACAGCTGAACCAGGAAACTGCACTGACTCATGCACACAGCTGAGGTTCACAACAGTTTCAGCCGAGTGGCGCTAGGGAATGTGTATGTGTAGAAAAATGTGTACCATTTCTCTCGGCTTACATTTCCATAAATTGAGTTAGCATGGTGTCTGTTCAGTGCTCCGGTAAGTAGAGCTAGAAACACTCATCGAGTTAGCTGTTAAGTACTGTTTTGGGTGTACATAGTACACTTATAACCTGCAGGGGGGGGAGGCAACCTTTTAAAAGCTTATTTTGGCTGGAGATTTTATACATGCGGTTGTTTTCATTATCCTAGAGAAGCAGATAATAGGACAAATCATTGTCAGCCCTAAATTAGACTTTAAACTCCAGCAAAACACCAAAGCCTCCAGTACACAAGAAGCACTGGAGGAAGTTTTAACAATAGGTTAAAACTTCTTTAATTATGCATGAACAATATGCCAGTTAAAACGTTTCTCCAACAGTGACCTGTGGCAGCCAGCCACACCTGAATTTTCATCTCCTTGGGAATCCCCTGTGCATAATGCTGCCCTTTTTAAATCAACGTTTGCCAGCAGTCTGTCATCAAAATGGTATTGTCCTAATGGGAGACCCATTGTTTTCTGCTTTTACTGAAATGGTGGTGTGCGAGTCTCCAGTTGATACTCAACAATTTCTCTTTATGTTTCACTTCAGGAGTTTTGTTTTCCTGCGGCTCTTAGGAAATACTTACAATGCTGCAAGGTTAGCTAACATTTGCAAAGCCCCAATAAAGTTTGATCTGAAAATACATAAAAAAAATAAAAAAAAACACTTCGTGCAGTGCCTTTCATGTACAGTAAGAAAGTGAGTGAGGTGCACTGCTTAATAACAGTAATTATGATACATACATGAGGATTGGTGCATGTCACAAGTACCAGCTGAGCCCAGGATAATATATATAACATTATTGTTAAATTCAAATTCATTTCTAAGCCTTTTATAAAGGTCTATGTCTGCATTAAGCTATGGATTTAGCAGATTTCGGGAGGATTAGCAGGGCCTAATTTGTGACATGGTAAATATTGAACAATACATATCAAAGTAGTTTATATGAGGTAATAAATAAGACATTGTTGAAGTTTTAAAAAATTGTCTTTTGGGCTGTTGGAAAGTAATTTTTTAATTTTTCTCTTATTTTACAACTTTACAGGTGATGGGGACAAAAAAAAAACTGAAGCATTTCCTCTTTAATATATACCATATATTACTGCAATGTGCAAATCTTTTAGGCATGTGAGAAAGATTTCTAATGTAAAGAGTTTTTATTTATTATTTTACTAGGAAAAAGCATGTGTTGTTGTAATCCTAGACGGACAGGATGATGTTGACATCAGGAAAACTGCTGTAGGAATACTTGATCGTGTGGCCGAATGGCTGAAAATAGATCTTTGGCTCTGTGTGACCCTTTGCTGGATAAGGATCGAAACTTGTAGTAGTAACACTGGAGTGATGGGGGGAGGGGGGCACCTTTGGTAACACATTTTTCATCTATGGAGTGGAAGTCGCAGGAGTTTCTCTTGGCTGCAACTAGCATCACAACTAATATTAGCAAATGAATCAACTTTTAAAGAGTCAAAAAATTTCAGGAAAAAAAAAATCGCCGAGGCAACAAAGTCAAATGTCTCTCTTCCATCGCGGCTCATTCAAAAGCCTTTTAACAGTCTTAGAAGACAGAAAAGAAAAATACACTTAAGCATCTCTAATAAAAAGCATTTACAGACTGTTTTCAGAGCTACTGACAACTATTATTCTTATTTCCAGTCTCATGGTTGTTTCCTGTTTGTTAACAGTTGTTTAGCAGCTATAACATCAAAAAGTCAAGCATGTTCTCCACTAATCGTGTTTGTTACAAGTTTTGATGAAGTCTGATGTGATTTGTAAAGGATAAAATAAAATAATGAATCCTAAATTTCATCGACATCCAAGTTTTTTTTGCACATTCAAGTTACTTCAAACTTCATTCAGACATGCAACAGGTTGCAAATTAAAAAAAAAAACAAAAAAACAATCACTGGGTCTATTTAGTAGAAGTGCTGTTGTGGCTTTTACATCAAATTGACTCTGGTGCTTATTCCAGCATGGCCTAAAATTGTCCATCAGATAAACATAAGGATTTGCATGTCTAAAATGAGGCTTAAGACATTAGCGGCAACTGCGTCACTCAGTGGATGTAAGAGCAAATTCAACTTACCAACCATGGCGCTGACCTCGCCTGCCATGAGCACGGGCACCGTGTCATTGTAGAGGCTGACATCTATGATGCCCTTCCGAATCGTCTCTCCCACTTTGGCCCCGAGCAACATTGAACCCAGCGTCTCGAAGATGGATGCCAGGATGCAGGCCTGCTTCAGAGTGACCACGCCGGATCCCACTGCTGTGCCAAATGAATTGGCCACATCATTAGCTCCGACTGAAAATGCCAGGACGAAGGCAATGATGAAGCCAATAACCACCATCCACAGATACGACTCCAGATCCATCTTGATATGATTTCAGGTGAGAAAAATATGCAAAGAAACAAAAATCCTGCTTAAAATATCTACAAAAAAAGACGAAGAAGAAAAAAAAAGATGAAGTGCTCTGTGCGTTTTTAGCAGAGGACTTGGTAAGCCCACACCTTCTCTTCGTCCCCTGGTTATAAAGAGTCTGAGGGGAGAAGCACAGCCGCTAACTAAGCGTTTGGAGCTCAGTCCAAAGATTGGAGGTTAGTGATGGTGGGAGCAGAGAGCATTCCATAGCTTAGTGTGAGACAGTCGGTCTGCACGTTCTTTCACCTGCCGGAGAAAAGAGAGAGGAGAGACAGAAACAGATTAGTGTCATAAGCTATGATTACTCTTTTTCAACACCTCCTGACAACACCTCCCCGTGACTTCCTCAGAAAACCAAAAACAAAGAAGTCTGGGTGGGACTAGGAGAGAGGGGAGGGGAGACACACATAAATGAAAGATTCGGGATAGATGATGATGAAGCAGAACTGGCTTTGATGAAACAATGATAGCACTCCAGTGAGAAAAGCTGAGGACATCTCAGATATCTACAATAGGAAATCACAGTCTGCACTTCAAAGGAATCAAATCAGATCGTGCAGAGGGTTTGCTGTCAGCACTGACACTATAAAAAGATCACCGTTTCCAGAATGAGACATGAGCAATGCTCCGAACATTAGAAAGGCTAGTATCATTTTATCCCCGCGCACCAGGGCAGCTGACAACCTTTGCCACACATTCAGACAATCTCAGATAGGAGTTTATAATTTACTTAGTTTTAATGTTCAACCACACAAAAAAAGAAAAATCACACCATCTGTTATTATTTTAATCCGACCCAGTGATGCCAACAGTGATAACAGAGAATTTTTAAGTATTCTATGAAATGTTAAAACAGAAATGTTAGTCATAAAGTTGCTTCAGTGGCAGCCCCGTAGATGTTTTCTTGCCAGATTTACATTATAGCTGGTTTCCAATCTGTGCTCCTTTAGCCTCAGCGTCACTATAATTGTGCTTGCCGGGCGACACTGAAAGGTACACGAGTTTTGTAACCAGCTTTGGAGTACAAGTTCAAACAGAACCAAATGCTCTGGTGCAGTGCAAAAAAGAAAAACGTGGTGCGTTTAAGTTAAGACTGCAATGCAGCAACAGCATCTGCGCTGATGTTCTACTGCTGCTCGAGGTGGGATACATTTCTTGAGGGGACTTACAAGACTCTTCGTTTCTGATGTGAATAACTATAAAATAAAACTATTAAGCCCCTATTTCCTAATTTCTCTCTAAATTTAAAAAGTATTGTTCTGGAGGGGGGGGGGGGGGGGGGGGGGGGGGGTGTTTCACAGTTAACCTCAAACAGTCTGGAATGGTTTCATTTTTTCTCTCTTCTGTTTTTTTTTTTGCTGTATTTCAATAATTGGATTCGTTACACTACTAAAGTCATTTAAAAATAATTTTTGTTTGTGGACGATCAGGTGCTGAAGAAGGGGCGATCGTGGCTCAAGAGTTGAGAGTTCGCCTTGTAATCGGAAGGTTGCCGGTTCGAGCCCCGGCTTGCACAGTCTCGGTCATTGTGTCCTTGGGCAAGACACTTCACCTGTTGCCTACTGGTGGTGGTCAGAGGGCCCGGTGGCGCCAGTGTCCGGCAGCCTCGCCTCTGTCAGTGCGCCCCAGGGTGGCTGTGGCTACAATGTAGCTTGCCATCACCAGTGTGTGAATGGGTGGATGACAGGTTGTGTAAAGCGCTTTGGGGTCCTTAGGGACTAGAAAAGCGCTATACAAATACAGGCCATTTACCATGTTTACCTGTTTAAAAGCCGATCGCATCCACTAAAACCTCACCACTGTTCCCCAAGGCTTACACACAACACAACAACAACAGTGACATGCTTTAAAATCAGATGATGAGGCCACCTACTACGAAGCCTCCAGTGGTCTTTAAGAGGCATCTATGCCGCAAATGACTTTGCTTGGGTTTTTAAGTTTGTATCTTCATGGGGACCAATGACAGCCTACTTCCTTCTATGGTTAAACCAGTGGGAAGGGGGGGTGGGGTTCTTTTATGGGGAAGCATTAAATGTAAACAGCTCTTGGCATAAACCGACTGCATTCTCCTCGCGTGGGGGGCAAGCAGCTCCTTTCTAAATAGCCTGTGGCCAGTTATGGCTCCCTCCTCCCGACCGAGAACTCCATCTGGAACAGTCGGTGTCACGCACTCTTAGCCTTTATCCTTTGCAGAACCACAACAAACACATAAAAACATGATAATTTGTCTTTTGATCAAGACCTCCTGGAATAGGGATCCATTAGTGACACTAAAAATGATTACGTTGCTGCTGATTTGAAAAATAAGTGGACGCATTTCTTGGTTTTCTCACAGTAAAATCACAGAAGTGAAGGTGAGGAGAGCTCAGACGCTGCCAAATCTCAAACAGAATGAGTAAACAATGACTTGATGATGTACTGACCCCTGAGGTGAAATCCTCTCCAGTGAGAGAAACACATCTGAGCACAAGTTCAGTGCCTCTTGGCCAAATTTTTATGTATTATTGTAGGATCTACCTTACAATATAAAGTGCCTTGAAGTGACTGTTGTTGTGATTTGGCGCTGTATAAATAAAACTGAATTGAATGAATTAAAAAGTTAAAGAAACCAAGCTCGTGAACTTGTGTCCATCGCCATAACGAATGAAAATTAATGATGAACGATAAAAAAGACAATATAAGGCAGGGCATGATTTTATCTCTGATTACTTAATTGCTTCCCGACTCATATCTGCTGCTTGTAATTATGTCAATTCATAATAAAAGGCAGTTTAATAAAGGCCGCACCAATATGAAAAGCTACCCTAAACTGATTTCTCACCGAATCTTTATTGAATAAGTTAAAGAATCCATGTGTGGCGGCTTGTTTCATGCCATTGAGTAGCGCTCTCTAAAAATGTTTTCTGCAGTCAATGTATTGACTCTGGCAAAGTCTGAAGGACTAACAAGAGACTGTGTAAATGTTTATTCCGGGGAGCACTGCTGCCACAAGACGACCACATCACACACCACAGTCAAACACGAGCGTCCAGCAACACACAGAACCAGGCAATGCTCAGAAGAGATGTGCAGCCAAACACATCTGCAGCAAAAGCAGACTGAACGTCCTGTGCCTTAGGGTGACATGGAAGAAAGATAAGAAAGTGATTTGAGCGCGGGTGTGATCTCTAGGTCAGCTGGTCATAATTTTATTGAGTACGTTCTAAAAAAAGAAACTCAACATGACCGACCCTTAGACTGAAGTTCACTCACAGCCACTCCTAGCTGTGTATATAAAATCTAAAAACAACGACACTTTGTGATGTCCGTGACAACGCCTGCTAAAAATGACCGAAGTACAGCGCATTTCCAGAACAAACACCTGCCTGCTGCTCTCCATGTCTGATTTCTCACTGGTGACATCTGACGGCAGCGAAATCTGCACTGAACTTTGAGAACATCTGAGACGCGGGGCAGGAACGATCACGCTTTTTCACAGATGACCCCACGTCCTTGAACACAACTCAATAATCCTACCACGACCTGGAGTATGCACTGATTTGGATCCAGCCATTTAGCAAAGCGATTCAGTTTCATATTCATGTGTGTGATTCAAGCTAAATGGACTGTCTGGCTACATGACCTTCAGAATGAATCTTTACAGTTTTTGCCTGAAAGCAAAATAAGAACCGTTGCATGGTGTGTCATACAACCTATTATCTTTCCATTTTATTGCCATTTACCAAGAGCGGCCCTTCTGTAATTCACTTGTAACAATCAATGAATAATTCATGTAAAAGATGCGCTCAGTGTTAGCAGAATAAAATAGAAGCAAGGACGGAGCAGAACCACAATGCAAATTGATGCACTGCAAATGTAATTGCAATTGCTTTTTGCTACCTGGATAAGAATGAACTCCGTGATGTTTCTATTTTGCAGGTCGTTGGGATGCAGGGAAGTAATCAGGTGATGAAACAGTAGCATACAAAATTTAATTTGAAAATTGGCAGCAGAGAGAGGAAATCACGTAACTGTTCAAACAACTTAGAAGAAATGTTTGAGATAAGGTGCACACAGGAAGGAGTCTGACCCGCTTTGTTAAGGAAACTAATGCATAGGTGCCATTTCGGTAAAAACACTGAGTCGGTTAAAAAAAAAAACAACAAAAACTTGGAAGTCCAGCTCATATTTATATGATGTGATTTTATCTGCCGAAATGAAGCATCCCGTTTCCAACACAGCTCAGGTGAATCATTTACAACCTTTAAAAACTGTGCCGCTGCCACTCTCCAAGGTGCTGATCCTGAGACCACCAGGGATGACTGAGGTGACTTTGATAGACTTTTTAAGAGCAAGAGCAATATTCAGGTCACGATTAATGTGCCTGAGAAATGCTGGAATTATAAGGGAAAATTCTGGATACAGTGGCCCTGAATAGTTTCAGATGAGTATGAAGAGTCGATTAACAGGCACCATTTCCACAAAGGATGTTGTATCATATTAGGGCTGTTCGATATAACGATATATATCCGATGACGATATAAAACAGTCTATCGTTTCATTTTACGCTATCGTTTGTTTCGTGGTGTCGCAAAATAAACTGTTTACGGCAATATTTTTTCATGGTTTTGATGGTCACTGTAGTGGCTATATTAATTTCTTAAAGTTCTCTCTTTCTCTTATATTTTATTTGACAAGCCCTGTTTTTATGGTTGTGATTAGCAACAACTACGGTAACAGCATCGCGTGTCTGCTTGTTTATGTTCCACATAAACCTTTCACAATAAAGCTCAAGATCCTGTTGAGACTTTTCAAAATAAACTGAATCACGTGAAAGAGCAGATTATTTAAGGATGAGAAGTAAAAAAGAGCCGCCAGGTGCTAAAAAAGAAACCTTAGACTCAAACGTTAGAACAGGCTTTTCCCCGCAGCACGCCGTGTAATAAATACGCAAAGAAAACGGCGGCCTTTACAACTTATGTCTAAAAGTGTATCGTTTCATGCATCGGTTAAAACACTCGACTGCAGCTACATGACGCGCAGCTGGAAACACTTCCCGCAAGTCGAGCTGCCCGAGATTCACAGAATTTACAGAAAATGTTACATTTTTGTGATTTATATCGTTATCGGACGATAGAATTCTTATATCGGGATATGAGATTTTGGTCATATCGCACAGCCCTATATCATATGTATAATACCTTCATTTTGTTTGTTTTGTCTGTTGAAATTTTATAATTTTTTGCATCAAAATGTTTCCAGTTGGTACATGGCCATACTTAAGCCTAGTTTATGGTCACCCACACTCACATTTACCTAAGGGCAATTTAGAATTACCAATTAACCTAACTCCACTAACTAAAGCCAGAGAACCCACACAAACACAGAAAAACTCCCCACACAAAGACCCTGCCCTGATGGTGGAAATGAACTGAACAGTTAGCTACAGTGCTAACCCTTGCAACACTTTCATACGCTTGAAGAATAAATGAAACTGAAATAACAAGGACATTGGTACATTTGGAGACACTGCCTTAATTTTCAAAAATACATCACAAACTAATAAGAGCTCAGATATTTTTCTGGATCCAGGGTCAGTCCAAGGAGATGAACCGGCAGTTCCTCCTGAACATGGAAAATTGGAAATTAATAGAATTTTTAAATATCAAGGTAAAATGTTCTTTAAAAAAATAAACCCCACACTCCACATCTTATTATAAACACCACCAGTTCTGCATTTCAATCGTCTGTTTAACCTTTATTTCCACAATCTGCTTGTAAATTGTGGGCCTTCCTTGTTTGTCCGCTAACAGTTTGAGGTTTTATCTTTGAGCGACTGTGTAATTGTTCCCAAAGAGCAAACCACGGCCTTGCACAGCAACGGTGCGCCAAGAGTACCTAAGAAAGCAACCCTAAATAAAAACACTGGAAAGTGACTCCGTAAAGCAACCTGCTCTTGAGGATTATTTCTGGCAGACTCATTTTCTTCCTGTGGATGTGGGTTGCCAAACAGTATCCATAATGAGAGCACTGACACAGACACACATGTACAAACTCAGAAATGACACAACATGGGCAAACAAGGCTAAAGTGGGTCTTCGTGTTGTCTGTGCAGAAGAAATTAAGCAAAGTAGAAACATTTAAACCTGAAAATGTTTTTTTCTGGAATGTTTTTTTTAAACCAGTCCAGCAATTACAGAGCAGCAGCATCATTCTTGGGGAGGCTAGATGCCAATTCACTCTCGCTTCGCTCCACTTCTTGGCCTCTATCAATTCTTGACACCTAATCTTACATTTGCAGGTGTACAGTGGGTTTCTATTCAATAGCTGCCATCTGTAGCCAAAACTGTACTCCTTCACACATCTGATACATTCTTATAAACATATGGATGATAGCTGTTTAATAAAATATTGATTTTTAGACTGTTTATTGACCCCAAAAAATGCAGAGACTGCCAGCTAACCTGTAACACTACTAGAGCGTTTCACCTGTTACAGCATCGGCCCCTAGCCGCACGTGTTGTGTGCCATGGACTGTAACACGAAGCCTCTGTGCAAACTACTTCCAGTGATTAGTTTAACTGTTTGTTATCACTGCTGAACAGTGATCATTAATCCGCCGGAGATGCCAATGCACCACAGCCACAGCTGGTGCAAAACACTGTGTCACGAGCTACAGTCTGCATTGACACGCGGCTCCTCTATCCTCACACTGATTCAGCCCCCTCCCCTTCCTCTCATCCTGTCTAGGCACATGCTGAAAGAAACAGAACTAGAACATACATCTAGTGTCAAGATGATGACTCACAGCAGCATCCTACTAGCCGGCTAATTGTTATACCTGAAGCATACGCAACTGCAGTGCCTTCAAGGACACCGGATGCTCGCATCTACCAGATGGCTCAGTAAGTTAAGAGACGGAGAGAGATTATATTTAATAACACAAAACTATGAGAAACAGGAAGCCAAGTACAGAAAGATCAAATCCTTTAAAACAGCACCACTCACCTTCATGACACTTCACATCAAGAGGAGATGGGACAGTGGTGGAAATGAATAAACGTCAAAGACGAAATGTATTTTTTGAGGGGAGGTAGAGGGGGACAGAGGGAAATGGCAGTATGGAAAAGAAAACAGACTGGGAAATAGAGTGGCGAGTGATTGATCAGAAATAAAATTACGCAGAGAGACGGGAAGAAAACTGATGATGAACGAGGAGAGGGGAAGAGAAGGAGCAGAAGAGGTTTACTGAGGAATCGGCAGGTTGTGGTGGTGTTGCAGGAGAGAGGACGGCGCGAGCTAACCACCAAGAGCGAGGGAGATAAAGAGAGAGAGAGAGCGAGCAGCACAGCCAGCTGAGTCTAGACTGCCTCTTAAAGGAATTTATCTGCATTCACAGCACACATCAACCAATGACAAATGTCGTAGAAGAAGAGGTGTACCACTGACTGGTTATCTGAGTGCAGAGAGGATGGACAGACAGGGGGGAGGCGGCCAATGTCTGTGGAGGAGGACAGCCAGCAATGGGGGGGGAGAAGAAGAGGAGCTGAACCTGTGTGGATGTGTTTTACAGCCAGGGAAAAGCATTCAGACAGATGAAGGGCATTCAGAGCACTTCCCTCTCCTTCATCACTCTGATCCCAACGCAAGTAGCAGACCGATTCATATAATAATAATAATAATAATAATAATATTATTATGCACACATACTAGAAAACGATGCACAGATAACGCACACTGTCATCTCTAGCGGTTGTTATTGCAGAATAATCAGTATAATGAAATGAACTAAGACAGGACTACTTTTCTTTGTAATACAGAAGCCTATCACACAAGAGCGCACAGCATTTCAGCACCATTATTTGGCTGGAGCCCACCCATCACTTTCTCTGCCTTTCTCTCTCTGCCACAATTGTTCCTTTCAAAGACACGCCGAACAGTGCGTCTTTATGTCACTTGACTTGTGCGGGCAGAGATAGGGGCTCTCGTCGACACAATGAAGAGCCCAGGCCAGAGCTGATGTAGGCGACTAAATGCAAAGCCGCAGAGTTCGCATCTCTTCAGCAGTTCCTCAACACGTCACTGATAATTAAACAAGAAGAATGGCAAGAAAAATCCTATACTTGAGATGATTTTACAGGGAAACAAACTCTAATTGGCTACGACCAGCAAGGTTTTTGTTCTAAACTTATTGGAGATTTGGCTCGACAATAAACTACCTGCTTCCTAAAAAGTTTCTCTTTTAACCTTCACAAAATCTTTTGTGTGGATTTTTTTCTTTGTTTTTTTAAATCATTACTCACATGCGCCATTGAAGCCAAGAATAAGTCAGATGCCTCCACAGCACACTCTGGGTCCTGTTCCCTTCCTCCTCACATACTGTCCAAGGGCTAAAAACACGGTGACCTCATCTATCCAGTTCTGTTCAAAGGTCTGATGTTGTATTTGTTTGAGCTTTCTCTTCTATCGCCTCTCAGCTCATTCTCTCCCTTTCTGTCCCCCAAACTGGCCCTGCCTGCTAAAAGCCAATCTGCGTCAGCTGCACCTGCTGCCTCTGACTCTGTACTTCGCAGCAGGGAGGCGCTGTCTCTTAGAACCCAAACACGCACACATACACACACACATGCTACAGTCCTATGATCAGTCAGTGTCGATGGGCAGGAGGGGGGTCGCTTAAGAATGACAACAACAGCGCATGTCGCTCTCAGCACCATCTTCAAAAGGTTCACCAGACACACACACACACACACACACTTTCATAAATCCTCTCACTAAGTCTATTTATTTTCTCCCCGCATTGCAGCACTAAGTCCGGTTGTTAAGAAGTGAATAACTCTTCAGATTGCTTCTGATGGAAACACACAGGCAATCTGTCAAAAATTTATGCGAGCACACAGCTAAATAAATAGTCTCCAGTAGAGATTTTTGCTAGATTTACTTTTGTAGAGATTCTGCTATCTCTGCACAATGACTAAAGTCTCAAGATAGACTGCTTTGAAATAAAATCCCCTCTTAACTTTGTTTCTAAAAATATGTTCATTTTCTCTTTATTTCACTATTACATAAAACCTGACAGCATCGAGTTCCTATCATCGTTTCAAATATAAGTTAAAGATGCATTAATGCAGCTGCGTTGGTTAAAACTCGGTTACAGTAAAGTATTTTGTTGAAAGGGGGACTGCTTTTATGGGGCATTCAACACACAGCAAAGATGACTCATGAATGGATTTTGTGACATTAACACAGCGTTGCCACGAACAACAAAAAGTCAATAGTAATAAATCCCTCAGAGTTAACCTTTAACCTCAATTGAATGTGGATATCCGCTGCAAAATGTACCACAAAAAGATTACTCCAACGATTTAGCACATAGAGCCATTTTAAATGCTGATAAGCCTTTTTTTTAAAGTGCCAAAATTCTTACAGCAGAACCAAAGATTCTCCACACATTTCTTCAATGTCAAACTTTGGTATTTAGGTTTCCCGCAATGCAACCAGGAACATTTTCTGAACATTGGGCGGCCTATCCTCTAGCTAATGGCTGTAGTCTCAACCCACAACCATCGAGCAGAGATGAGGTGCATGCTAAAGAGGTCTGACAGACCTCTTTTTGCACTTGGTTTTAAAATATGTACGGGGTGACTGGATCACAAGTGGACAGCAGAGGCACATCGTCATTTAAACCTGTGCCACTTGTGTTTGGATCTCATTAATGTCAAAGGGTCCAGTGCACCATTGTTACATGCATCTGTCACCAGTGAAGAAACAGATTATATTTTAGCGAGTGCTAGCACAATGTTTCAAGGACCAATATACATGTATGAGGAGAATGACAGGGCAAAGTCATTCACAGGTTGCAAAAAGGGTAGAGGACAAGATGAAGGACCACCATGTCCTTTCTCGGGACATCTTTTCTTCTTATGTCCATGTTGACGATGCATTTGTAGTTTATACACCAGGTAGTCATATGCGACAACTTCAGCAAGTGTTTGGACTTCATGCGCTGAAATGAGTCAGGGTGGTCATTTACACTTATTTAGCACTTTCCACTGTAATCTGATATCTCAAGGTGTATTTTAATACCAGGTGTAAATAGGAACATACAGTTCTGTGCAAAGGTCTTTAGTCCCCCTTCGTTCCTCTATATTTTGCCAGGAAAATTGGAAACAGGTGCAGTGAATTATTGAAACATGTCCAAACATACATAGAAATACAATAAATAAGACAAAAACAGAGTTTCTACAATTCTATCAACCTTGAAAGTTAATATTAAGTATGACTAACATTATCCCTTGACACTGTCTGAACTTTCCAAGGCAGGCTTTCTTAACCCTTTAAGACCTACCATAGAACCAAGTCCGCCAGAGCTTATCTTTATATTTTTACATGCTGTAGTGCCATTTTTGGGAGCATTTCAAGTTGCTATACATCAATACAACCATTATAGCCCAAATTTTAATAATATGTATGCATTAAATCAATAGAAACTACATAAATTGCAAAAAAGTGCAATAAACTGCAAAAAAAATTTGATAATCGTTTTTATATATATATATATATATATATATATATATATATATATATATATATATATATATATATATATATATATATATATATATATATATATATATATATATATATATTTAGAGAAATTTAAGAGGTTTATTCCTAAAAACTGTAAATACAAAATTCATTTTTGAGAAACACCAATTTTTATATACTGCAGGAAAAACTAAAATAAATATTGTAATGCAAATTTGCAAAAAAAAAACTGCATGTGCATCACAATAAACTATTTCCAGCAGTGCAATTTGAGTCCTAAGCATCCCAGAAACTATTCAGAAAAGTCAAACATGACTTTTAAAAACACCAGCAAAGGCTTATAAGGCCCTGAAGGTAAAAAACTACTTTTTCCACGAAGATGACGTCACTTCGGTTTCGGGCAGGTAATGGCGGACATACAGTAGTTCGCGCTGGTGTCTATTCCAACCTAGGAAGTGTTATGAACAGCTGATCGGATCGGCAAAGCGTGGAATATATTATGTTTTTGTTGCTGCCAGTGCTTTATATGCAATTTTTGCAAAGCTATATGTGGAAGGAAACCATGACTTAGGACAAGCTAATGGCATAACATGTAAGTACAACTCCTCCGGTTTCATATGCAAAAAAAAATATTGCGCTACCTTAAGTGGTTCCAGTTCTACAGAGATTTAAAAATAGTTACGCAAAACGGAGCGTGCCCGCTCGGACCGGTTTTAAAGGGTTAAACTAGTCTTCATTAATAGTTCTCCAGTCTTCTTGAAGGACTTTAAAAGATCCCACAGTGCTTCAAAAATGTAGAGGTTCAAGCTCTGGTGAGGCCAGTCCATGGCTAAAAGTGCACCATTGTGTGTTTTTCTATCCAGGTGTGCTTTACTGCAAAGGAAGGGTGTTTGGGATCATTGTCATGCTGGAAAATAAAGCTGCTGTCAATCAGATGCTTTTCACATGCTATTGCATGTTGGATCGAAATCTGACGGTACTTTCATGTGTACATAACATAAATTTTGACAAGATCTCCAACAACATTGTTTGAGAATGTTGTTGGAGCCGCATTGGAAAGACCTGTCACCACTGATTTTCAGTCTTGTTCTTGCATAATTTGGGATACCTCAACCTTTTCTCTCCCTTCTTTAGGGATGCCTTCTTGATAGCGACCCTTCCACCAAGACCATTTTCTGAAGAGGCTTCAGTGAACACCAGATGGAGCAACTGAAGAGTCAGATACACCTGCCAGGTCCTGTGTCAAGTCTTTGCTATCTTTTGCATTTTTCATAGATTCGTCTAAAGAAATTGGAACAAATTTTGTGTTTTTGTGACTGACTGGTAGTAACAGAGTACCTAAAGATACAATTTGCGTTCTTTGCCAAGTTGTCTGCTATGTATGGACACAACAAAAGCCTGGACAACTATTACTCAGTGTGGTAGTACTGAGACTCTCAGACCAATTACCCCAAAAGTATCGAATACATTTCCTGGACTATCAGAGGAGAAAGAAACAAAATTTTCATCACAGTCTCTAATAAGGCCCCTGTTACCGTTGGATTTGCATCTGTGTTATGAAAGCTTTTGCCGCTTAATTACCTCTGGCTAACCCTCAGACAGCAATTATCTTCGAAACAGTTTTAAAATGACATTCTCATGCACCTAACAAATATCCAAGCCTTTATCAATGCTAAACCGAGCTCTGGTGCAAGAGCAAACAATTGAGCCCCCCTGTGGCTTTCAATGTTGTGTAAGGCTTAGGTTTAAATACTCTTAAGGTCAGCTCTCTCTGGTTTCAGTGGAGACTATGCATGGGTTTGACACCCTTACTGAGAAATGGCAAACCAAGTAAAGCGACTCATCCCTATTTAAGCGTCTGTATGACTGTTTTAAATAACAGCCAGACACACTGCACAGAACCTAACACTGCTCGCCCTTGTTGAGGTTTCTAAGGCATCCAAATAAGGAAATTAACTTAGATCAATAAAATCAGTGTATTTAAAGGAAATACTGACTGAATGCATAAAAAAAACTAGAAAACGTCACAATAACTTCAATAATTATACTTTCTATACTTGAAGTTCATAAATTTGGGACTTTAAAGCCAAGGACACACACAATAACCCATGTACCCAATGCACAAAAACCACCAAGGCTAAAATAGCAGCTCACAAAGGATGGAGTGCTCAGAATAATGCTTTTAGGCAAGCAGAAACTATTAGTCACCTCTGAGAATAACCCATGCACACAAGTGGGATCTTAGTAGACCAATCAAACAGTGCCACAAAGAAGGAAAAAAAGAGCCAACAATTTATTACTAACAATAAGAGGGCCAGTTATTCAGGCAAGCCCTCATATCATGTGACTGACACAATTAGGCTTGGTACCTACCAACTATTTGGGGCCTTTTTTGAGGCTGCAGTCTGGCTTTTTTCACTTTCTGCCATCTGTGTCCATGTTCCTCAGTGTAGGAGTCATCTTACCCCTGACCCTTTCTCCGGTTTCCCCTCCTTGCTCCCTCCCTTCCGTACTTAGTTTTGCCCGAACAGCTCCAGTTCTTTTCCACGAATCAGCATAGGTACCCAAAAGCAAAAAAACAAATCCCCTTCAGCCCTGTCCTTGCTTCCTTCTTCACTCCTGTGCCGACCCCCTGCCACCCTCTCCTCTTTTTAGATGTGGAAGCAGAACAATTTTGATCTGTACTCACATAGCACTGCCAGGACCTCCAGCCTACCTACTTTTTTCTTGACCGCTGAGACTGGTAATCTACTGCTGGCATGTTCTGTGGTATTAAACTGTGTTACTGGGACAAAGTGGGTGCCGGTATAAGTGAGTGCTGGAAATGTAGGGCAAAAATGGCGAAAGAGTCCAGTGAAAAATGAGACATACCAACATGATTAAATTATGTTTTGGTCCATGTTTACACCAGTGGGAATAAAGCATGTTGTCGCCTCAGTATTTTGTCTACACTAAAGCTGCCAAGTGACCCATGAAACTTCAAATGGTCTCCAAAGTGGAGATCTAAAACCTCTGGGATTGTTATGTAATGCGAAAAGACAAATATGAGGCCTTTTAAGCAAATGCTGACATAGGATTTCGTGGTCCTGAGTGCCACAGGATCCAGAACAATATTCACTATAAAGCTCTTTGCTTGGGAGGGGAGAATGATTTTTCCCTCCAATTTTGTTTACCGTTTATGTTTGAATTTCTCTTACTTTCTCTGTATCCTAATAAAAAGTATGAGAACATATGTGTAGAACACAAGCACAACAAAATGATTCACCTAACATGCTCCTATTTGTGATGTTTTTGGTAGTGCTAGCTGTTCGGGAACGTTCTATGTGGTGCTAGTGTCCCGCCAGTGGAACAGTGTGTGGTAGAAAGGTTAAAGGAGGACACTATTGGATACATAAACAGTACGTGTATGTGCAGATACTTTAAGCTGTGGGTACTTTTTTTTTTAGCAAAAGGATTATGAAAGCGCTTTGTTTTGTTTCACATTAAATCTATAGTATTTGTAGTATAACACACTTCAGTGACCTTGGATGGCTGCAGCCACCGCATGTGAGGTTAAACGTAAGTATAAGACAAAGCCAGAGAGAGAGAGACAGAGCAAAAAGAGAATGAAAGAGAATGGCTCCTCCTAAGCTGCATCTAGTGGCCGTGCCCTCTTGCTCTTAATCCTGGCTTCCAGCACATGACACAGCTAACACTATTACAGAAGTGCTTTGATTAGGCCTGCTGCTGCGCGCACGTAGTGACAGACGTAGCGGTGGCAGGGGTACGTGGGGTCCTGTACTTTGGCACCACTTTACAGGAATGCCAGGCCTCTGCATAGATGCATGTACAGCCACACAGTGTAATTAACTACATGTCGACCCAAGCGTACACGGCTTACACACAATCGAAGAAAAGGCACGAGGCCTGACAGATTACATCTGCAAGTCAGTGAATTGGTGTATTACCCCATTGCTGTTATTCTGAAAACTGAGAGTAATGCTCAACAATGTGTAGTTAGCATTAGCCATGGGTAATGTCTTTGTCCTAAGAATGAGTTGCAGTAATGGTACTTAGACTGTTTACAACAGGGAGGGGATTTTCACATGACAACTTCAGCAGCAGGCTTTAATCGCATCAAGGGGTTTAAAAAAAAAAAAAAAAAACAACTGTATTTTTATAAACTAAGAGGAAAAAAGCTAACTGAGGACATAACTTAAGTTTGCAGACAGGAAAACAAATGCTAAATTAGAGAAAAAAGGTCAGTCCATCATCAGTCGTGAATTTGCAGTCAGATTTATCAAAATCAGCTTTCTTTATTTATGTCTGAATTTTTCGTTTTCTGTTTTTAAAATACATAAATTAAGTGTATCCTCACTAAAACTATGGCGATATATTAGTGACTGCACTGAATCTCAATTGTCTTAGTTAAGGGGAGCTGAGGACACAGCAGCTCCAGACTCAGACGTTTCTGAACTACAAATACTCTGTTTATCTCCTGGAATGATTGATGACAACAGAGACGGAACAGTCCACAGGCAGGCCGCTGCCAGTGAACAAATGCGTGCATAAACAAAATCACAATCACGAATCCAGGACTGTCAACAGAGCACTGCATGGCAGGAGATGTTGGTCTACGTTGCTACGTCTGTGAAAGAACAAATGGCTTAATCTGAAAATTACACAGTAAACACAGTATGGCCAGTGTTATCACATATTCAAGCTGCACCGCACATTCATGGCACATGGCGTCCACACACAGACACAATGCACTTTTCAACTTTAAGGAGGTGTGTTCAATTTTGCATTTGTGGGGCAAGCTAAGGTCACACCCAGGTGCTCAATACAAGTGTCCTAGCGTTCGGACTAAATGAAGAACCTGCAATCAAAACTGATAACAATTCTCTACACAAATGTGCAAATTATTTATCTGTCCTGATATGCGCAGCCTTGTCAGAATATTTCACACAATATTTTGATACAGCTGCCGTGCACACTCCAGGAAGTGATATTTTTGGGGGCAGCATCCTTGGAGGCTGTGTGTGACATGCGCTACTTTCTCTGTGTGTGAATGCTGTCACAGCATGCCTGGTGCTGAAGGAAAGCCGTTGTGACAAGTGGTCTGCTGGTGTTTCGGTGATGGAGGGTAGGATGGGGAGGAGGGCAGCTCTGCCTGGGTCACCTCTAATCTTGTTGGTATAACTCATTTCTTCAAGACTTTTCCATCCATGGCTCCAGATCAGAACATCATCTTGCCCAACCAGTAGGGGGTGCAATGAAGCTGAAATCCCCAACCCCCCCCCCCCCCCCCCCCCCCCCCCATCCCCCCTCTACTCTCAGTTTTCTTGAGTAGGAGAATTTTAAATACTTTGAGTAAGTTTTTCAACTACTAGCTTCAATGGCAACTTACCATGCTTCTGAATCAGGGATTTCAGTTAAACAAAAGTCCTCTTGACTATACACTTGACTGAACAAATATAATTAGGTTATAAAATTGTCCAAGTAAGAACGCCAAAGTGCTGATAAGTCCCATTTCCCATTAACTGTTTAAGCAAACATCTCCCAAAAGCCAGCAGGACTCAAAAAGAGGGCTTTAACGGAGCTGATCTCACAGCCATGCTTTGATGTGTTTGCAAGTTTAACTCTGACATTCAGACATTTGTATCAGTGGTCTATTCCTTAAAAAGTTGCCTACCAGCTTTTAGGGAAAAAAATATAACCCTGTCTTTTATCAAAATCAAATATTCTTAAGCTCAAAATGTACTTTAAAACTCCTGAACTTAAGCTCAATAAGACACGATTCTATTGCGCAAGTTCAAATTATATTAGAGCTAAAGATGTGAAAACTCTCTGTTTTACAGGTTTTACAGATTATACACGGCCCTAGACACCTAGTAAACATTTTCTAATATCATATACAGTATTCTGAAAGATGCCGTGTTTATGTGTAAAGATTATGTAGACAGGTTTGTTGACTACAGTTCAGACTGGAGCTGGGTAAGCCTTCTAAGTATTAGTAGGCTGCTGGCCATAACGGTTACTAGCTGTATACCGAGGGCAGGGCTGGAATGTGATAAACATTATGAAGATGTCATCACCTGTTCAGTATAGGGAACCCTCCGAGTTGTTCAATCACATTTAATCCTAACCTCCTGTAGTTTACTGCAGCGGTCCCCAACCCCCGGGCCTCGGACCAGTACCGGTCCTTGAGTCGTTTGGTACCGGGCCGTGAGAGTTGAGGCTCGGGTGTGAAATGTATGGTTTTCACGGTTTTTATCGGTTTTCAGCATTATTTTGTTATCGTTTATTGTTAACTCGGTTTCTTCTTTTTTCTTTTTTTCGGTACCGGTACTAGTTTTATTTTGTTGTATTTATCCGCGACACCTTAAAGGCCGGTCCGTGAAAATATTGTCGGGCATAAACCGGTCCGTGGCGCAAAAAAGGTTGGAGACCGCTGGTTTACTGGACTGATATCAGGTTTACTTCACAATAGGAGTGTATTCTGTGCCCACACTCTGTTCCAAAATTATCTCTTGTTTCTGTCACACATCTAAAGAAGACCCAATTATACAACTAACCATTATTAAAAATAACAGACTTGTATTAGACCAACAATCATATCCTCCACTCCGTTTGAATACTCTGATTAATTCGTCCGTAAAGTGTACAAAATGCCACCTAACATTGTAATAGGTAGTCTCAGCTTGTGAGAGCTTAATGGTATGATTCAGTGAAATTATATGTGATCACAACAGTACTCCCTCGGTACTATTTTAGACTTAAAAATTATGCATATGGCAGTAAATTGGTGCTTACCGTGGAACAAATCATTGAGTAAAATGACTGGATAAAAATATGATTAAAATTTGGGATTTGTTGATAATTTTTGTCAATACTAGAGTTGCAACATTCAGCTTGAGATTCCAGTTAACTCACACAAATTCTCATTGTTTTCTATACTGTACCAGTTCTTGGCATGAGCAAACACAGGAAATTTTGCATTTACCATCACGTGAATTAAATGCAAAACATAAACGGGAATCACAAGATGACAGCAAATCTTAATGGTACAATGTGCAAAATATCATTAATAGATGTCAGTTGACTGATCGGAATCAACTGAGTTCTATTTTCTAACATCTTACAATTCAAGTGCATAATTAGAATAAACAACTCTGGCCACCATTCATCTCAGTGTGACCGTCAGTCTGCTGTTTACCTCAGCTGTAAATATGCTAGGCGTACAGGTCTATTTATGCTGGAGGAGGCTGCAAAACCTTATGAAAGGAGCCCAATACGAGTCAATGAAGTTTACTTCTGTCCGATGACAATGATACCAAGGTGAACTGTGGAAGTTATCCTGAACTTTTGTGTCCATAAGAGCTGCCTTTTTTTGCCCCTTTAAGCTACTGTTAGCTATTGTTAGCTACTGTTAGCTATTGTTAGCTACTGTTAGCTGGCATTAGTGAAACTGTCACGGTCCTGGGTCTCCTGACCCAGCGTTTTTAGTTCTTTGTGATTTTTGTATTATTGTACTTGTGTGTGATTTATTCTATGGCTTCTAGTTTTGATCCCTTGCCCTTCATGTCTCTCTGTGTCCCCTCTGTTCTGTGTAATTGTGTGTCTTTGCATGTTTGAGTTTCTTGTTTTCTGTCACTCTGCATTGTGCATTATGTTCTCATGGTTGGTTTTTTGTTACTCTCTCTAGTCTAGTCTCTTGTGTTCCCAGCTGAGTATTTCCCTGTGTATTTTGGTTCTTAGACCTCTGCCTTATGGTTTATGTCTCTGTATTTCTTAGTTGCTGTCTCCACTGTGTCAAGTTCGCGTCTCTGTGTGATACTTCCTGTTTTACTTTGATGGTCCGTGTCTCATGTGAATGCGTCCTGCTTTGCTTGTCTCGTCAGTCCTGATTTCTCCCAGCTGTGCCCTCCTTCTGTGTCTCATTCCCCTCGTTACTTCCCAGTGTATTTAAACCCTGTGTTTCTCTGAGTCAGTGTCGCGTCGTCCCTCATGCTGTGTGTGGATCTCCCTGTGAGTGCTTAGTTTATGGTTTCCCAGTTTAGTCTAGTTTTGTATGTTTGTTCTACCAGCAAATAAAGCTGTGTTTTGAGTTCACCTCCCCGAGTCTGTAAGTCCTGCATTTTGGGTCCAACTCCTGCCTGCCGCACAGCGATTCATGACAGAAACTTTCTTTGAAGTTGATTCAACATCGTTTGATTTCATCTTCATTGGGAATCTAATCAAACTGTTTATCAGAGGGAAAGTGTGATTGTTAGGACACTTGACCCTAACCTTAGCTGGCATGATGTTAGTTTATAACCAGCTGTTTGTGTTTAGCTGGCTGTCAGCTATCGAGAGAGAGGAGGGTCACATCTTATCTGCTGACAATAAGTAATTACAAAAATATCGGGAATAAATAAGCATGTTTATGCATGTTTTCATGTATTAGAGCCTTGGCTTCAGTTCAGGAAATGAGGCTAGAGGTGAGAAAGAATAGAATGAAGTGGACATGAGGTAAAAGAGAGAGCAGTGGAGGAGGAGAATGACATAATGAGAAACACAAATCTTTTGTACAAATGTTACAGTCATATATAGTTTGAAAGATTGATTTTTGAGATTTAAATTTATAGTAACTCATAAGGTACTACTTATGTGGCCGGTCTCTAGCCACGTACATAAAGCCTCATTTGGCGCTTTACCATGGCTACTGTATTCAAGATAGCAACATGGTGGCTTCCAAACCAATGCCCCATGTATTGTTAATGGATTAGTTCTAAGCTTATGAGAATCCAGCTATTAAATGTAAATATTGAATCTAATATTGCTGTCTGTGAAAGACAGCAATGTTAGCACAGAAAGAAAGAAATGATGAAGCATCTATTAAGACATCACATTCAATACCACAACCTATCCAAGTGGCACTGAAGTTGAGAAATGACACTGAACAACAAACAGACTTAGATTCTGAAAGGTTTTTTAAGTAAGCAGCAGAACTGATCAATCACCTTATATCTTTACATCTTCCCAACAAGAACGTTGGATGTGTGTCAACCAACAATTCATGTGTTTATTTCCAGCGTGCCCAGTGACATGTGCAAACACTGTCTGACAAATTACAACTTTGTGGCAACAGTCTCAACCTGTTCCGACCACATACCTTTACTTCAGTCTTCTACTGAAGACATTCAATTGGCCATCAAGTCATGTCCTACCTAGCTTATCCCCATCCCACAAAGTGGCCTCTGGATAGATACCACTGGACTATGACGACTGCCCCCACCTTCTAACCTCACGGCTTCCTGAGGTGTCACGTATCCACCACTTGCTCTTGCACTTGCTGGAGGCAGCAGGGAGAAGGAATGATTTGGCTAGAAATAGCCGTGTCACATGAGCGTATGCAGTAACCAGTCTGCCAGCTGCTCAACCTTACATGGAGCCCTGCCTCATTCGTACAGTCAAATACAAATAAGTGGCAACATTATAGACACAACAGCAATAACCAGGACATGTACACGTTTCTCATTCATATCTGAGACCTCTTACACATTTCGCCACACAGCAGAGTAAAATGGAGAAAACTGCGATACGCTACCATAAGAGGTGACCTGTTTAAATCAAATACAATCTGCAATAAAATATAAATTATTTAAAATAAAATTGTGCAACCAACATAAATCTGCCAATTCTCAATAATTTTACCCAATTTGTCACAGACACATTACCCCAAAATAACAAAAATAGATTTCCCTAAGCGCTGTGCCAACAAACATTTTCCAAAATTTCAAACTGGCCTCCGGGCTTAGTGGTGAAATGATTTCACATTAATGTCAAGCAAGCCCCACTGTGCTCCTGAGAAACATACATGAGCGAAAAGAAGAGAAAAATGCATACTTTCCATAAATAGAACCGCAAGGCCTCACAGTTTAGCAGTAAGCCTGTCATGCTATGCCATTAGCATAGTTAACACAAGGCCAACATCCGAACAAGAGAAGCTCTGTGTGACGCCGCTTTGATACAGACCCTGCCGCTTACAGAAGGCCACCAGAAAGACTACAAAACCGCTCTTATGGGCAGAGTGGAGTGCACAAACAGGGCCAAAAAAGCACACAACAGGACTGAGAAAATGATACAGCTATCGTAAAATACCAGAGTGTAATATATGGCTAATTGTTTTGTTGTTTGATGGAATGGCTTACATTTCTCATGGGAAGAATCTAAAGGTTCAGGAGGCAATAACTTCTTGTAAGCACCAGCCTTAACAATTTAAACAAGAGATTCCAGCTTTAAAGAAACCAAAACAGGAAAACTAACAGGAAACCTACGGCTGGCAGCACGATTAAAGAAGTGAGTCAGTAAATGCTGATATTTGTGAAGAAGACCGAGGAAACCTTCAAAAATACCACAATCGTCGTGTTACGAGTTCTCGGAAAAAAAATTTCAGCATTAAGAGCTATTAAGGTTAACTTATGGTTTCTAAGAATGAAGGTCTACATGACAGCAGTAAAGGCGGATAGATGAGCATTATGGCTCTAAACTTGGCAGGAGACAGAAGTTCCCTGAAACCAGCTGCATACATATACATGTGTACTAGCCACAAATATTTAAACGTATAATTGCAGCCTCAAGTATTTTGCGTCCTGATAGTTAAAATCTGGTTAAGTACTGAGGTAAAACCGAACTGATGGTTGTAAAATAGTCCAAGAGCTGAAATGGTTTGGGTTATTATCCCAAGCTTTAATGGCCCCCTGACCCTAAGGCACAGCTTAAATTAAACAATTAAAAAAAGGCAAATTTGAAGTTTGCTCGATCTGTTTTTGTCTTCTTTCTCTATCACTGATAGCTAGCAGATTCCCCTAAGTGTGTTTTGCTCTGTGTCCTCTTAAAACACTTGCATGCAAACCTTTCCGTCATCTTCTGTCCTATGCATGTTGTGACCTTAGCTAACAAAATAAGAAGACACGTGATTGATGATATGCTTAACCAGGTTTTCAGCAATAACATGGATTAAGCAATACTGGCATAAGCAGGCATGTAGCGCACGCATACACACACACACACACACACACACACACACAGCATGAAGATTCTCGCTCTTTCAGTGGTATCATGTGATGTTGCCATGGCGAAGGAGGGTTCAGACATAACAGGGTGATTGTGCTCGGAGGGCGAGGTGGGCTGATCAGAAAGACAGACTGTTCTCTGACTGTGAAGCTGCCAGCCCCGGTGCCAACTGCCCTTCTTCCCACAGCGACGCAGACACACCCACTGGCAGAAGGGCCGGACTGCACGGTGGGCAGCCATAACTGAAAGGAGGCGAGCACCTTTTCCTATCATTGTCTTTTATTCCAGGTCATGTTGACAGACAAGGTCAAACTAATTTAGTCTTTTTATGTAAGAAAATCCAAATTAAATCTGAGATAATTCAGAATTCTGATAGCTGTGTGTAACTGCCATCAATGTATACAATATTAACACGGTACAGCTTTATTTTATTCTAGTAATAAGAAATTATAATTCCCAAAAATTGGGGTTAGATTATTTGTTTAAGAATTTTAATTTAAAGTTGTTTCCTTTGTCTTCTTTGACATCATCATAAAATAATAAAAACTGCTTGGTTTCAGGCTGCTATTAACAATGTGCCACTGGAGGCCCTGCAAAATTCTGATTCACTATCCTCTGCAATACATATGAGCAAAAACATTTCTTGGGAAAATAACCTGTAGATTAATTAATAATTCAAAAAAAATATTTTGCTTTAGTTGTACTCCAGCTGTAATATTGCTAATCATAGGGTGAGGTTCTTGGAAACACTCCTTATGACATTTTGTCAACCAGAGGACACTGACGAGTCTTAAAATGTCCCAGTTAAATTTATTGTTATTTAGTAGATGTTTTTCCACAAAGTAATTGTTAATGACATGTAAAATATGAGGATTTTGCTATTCTGAACACTTAAAAGTAACTGTTGGAGCTGAAACAAGCTGTCAGCACAACAGTGACAACTCTGCAGCAATTTGTATATTAACCAAGATCATTGTGCATCTGAAAAGCAGTCACTATTTCAACAAGATAAGACTTCACCTAAAATTTTTTAAAAACCCCACTTGATTCAAATTTAGTGCTTATCCCCTTCAACAATGCCTCCTTGTGCAGCCCTGCATAACTACCAGAGCTGCCACGACACTTAAATCATTCCCTGTAGGGTCACTGTTGACCTCAAATATGTACATAAAACAAAATCTCAAATGTTGTGTCACTCTGACCCAAATTTAATATAAAATGTCATCATTAGTGACAAGAATTGGGTCACTAGTTGGTGGCCAAACATTAGTAGAAGGATACTCAAAGTATCCAAGGTAAAAGAACACACAAGTCTTTTTCTACTGCGAATGTATCCACCAGGGTTGGACTGTCAGTACCGATTAACCTGTGACGCACTGAGGCATCGGACAGAGAACATTCAGTCCAAACAGCCTTAACTTTATCACATACCATTAGGCTTTTTTTGGCACAATTCCTCTGCTTTGGCTTCCTTTGACGGCACCTAGCTTCCCCAATGAAATGAAATGATTAGAAATGTTGTTTTGACACAGTTTACTCACATCCTGTGAATATCCCTGCAAGTGGGCAGAGTGGGACTTCAAGTGAGCGATCCTAACAAAACAGGAGCAATCTGAACGTGCATTTCTACGACATGGAAGGAACCTTGAAGGGAAAACCAGCCAAATTTAAATCAGGTTTGGTTTTTACTTTAAAAAACAAAACAAAAAACAATCTAACAAAAAAATCTCAGAGTTTTATCACACCTTCAATCAAAACACATGAAGGTCTCCTCCATGAAGAGAGACTATAATATGAAGTGCTGTAGCCTGCCTGCTGACAGAAAATATTTTTGTGTAATCGCGAGAGGCCTCAGGGGAAAATAACATTGAACCGGAACTAAAAGCAAAGTCGCAGAGGGCAAAAAGTTCTTAGAAACGACAAACTGTACTTTAAAAGTACAGCCACGAAAACCAGTCTGCTCACTCAGTGTACTGTTGAACATGAAAACATTACGCAATGTACACATACCTCTTCCATGCATAAAAACTCGGCTCACCCCCCGCCCTCCTCCACTGATGGCTAATTTCCACACAAAAGTTCTACTAAACAAGGTTTAGCTGCAAAGCTTAAATATGAGGTGCTCGGTGTCTGTCATGGAGCATTTGGTTAACCATTAGAAGAGAGACTATTGAGCATGTGGTCTAGGCTGTGGTTGCACCCTGTCGCCACGGAACTGGCAATTTAGTGTGAATCATTTTGGTTTGATTGTTTTTTTTCTCTCAAAAAAGATTACACTCACAAAAGGCAGGTCAAAGTACAGTCAACCATAAACACAGTGGACCGTAATGTTTCCGTGAACGCACCTTAACTCGATTAGATAGTGGTGGAACTCTTTAATAAAAGCTTTGTCAAAAGAAGTCCAACCACACTAACATGTTTTCTTCTCTCCAAAGCTGTCAAGTAAATAAGTACAACAAAAAAAAGAAGCTGACACTCAAACACAGAAGTTGAACTGAAATGTTCCCTGTGTCAGTAAATCAGACTGCTTTAAAGCAGCAGATTACCCACAGCCGAAGGTGTAAGGACTTTACGTTTTAAAATCCCTGCATAACTGCGTGAAAGCCAGTGAGTCCAGCTTAGGTAGACTGGCTACTGTTCATGTTATTAAAAAAGTTAATCCAAGACACAAAAATGGCCGGATGGTGTAAAGAGAAGCAAACAAATTCTACTACCATTTCATTATTACCACATGGGTGCAAACGCCCTGAACAGCAAGTACCAAGCCAAACCGTTACCTAACACCCTTCCCTGCTCTGTACCATATTTGTTAGCATTCTCCACCCTGTAGTTAAGAAAAACATATAAATAAATAAATAAATAAATAACTTTAGCTCACTCCAGGGACATTTAGGTTGGTTGTGCTTTTGTTTACAAACAGGATAAAAGTGTAGAAAGACAGGGAAGTCATTAATCTGCGTATCTTATCATTCTGCACTTCCATATCTGTCTTAATGCCGATAAAGCTAGAATAGACACAGCAATCAGAGCATTTTATTCTCCCAGGTTATAACCCCTGCTGTGCGAAGCACTGCTCTAATATTTTATTACCAAAACCATATAGGAGAAAAAGCAGAGAATGGAAAACACGTAAGGTAGTGACAGACCCTGATATTTTTGCCCCTTTCTCACCACTGCTTATCATAGCACGCAGACTAATGATTAACTAGAAAACTGCATCATGGGTCCATAAGTAATATGTGACTTCCACTTCCTATGCAAGCAGTAGCAACAGATATCATTAACGTAGTGAAATATTGTTAAAGAAGACAAGAGGACAACTGGATTTGCCTAGAATATGACAATCAGCACTTTTTATTAACTATGAAAATAGCTAAGTGCATACACTTTGGTGCCCAACTTAAGGTACTTGAAATTTACTTGTATTTGTTTTCACATACACTTAAAATAGTTCACGTAAAAAAAAAAAAAATAAAAAAAAAAACGAGCCTAGCCAAAATATATTACCAGGGACTTTTTATTTGGCACTCCTACCTCTGAGTATTTGCATAATGTTTGCTTACTATCTTACTTTCACTTGCGTGACATTTCAGTAATTTTGTGATGGCGTATTTTTACACTGTGATATTTTTGTTCTGAGTAAGCAGTCTGTAGCGTTTTGCCCAGTTCATTCTGTTGTTCTTCCCACAGCCCTGTGATATTTCTCTTTGGAAAATAGTCATCATGGTGACAATGAGGCTTGCCGTGAGCTACAGAGCTTGCCATCACAGATTCATTTCTGCTCGTGAATAACAGGATCTGCTTTATTTGCTTGTGCTGCCCGACTCACTCGCCTGAAGTTCCACTCAATAATCGTTCTGTCAACAAACCGGAGAAGCGACCCGATGCACTTTTGAGAGGTACAGGACAGACTACTACTACTCTCAACTGATTAATATTATAGGTCAAAGGGGGCGGTAGTGCGCATGCCCAGTGGAGACCACCGTTGTCCTCAGCGTTTGGTCTGCTCACGAAAAGCCCTGAGAGAAATGCGCGCGTGTGATTAACAACTAAATGATTTATTAGGCACTGAAAGCAGCTCTCAAATTCAAGCCATGGCCGGCTACGGTGGTTCAGAGCGGACAGTGAATAAGAGCTGGTGACTCTCAGATGTGGAGTCACACACACGTGTAGCTTCATTCACTGGTTTTGTCGCGTGCGATCAGCAGCAACAACAGGAACGAGCGCACAGAAATAAAACAAAAATGTTGCCACTCACGGTAAAATGTGACGTTCACGGCGCTGTCCGTCAACGTAACAGGAGTACAATTCGGAATCACCGTAGCGTGCCCGTGAGCTGCTGCAGCCCATTTTAATGTACACACATGCCTCTTTGCCGCTATATTGCTACTTACCAGGCCTCTTCTTCCTTAAACGCAGCCCGCGGGGACGCAGACCACAACAAACGCGCAGGGAAAGTGGCGAAACGAGACACGAGTCCCGTGGAAGAGGAAAAGGCACATGTGCAGCGGTTTTTTTTAATGGGCAAAATGTACTTACCAACGAAATAGGACACCGCAAGAGGAGGGGGGAACGCGCCGCTCCTCTTCGCCTCCACGCCTCTGTCTCTGTCTGAATTTTTCCCACAGCGATCTTCGTGGGTTGCGTCGAAAATTTTCAGATTCCTGCACTCGCTGTCGTCCCCCACTGGACTGGTTGCCTTCCAGTCGGTCGACTCATGCGACTGTGTTGCCCTGAATGTCGCCTGCCGCTCTCATCCGGGCGTTTAGGGATTGAGCCGTCGACTCAGTACCGCTCAGGATGACAGCTTTTAGATGAAGGAGGGGGAATAACGTGAGACAGGGAAGGAAAGGGAGAGAGAGAGAGTGGTGGTCAGTCTAGTGGTGGTACCATATGAGGGGTGAGAGGGGGAATTACAACAATACGATTAATATGCGCATAATTTGCATCTCTAAATGTGGTTTAATTTTTTTATTCAGAAGATATCCGAGTGATCATCCAATCGCATTCATTTTTTCTTTTATTTTTTTAATTAACATTTTCAACGAGTGTATGAACTTTGCTTTAAATCAGTGTTTGCTCATTGCCCTCTTGAGATAAATGCCAGGAGGCCCATCGAATAATACCCGTTCAATGCATTTTTCCTGGTAAGGATGACACAACCAACAACCGGTCACGCTGAACTGAGTGTACCCTCAGATCGAGTTAAGAGCAAACACACTGTCCTGTTCAATCCCTGGATTCGTTTTTATGGTCGGGACTGAACGGATGAGTGCGAGCTCCTCGGTAGAAAATCGATTAATTGGCCACAGCGTTCATTGACCTCACTCTTATCCTGTGCCTTAGAGGTGAAATGCGGGCTGTTTGGTTTCAGGGGTGGATGGTAATGTTTAATCCGTCCACATATTGTCATTTATAATGACTGTAGCCACGTGCGCAAGGCATAAATGTGTTACATAACCGGCCGAGCCAGTCAACAACAGTGGGTGGAAGAGAGGGGGGTGTCGTTTGGAGGGTAATTAAACCTCAATTCAGGGATTTCTTAGACACATGGATATATTGAATATTTAGAAAATTGAAAAAAGAAACTCCTCCCAATTTGATCTCTTGCACCACACCTTCCCAGTTTATACCTTTGAAGAGTGCCTTCAAGGTTTTATAAAATCACACTCTGAATTTCCAAAATCCCTGTAGCCATGATGTCTGAGTAGCGGTGTGCATAATCTGAGAAATAATTTCTCTTTTCATTTATACAAATGCTGGCTCTTGCTGAAACATGCTTCTGCTTCATTCAACCTCTGTTGGGAAGGGACAACTGACTCTACCTTCTCTTCATTTTCACCCACACCTTGTTATGTCAGCGTTATTATTCCACCCATCTCATCTTAACCCCATATTAACTATGACAACCTACACAACACCACAGCCTGACAGACAAAACCAAAGCTTACTGGCCAGATCCTCCCATAGATACTCCTAAGGACACACAAAATGGGCTTTTCCTGTTTTCATCCTTTGAATTATATAAGGTCTCAGGGCAGCTTCACGGAAATGATAACACTTTTTTTAATGCCTATTAAACATTAGCATACACCCATTTATTACTGCCAATATAGACTATAATACTCAACACAAGATAGAGATTAGATCAGATTAGACAGATTACAGTTGTCATAAATGAAACATTGTGGTCAATGTGATGAAAAGGTCATAGCACTGGATGGTGCTTTATAGGATAAAGCAAGTTATCTCATGTCTCACCAACATTTTACTGTAAAATTTTAAACATTTTTGTTATTATCCCTAGCATCCCTATTATATGGTGGTACTGTGGTTTGCAGTGTCACCTTACAGCAAAAAGCTCCTGTGTTTGACTCCAGACAGGGGCCTTTATGTATGGAGTCTGCATGCTCTCGTTGTGTCTGAGTGGGCTTCTTCTGGATACTCTAGCTACCTCCCACCATCCAAAGACACGTATGATTGGTTAGCTGACTATTCTAAATTGGTTGTAGGCATGAATGTCTGTCTCTCTCCATTACCCCTGCAACAGACTGGTGACCTGCTCAGGGTGTTCCCACCATGACCTTGAACAGAAGACAAAGAAATTAATGGATTAATTTATATATTATATTATATTATATTATATTATATTATATTATATTATATTATATATTTTTTTTCTTTTAACATTCTATGACATTCTAGTTAGATTTTTTAAACTTGTGGAACACCATCCTTTTTCTTCTTAATAAGCCACTTTCTTTTACCATATTTTATTTTAGTGAGTTATTCTATTTTATTTTATCTAATCACAGCAATTTCCCAGTTTAGGGGCAATTAAAATATATTTTATCTTTTAAAATGGAGTTCGTACTTCTTTTATGCATTGGATTAAGTTGTGTTTAACATGAGTCATCCCAGTGAATGATACCCATGTCTTGAGCCTTTGAACAAAGCAACTTTAATGTTGGGGTTATTTTCTTCATTTGGGTTCACGTCACAACTTGTCATCCTAATAAAAAGCAGTCATCCTCTTGTGCGTCAGCTGTGCTGTCTATTTTTTTTAACAGTCACATATCAAATATAATGTCTACATCAGAGTAATATGATAATTGAACCTTTTTGTTTAAGTTATATTTGGTTAACAACCAAACAGTCTCAGTTATTGCAGTAAAAAGAATATAATAGCAAACTTCAGGATTCGCAAACAGATCATGTACGTAAAAGCCAGCGATGAAACCACAGCTTAGCGTTTGTCACACTGGATATTGTGCACATTCTCACAAGTCTCATGTCCAGGCAGGCTTGGTTGGGTGTGGTGTTTACCACATTGTCTGAATTCATTCCCACCACTCGCATAAACCTTTATGCTAAAAATGCGTCATGCGTTGTGTAATATTCATGTTTTCTCCAAATAAACAACCTGTTTTCGTAATATTAACAGCCATACTGATCAGTGTGACTCAAGACTGCACGTCATACATACAGCTATCTTTTGTTATAAGCCAGGACTTCCCAAAGTGTGGGGCCCGCCCCCTGGGGGGGGCGCAGAACCATTGCGGGGGTGAAAAGGGAAAAAAAACAACGCTTGGACACTGCTAGCACGGGAAGGCCACACAAACGCAAAGCAGGAGATAAAGCATAGCTGAATATGTTTCCAAACCAACTTCATTCTAAGCCAAAGACTAGAAAATATGGTGAAGCATATCTTCCCTTTGGCTTCACCTGCACAAGTGCCAAGGTAGGTCTCCCCTGCATAATTGGTTTTCCCTTTGTTGGGAGCAGCGCTGGGCTCTTCAAGTCACGGACAAACAGTGTCCGACATTCTTGATTTTTAGTTCACAAACACTTGTTGTAATGACTAATTACTCCTGACATTTTGGAGATGTTAGCTCTTTATACAGTAAAGTTACAGTGGGATACAAATAATATCAGGCTCAGGGACGTGCAGAGGGGGGGGGCTAAAGGGGCTTGAGCACCCGCCCCTTTCCTGATGAGTGCCCAAAGTGCCCTTTTGTTGAGGCAACTTTTAAATTTTTTTATTTTATTTATTTATTTATTTAATGTGTGTGTGCGTGCGGAGTCCTGTCTGTGCCCCTCAACAATAATATTTAACTATTAATCATAGTTTTGCTAAATAAAAGGATCTGGCTTGCATCAGTCACATGATCACATTTAACCAATGATCGCCCTCGACGGCAGAACGCGCTGGTTACGAGCCGGGAACGAGCTCACAAAGAGCACGCGCATTTTTTGCGGTCCGGAGCTGTAGGAGAAACACAAGTTAACTCAGAGACACAGACTGATGCGACAAAACCACTAAGTAGGTGTACAGCGCACACTGTAGTGTGTAACACACAGGAGTATTAGCTTATTACGTACACGTTGGTAAGCTGTCTTGTTGCAACTGACGAACTGAAACAAACGAGCGTGCTGTGTGTGCAACAGCGCGACAAACATTACCTGTCCTTTTATTAACTGCACAAGTACTGCTGGTCATAGCTGCTGGCTACCTGTGTAAGGCTGTCATGGGTCTGTAGCTCTGTCACCGTTTCAGGGAACATATTTAGTTTTAAAGTAAGTTTCTGGGCATTTCCTGCCTTTCTGGAGGGATTATATTTCACTAAAAAACGATCTAATATGCATGTCCACATAATAATAATTATAATATATTAAAAAACACACGCTGTATTTTAAAGAACATACATTAAGAAGCAGATTATATTAGATTTATATTTTAAATAAGACAAAAGTTGGATTTTACAGCAGTAAGATTATTGTATCGCTACAGTTTAAAAATGTAATAAGCTTTGCCCCTGCACAGAGTGGATAGTGAAACAAATGGAATCATCATAAATACATTATTTCATATTTATTACTTCCCCCTCCTCATTGCTTTATTATTGTAGCTCTAGTAATAAATAATAATGTAAGGATGCCCATAGTATATACAGTATTCTGAAGAAGGTCTAAAATGTCACTGTGTGTGCATGTGTGTGTTTTATTTAGCTGGATTTAAAAAAATATTACTCATGATATAACATTGTGCAGACATGGCTGGTAAGGACATGAGGAGGAAACAGTAGGAGCTGTATGAGGCTACTAAAGGCAGTGCTATAACATTTTTCTGTCATCATTTTATTATAGATTAAGTGCAAGAGTTTTTAGGTGTGGATAATTAGATTATAGTTTATTGCAATAGCAAGTTGTGCCTTGTTCTCAGATAGACAGCAAGTGGAGAGTGATATATGAAATGATGGGAAGGAAGGAAGAAGAGAAGCAAAGAGTGATTCATAGGCAGAGCCGAGTTTATGTCACAGTTTTTCGTTGCCTTATGGTTCCAAGCGCTGTCACCAATCTTTGCATTTTGTTATTATCTCATGACACTTGTTTAATCAGCTACCATCTCTCCTGTGGACTTTTTAATGTCTACAGTCTCAGATCAACACAGCCCTGCCCTTCCCATATTAGATTCTTGATGAATGTGTGTTGTTGTTATTCAGCATGGTTCAATGTGCCCCTTTTTAACTTTGAGCACCCGCCCCTTTAAACCTCTCTGCACGTCCCTGATCAGGCTGATACTGCCACGATTTGTTCCCTCTGTCTAAATCACAGACAAACAGCATCCCACAGCTGTTTATGTTTTTAAACCCATTTTGCACAGAGAGGCATTTTTTGAATGAGCAATGTTGAATATTATTACACAGGGAAAAAAAACTACATGTAAAATAATCACACCGTGAGGCCTCTGCCTTTGTAAATAGAGGGACATTACAGTTTTTTCTGAATGCTTAAACCCTAACTGTGATTCCTGTAGCACAATCTCTAAAACTATTCAGACTTATAGCAAAACCACTCACTGAGTTTGCAAAACTAAAAGCACAAAAACTGCTTTGCACTCAGTTTGCAATTTTGTAACACACACTTTGCAAAACTGTAGGCACAATTCATTGCACAACACTCAATTACCAAATTTCCAACACAATCCTAGCAAAAGCATACACATGTATGGCTATCATTAACATTAATTTGCCAACTGTCTGGCACACTTTCACATGTGAAAACTTCTTTAGATAATTAGTTCACTTTGCAATCAGCCTAAGCACTATAATACAGGTAAGCTGTGTGTGCGGAGTACAATGGAGGGAGCAGAAAGAGTGAGAAGTAGAGGAGGCCGAGGAAGAGGACGTGGAGGTGAAGAAGTAGGATGAAGAGGACGACAAGGACAAGGAGGAGCAAGAGGAAGACGAGGAGGGGGGAGAGGAAGATGAGGAGGGGGGAGAGGAAGGGTAGGAAGAGTAAGAAATAGAATTGCTGATGACATCAGAGCTACAATAGTGGACCATGTAATCAACCGTGGAATGACCCTGAGGGAAGCTGGCCAACGGGTCCAGCCTAACTCGAGCCGCTACACTGTAGGAAGTACCATAAGGACATCTTGAAATGAGAATATGTTAGTACAGTCACTTCGCACAAAGATTTGTAGCACTGCCATATGCCAATGAGAAACACACCAATACCATTGATGTAAAAATACTGAAATTGTTACTTTACAGAATTGCTAGATGACCAGATGCTGGGGGCAGAGGAAGCATGTTCACTGCAGACCAAGTAACCCATATAGTCATTATGGCGATTGCAAATAATCTTATACTTGGAAATGAACACTTGTGTTTGTTTTGATGTGTTTGAATAAACACCAGTACTTGAAGTTTGGATCCCTCTATGCTTATGGATCTATGACAGAAGTATGAGCTCAAACTGACATAGCCTACCTTGTGCACAGAGAAAGCAAAGGCCAGATGTGTTTTGTATTCATACCATCAGTGTGCAGTTGGCGCATTGTGTGCTTAGTAGATGATGGCTTGTGTGTACTGTTTGATACGGAAACACCATTTTTACGAAGGTGTGAAGAGTTAATCTAGCTGTGTTTGCTTTTGCAAGAGAACTACAATGTTTTGATGATTGGGTGACAGGTTTTCTTATTTGTGTGAAGAGTTTTGCAAAATTAGCCAATAGTTACAAAAAATGTGCTTAAGCAATCAGAAAAAACTGTAACTGCGTGTGTATATGTAAGCATGTAAAACCTGAAGATAGTCAGATTAACAGTATTTTGTCTCTATCTGCCATTCTGCAATTCATCTCACGTAAACAATAACGTGGCGCACAGCTGACGTGAAAAAAGGCACATAAATTTGACTTTGCATGATTAACTCTGTATTCCTCGTCCACACATAAACCAAAAAAGGAGTTTTAAACAAATCTCCCTTTTCGGTGATTCGAAACGCCGTTTACGGGAGGACGAAACAGCTGCGTTTTCAAAAATACCCGTGTAGGTGTGGACATGGCGTAAAACAGTTATTTCTTACTACCTGTAATTTATTGCAGGTTACTTGTATTTGCGTAATTGTTTACTTAATGTTTGAGGTGTGAAATATACCGCAAAGTTTGGGAACCACTGTTATAAGCTATCTTTTGGTTACTTAAAAAAAAAAAAAAATGATAGTACCAACATGCTTGAATCCATTTGTAGTATGCGCACTAAAGTGAACTACATTTATTTGAATGGTTACCATAGTGTTGTCAGGTCACACACTGGAAAGATTATAATTTTTTTTTGTGTCTGAGTAACAACACAATAATAAAGTTACCTCTGACATGATACCAATATAAAGATGTTAAATAAGAGTAGCATCAAGACTATAGACTGGAAAATTGGTCACCTAATGTTGGTCTAAAGAGCACAGTTCTGAGTGAAAAATCACTGGAATATTATATGTTAAATATTTGCACACATCCATCATACATGTATGTAAATATTTATTCTTTGTGTTGTATTTTTGTATGCAGGAAGTTTTATGCATTTGTGGTCCTGGTAACGCTGAAGTGGTGTCTCAATCCTGCAGCAAGGAAGGTATATAATGTAGCTGCTCTTACTGTGGTGTGTTTGATGAGGATAACTGACATGAGACCACCACCATACTCCAATTTGGTCATTTAAGGTCAAAAGTTACACTGAATATATATTTTTATATGTAATTGTATTTGTAATTTTTCTTCCAGCAAGGCAAAATGTCATGGAAATTAGTACTGTCACATCACAGCAAGGAGGCCCTAGGTTTTAATCTGCCTCTCTTGTTTACATTGTCCCTGTATACTCCATCTTTCCCCCACATATGTAAATGGCCTGTATTTGTATAGCGCTTTACACATCCAGTCATCCACCCATTCACACACTGGTGATAGCAAGCTACGTTGTAGCCACAGCCACCCTGGGGCGCACTGACAGAGGCGTGGCTGCCGAACACTGGCGCCACCGGGCCCTCTGACACAACAGGTGAAGTGTCTTGCCCAAGGAAACGATGACCAAGACTGTCCAAGCCAGGGCTCGAACCGGCAACCTTCTGATTACAAGGCGAATTCCCAACTCTAACCCAACAGGTTACATGTTGGCTTAATTAAAATGTAAGTGGCTGTGCCGTCCAGGGTGTATTCCCCTCCCCCACATATGACAGCTGGACAGCTGGGATAGGCTCCAGCCCCACCATGACCCTGACTTGAATAAGCGCAAGAAAATGGATGGATGTGAAACGCTGACATATGCTAAACGTCCACTTCTCTGCTGTTTATGTTGCAAAACCAACATGTGCTTTAGGACAGCTGACAATTACGGTCTTGAATAAATACTGCAAAAAAGTAAACAGGAGCATAAAGCATGGGGGGGGGAACCCTTAGTGCTGAAGTTATGTGCAAACACTGTACAATGAGCACCTTTATCTTAGCGTCCTCTCCAGGAAACATGTATGATTAAGAGCAGACAGTGAGGCTTTCTTCTTGACTACTATGGACTCTAGACACCTATCATCAGTTCTAGATGTTCATACTGTCAGGTACTGCACACAGATTGGACAATTTAATTCTTACATTTTTAGCTATTTTACAGTTTTTTCTGAATGCTTAAACCCTAACTGTGATTCCTGTAGCACAATCTCTAAAACTATTCAGACTTATAGCAAAACCACTCACTGAGTTTGCAAAACTAAAAGCACAAAAACTGCTTTGCCCTCAGTTTGCAATTTTGTAACACACACTTTGCAAAACTGTAGGCACAATTCACTGCACAACACTCAATTACCAAATTTCCAACACACTCCTAGCAAAAGTATACACATGACTCTTATAAGTACCTGGGTGTTCACCTCAACAAGAAACTGGACTGGACAACAAATACAGACGTCCTGTATAAGAAGGGCCAGAGTCGACTCCACCTGCTGAGGAGACTGAGGTCCTTCGGAGTCTGCAGGACTCTGCTAAGGACATTCTATGACACTGTGGTAGCATCTGCCCTTTTCTATGCAGTGGCCTGCTGGGGGAGTGGATGCACGGACAGGGACAGGAGCAGGATTGACAAACTGGTGCAGAGGTCTAGCTCCGTGCTGGGATGTCCCCTGGAGTCTGTGGAGGTGGTTGGTGAGGGGAGGATGTTAGTAAAGCTGACATCCATCATGAACAACCCACATCACCCACTGCATGAGTATGTGAGTGGTCTGAGCAGCTCCTTTAGTCAGAGACTGAAACACCCTCGCTGCAGGAAGGAGCGTTTTCGCAGATCATTCATCCCAACAGCAGTTAGACTCTATAACTCCTCAATCACGATGTCATAAGTCACTGGACACTGTGAACATCCACGGTCACCACTTCATGCATAATGGACCTTCCATGACCTTCCAAGCTATATAGTTTATGTCTTCCATATTTCCAACCATATCCATAATCACATACTGTGTATGCTACCATTGTATATAGTGTATTATCTTACTTTTTTTCATTGATTGTACTTAATTGTATTTTTGTATTTCCTTCATATATCTGTACCTGAGCTGAGGTGACGCAAAAATTTCCCCGTTGTGGGATCAATAAAGTCTTATCTTATCTTATCTTATCTTATCTTATCTTATCTTATCTTATCTTATCTTATCTTATCTTATCTTATCTTATCTTATGTATGGCTATCATTAACACTAATTTGCCAACTGTCTGGCACACTTTCACATGTGAAAACTTCTTTAGATAATTAGTTCACTTTGCAATCAGCCTAAGCACTATAATACAGGTAAGCTGTGTGTGCGGAGTACAATGGAGGGAGCAGAAAGAGTGAGAAGTAGAGGAGGCCGAGGAAGAGGACGTGGAGGTGAAGAAGTAGGATGAAGAGGACGACAAGGAGGAGCAAGAGGAAGACGAGGAGGGGGGAGAGGAAGATGAGGAGGGGGGAGAGGAAGGGTAGGAAGAGTAAGAAATAGAATTGCTGATGACATCAGAGCTACAACCGTGGAATGACCCTGAGGGTAGCTGGCAAACGGGTCCAGCCTAACTCGAGCCGCTACACTGTAGCAAGTACCATAAGGACATCTTGAAATGAGAATCGGTTAGTACAGTCACTTCGCACAAAGATTTGTAGCACTGCCATATGCCAATGAGAAACACACCAATACCATTGATGTAAAAATACTGAAATTGTTACTTTACAGAATTGCTAGATGACCAGATGCTGGGGGCAGAGGAAGCATGTTCACTGCAGACCAAGTAACCCATATAGTCATTATGGCGATTGCAAATAATCCTATACTTGGAAATGAACACTTGTGTTTGTTTTGATGTGTTTGAATAAACACCAGTACTTGAAGTTTGGATCCCTCTATGCTTATGGATCTATGACAGAAGTATGAGCCCAAACTGACATAGCCATAATTTAACAAAGAGATAGATTAATATAGCAGATATTTGCTGCCATCTAGTGGAAAAACAGGACATATTTCACTGACGATGGCTATTACAAAAAGTTGATTCAGTTGGCTATGTTGTGTCCAAATAAACAGAATTAGCTTTTTGGGATTTCCTTCCCTGAGATGATTCAGCATGCATCAAGACTAACAATGGTTGCTTTTCTTTTTTGGTCATCATTTCCTTTATTGCACTATCTTCATAGCTGTATGTGTACAGTACCCGTGGAACCACACACCTTTCTTTTGACAAGGATGTACGAAATAGAGATTTGATCTATTCTGGGAATGTAGAGGCACTACAATGATTTTATAATTATGGTAAATGGACTGATTCTTAGATAGTGCTTTTCTACTCTTCTGAGCACTCAAAGCACTTTACACAACTTGTGCATTCACCCAAGCACATTTTCTTAGTGCTTTCTAACTAACATTCACACACACATTCATACTCCGATGGATGCATTGGAGAGCAATTTGGGGTTAGTATCTTACCCAAGGATATTTGGCATGCAGACTAGGGGAAGCCAGGAATCGAACCACCGATCAATAGATGACCTGCTCTGCCGCCTGAGCTATAGCCACCCACAATTAAATGATGCCTCACAGCAAGAAAGTCGTATGTTCGTATCCACTTGATGGCTGAGGTCTTTCTATGTGGAGTTTTCATGCTTTCTCTGTGCCTGTGCAGGTTCAGGACAGACAAAAGACCAGCTTTTCCATCATTTCCAGTCTTTGTGTTAAGTTAAGCTACTCAGGTGTTGATGGTAGCTTAATATTTACAATACAGACATGAACTTGGTATGGATCACTTCACCTAACAGCCAAGATGGGAAAAAAAACCCCAAAACAAAAAAAGGGTGTCTTTTTACTCATATTGTTTCATGCTTTGAATGTCCATGCAGAAAATCCTTTTATCCCCGTCCTACATGTTGAGACAATGTCCCACATTGTGATTCACTTTAACTGAACAATTGTGAACACCTGACTCTCTCTAGAAGCATGTGGTCGAAAACGAGATGTGCTGATTGATAGTGTGGAAGATGATTACCAGAGTTTGATCTGTCAAAGCTCTACATAAAGGGATCAGTGCTAACAGTGGTTAGCACTGTTGCTATCACTGCTGCCTCACAGGAACGAGGTCCTCGGTTCAAATCTGCCATGTGGAAGGGGCCTCTCTGTGTGGAGTTTACAAGTTCTCCCCCTAGCAGCATGGGCTCACTCCAGCCTCCTCCCACAGTCCAAAAACATTCAGTTAGTGGGGCTAAGTTAATTGCTGATTCTAAAACATCTGTCTGTGTGTTAAGCCTGTGGCAGACTGGGCTCCAGGACAGCTGGGATAGGCTTCAGGTCCCTGTGACCCTGAACTGTATAAGTGGAAGATAATGGATGGATGGAATATAGGAGTGTACAAAGACTTGAGACTATACATACTTTAGCTCATATGTGCTTATTGCAATCAGATAAATTACAGCATATTCGTTTTCCCTATACTTAAACTCTAACCTGTATAACTTTTGTGAGATTTTAGCCAAACATTTATCAAAATTTCAGACTACACACACCACTCCATTATGGCACAACCACACTCTTTGACCCTCATCTTGTTTATTGGGCTCTGGCCTCCCTGCTCACATATAGGCTGTGTTTGCCATTACAGTTGCAGCTCATTTCATGAATGCACTCCCAGGCAGTGCACACAACAAAGGAGGCCAGCTCTTCCTCATAAGCCAAAAGATGTGTAGTGTGTAATGCAGAGTATCATTCATCATCGTCTACACGCTTCCCTGCCCCCTCTCTCTCACACACACAAACACACACACACGCACACACACAAACATGGCGGCCTCTGTTTCACCGCTACGCTCCTCCTTCAGGATTTGTAGCCCTTTAACGTTACACCATCACTGCTGCCGGGCCAAACTGCGGATGCACAGAAAATGCGAGAGTCAAAAGAGACATCTACACGAGTCGGCGACGAGGTAAAACGCAGCACGTCTAAAACAATGCTGGTTTTTCTTTTATTATACGGCATCACTTTGCGCAGGGCTGAACGACGCTTCAGGTCCGGCGAAGGCGTGCGCAGCGTCACGTGTCGGTGGGTGGTGATTGACAGCCTGTTTCGCCGTTCACGAAACCTGCGAGTGTAGATTACAGTACAAATTGCAACCATATTTAAAGGGACTATTTTTTCAAAAGACATGACAGAGTTACATAACCGGCTCACAGCCTCGCCGGCTGAACACAACGCGCTCTATGTAATGTGGACTGTAGCTGATGGAGAGGGCTGTCACCTATGGTTATACCATATTTAGTATATTTATAGCACATTTAAGAACACATAAAATTGTGGTCCCTAAATCAGACGCCTTAATAAAATCCTCACTGGACACTTGAGAACATCTTGCTATTTGTCAATTTGAGCCATCTACTCTAATTCTTCCTGGCACAGATTCAAAAAAGTGTCAAAACAATAAGTAGAGATTTTGCTTCATATTGACCAGAGAGCATCACAGAGTTGCTGCACATCCATGATGCAACACTCCTCATCTCAAAGTTGCATTATTGGACTGAAAGCAGTGACTGTGGAGGCTATCTGGCTATCTGAGCACTGACTCGCTGTCATGTTCAAGAAACCAGTTTGAGATGATTAAAGGGTAGTTACGGATGTACATAGTCAGCAACAATGCTCTGGTTGGCTGTGGTGTTTAAAGAATATTCAGTTGGTGTTAAGAGGGCAAAGTTTGTCAAGGAAATATCCCTCACACCGTTACATCACCGGAAGCATTCTGAACTGTTGAGACGAGGCAGGATGGATGCATGCTTTAGTGTTGTTTATGCCAGGTTCTGACCCTACCATCGACTGTTTTCAGTCTACAGTTGTCCAATTTTGGTGAGCCTGTGTGAATTTCAGCCTCAGTTTCCTCATCTTAGCTACAGGAGAGAAACCGGCTGTGGTCTTATAAGCTTTGTTACTGGAAGTATTCACTCACTTAGCCAAATCACTGAATTCCGGTGTCCCTATCACTTTTGTGGCGACAAGGGTATAAAATGGCAGGTCATGGGTAATAGCTGTCAGTAATACAAATTTAAAACCAAGAATATCCAAAAGTAGATTCTGGTCATCTGGATGTAGCGTTTTCAGTGGGAGAAACATTTCGTCACTCATCCAAGTGAGTTCTTCAGTCTCAGCTGACTGCAGGTCAGCTTGAAAAGTGAATTTGTCACTGTTAAATTCATCTTTCATCTTTCCCGCAGTGTATTAGTGCATTAATTCATGTGTTTTCTCTTTATCTTTCCAGGCATGCCGCTGTGGTGATTTCCGGAACAGAGTTAGCTCGTCAGCTGCACAGAGAAATCCAGCGTGATGTGGAAGAGCTGGTAGCTCAGGGCAACATGAGACCACACCTAGGTGTGGTCTTAGTGGGTGACGACCCAGCCAGTCACACCTACGTTAAGAACAAGACCCGCGCAGCCAGCATCCTGGGTCAGATATGAGCAGCACATGCATTCTTAAACGTGTATTCATAAAGTATTTCATGCATATCTAAAAACAATAAATATAACTAAAGTAGCACATATTTTATGCATACACAGATACATATGTTCAGACGCACTTGCTTAAGCAAAAGTAACATACATTTAAAATAATCAAAAATAAAACAATGTGTATTTAAAATAATCATGCAAAAGTACACAACTACATCTTCATGGTTTAGGTATATGTGTTTATGTGTTCTCCAGGTATTTCCAGTGATACAGTGGTGCGGCCCAGCACAGTGTCTCAGGAGGAGCTGCTGGAGCTGATTGACAAGATGAACCGTGACTGGAGGGTCAGTGGCTTATTGGTGCAGCTCCCACTTCCAGGTGAACAAAGGCACCACTGCTCCAGAGGTGTCCTCCATGACATCATGTTAACTGGTCTTTACAGTTGTGGTGATTCTGCTTCTATAGTCGATGGATATTGTGTGCATAAAATTTTATGCGTACAGAATATGTATTGGAGTGATTTCTGGTGACTGTGGGGCCCACATGACTGCAGTGAACTCATTATCATTTTTAAGAAACCAGTTTGAGATTATTTGAACTTTGTGATGTGACACGTAATCCTGCTTGGAAGCAGCAATCAGAAGAGGGGTTCACTGTAGTCATAAAGGGATGGTCAGACTACTCAGGTAGGCTATATAGTGTTTAAACAATGCTCTGCTGATACTAAGGGGCTCATGTCGAGTTCTGACCTTATCATCTGAATGCTGAACAGGCGTACTTAACAAAGTCACTTGTGAGTCTATTATGTTTCAGTTCTTTGTACAGTTCTTCACATGATATACAGTACCTGAGCTTATGTTCTGCTCCCTCTGATTTTAGAGCACATAAATGAGAGAGCAGTATGCAACGCCATCGCTCCAGAGAAGGATGTGGATGGCTTCCATATTGTGAACATCGGTAAGCTGTGCCTGGACCAGAGATCCATGGTGCCAGCCACTCCTGCAGCTGTCTGGGAGATCATCAAAAGAGCAGGTATGCCTCCCAGTATTCTCCAAAGCATTTACTCAACTTAATATCTATAAATGTTTGTCATGGCTATTTTTAGCCTTGCCATTCGCTCTGTTTTTTGAACCTACGATGGCATGATCCCTAAATTTGAACTGAATGTTCAGTTCCAAAGAATGTAAAGTTAACTCTAGAAGCAATAGCAGAAGTAGGTATTATATGTCCATTTCTATGCATCTCAGATCCACTAGGTGGCGCCTAATATCCTTTCTTCCATCTAAATCTAAATTTCATCTGTTCTTTGACTTTCATTAGTTTTAACATGAAATAAAAGTATAATGTTTCAGTTTTCTGAAAAAGTGTGAAAGTTATTTGAAGTAATGTGTGTAAAACTTTATATTTAACAGATGTTGTTATTAAAACATTATTTGAATAAAATAGTAGGACGTTAGTTCTTAAAATAAAACTATTCTTACTGTGATGTGAGAACAGTGTCTAGAATGGCAAGAAACCCCTTGGTTATCATACCAAAGGAGTGGAGGATTGAGGTGCGGCTAAGCCTTGGCTGCCTTTGAGGTTAGTTCAGTTGTCGTAGGAATGCTTAAGGGTTTTATATCATCATGAAATCAGCTTATCGGCTGTGACAGAACTTTTGGAATCCTCCATCCCACATAGTGCTGAAGCAGATATCTCTTTATAGATTACATTGAGAGCTGAAGGATGAAGGGTTTGGCGTAACTCACTTGTCTGTCTGAATGACTGGAATGTTTCAAACTCTAAGTTATGGAAATACACAATTCTGATGAACTTGAACACTATACACTATGTGTATATAATTATTTGAGCTTGGTTTTGGTTTCAAAGGTGAAAATGGTCCGAGAGAAGTGTGACTGAATTCTTTAAGCCTTGTAACAAACCTTTCTGCTGGCTCTATCGACCTAGCTAAGGCAATGCAAGTGAAAACAGATGCAAGTTTTTAATAATTACTGTATTCATAGAAGCTAAAATATTATCCAGTACCCCAAATCACCAGTTTAAAAAGTAATGGCTCCTGTTAAATAGTTATCCATAGAGTCATAAAAAAATAAGGTTTTCACAGGACTCTATGCTGTCATTAAATGTGGCATTGTGCATTTGCCATTATTCCAGAAATCTTGTGGTTTGTTGACAAGTAAGAGGCTTTCTCTTGATAAACATTCCAGACAAGCCAGGTATGTTCACTCTTTTGTTAACTGAAAGGTCATGAACTTTAACATTTAAATAAATGGTAAATGGCCTGCATTTGTATAGCGCTTTTCTAGTCCATAGGACCCCAAAGCGCTTTACACTACATTCAGTCATTCACCCATTCACACACACATTCACACACTGGCGATAGCAAGCTACATTGTAGCCACAGCTGCCCTGGGGCGCACTGACAGGGCAGCACAGTAACTAAAGTCTGTAGAGCCTGAAATGCAGGTCTTGAGTTTTTACAGTTTCTCTGAGCACTGCATGGTCTGACTATGGGGTGAATTTACTGGGATATCCACTCCTGTGAATAATGTGGTATTATACACCTCAATTCTGCTTTTATAGAGGTCATCACACTTGTTGATGAAGTGCATTTGATTAGGTACCTGTTTGCTATTTACCTTCTTAATTCCTATTAAACCAGTGGGGATGCATTTAGTTTATCACAGGACTGCATAGAGTCCTTCAGAAACAAGTCATACAATACCAGAGATGTAAAGCTTGAGTTTTTATATTCTTCTGAAAGGTTTTAGGGATTTCAAGATACATTATCGCAAAATTTGGAGAAGCCTTGAGGTTCCTCTGGAGTTAGTAGTGTTTTTACTTGCCAGCCTTCTGTGCACGTCATTTATGCCCAGTATCTGTTGGATTGTGGAGTTACCAAAAGAGATACTAGATGACACAAAGACCAAGGAAGGAAGGAAGGAAGGAAAAAATCCCATGAATCTTTTTCTTGTAACTTTTTTGACATCATAGGATGATTCATTGTTGTACTCTTTGGGATATTTTGAAACTCTGGAAGGATTTCAAACTTTATAGACTTATCTGGCTTAATATTCTTCTTCCTTATCACTTCTGAAATTTCTGGTCGTTACCACATATTGTGCTGCTGGTAATTCCTTTTAGGCAACTTCACACTTCTGAAAATTGCTTATATGCCATGGTTTCAGGCCTGGGTGTGTCCATTCCAGCTGCAGCCGGTTATCAGCTTTTTTTTTGACTACAAGGGCAAAAATCTTTTTTTCTCACATATACTTTGTAATATTAAACACTCTTTCTGCTTCGATACTTAGATTTGTTATTTCAAACTATCACTACACAACAAGCATGCTCAGGTTGACTTTTTAAAAATTGGACAGAATTTGGTATGACATAAAAAACAAATAGAAAACAAGAAGGGTTTAGATCAGGTTTAGCAGCATAATTGGTATTTAATACAAATTTCATCAGCAAATTGTGATATTGGCCTAATTGATGACACCTATGTTAACGTCTTAATAGTTTTTGCTTGACAATTTAGCTTCAGGGAGAGTCAGTTTCTCTCTACTTGAGCAGTACTTTTAATCTAGCATATTTTATCATTTCTCTGTGCAGGCATTGAGACTGTGGGGAAGAATGTCCTTGTTGCTGGTCGCTCCAAAAATGTTGGAATGCCCATTGCAATGTTGCTGCATACTGATCGCCATCATGAGCGTCCTGGAGGTAAGAAAATGCATTTGGATGTCTGTGTGGCTTATCTGCAATCTGAGTCAGCATTGTAATAAGATTGGCGTGCTGCTCTTTGTAGGATTGGTGTTTCACCATTGTGGCTTTCCCTGAAGGATGTTTGATGTTTGAGCTTTTGCCAGGATGTGAGCAATAAATTAAAGCTTTATTGTTTCCTCACCTTTTTAATCAAACAAAAAACTGCTGATGAATGTCCTGCTGAGGAAAAAAGAAAAAAATCTGGGAGTGTGAAGGAAAATCACAGGGTGAGACTTTTGGCACTGGAAGACAGATCAGCCCATCAGGGTGCAGGAAGAAGGGATTGGATTTGGAAAGGTATTGCATGTTCAGATGAAGCAACAAGATGTGCTTAACATTTCAAAGTAAAGTGTTATTGCAGGTCAGAACAACACAAATGGGAACATAACTCACTCAAAGCTGCATACCAAAGAAAAATTAGGAGATCAAAACACTGCAGTTGTCCCTAAAGTCATCGCTAAAAGGATAAAACGTTCTTTATTCATCCACATCAAATTAGGTCAGGGGACTGAAATATGCTATACAATTTCTGAAAGTAAATGATTGAGACCCAGTCCATGTTCTTCCAAACTATGTCGTGTGTACATATTGCAAATTGAGAACCATTTTTAAGTTTTTGAAATCAGTAAAAGAACACGCTATTTTGAAATTTGAGTCTTTTAAAAGCTCTTAATGGCTACTACTGACTTTGTAGCTGAAATTGGTTGCACTGTTAAAACATATGAGTTGTAATGAGTTGCTTGGAAACATCTATGCCAGGGTTTTAGTAATGCAGTATGCAAAAACAAACTTAAAGGCAGGTGTTATCTTTTGAAACTGTACATATTTGTTTAACTTTACCTTTTACCTTTAGAATCACTTGGAACTGCACCAATGCTATTTGTTTATTTAGTTAAACATAAGCATAATCCTAATTAATTTCAGGTATGTTGTGCCATCCTTATGTAAAAAATCTTTTAGTTTTACATTATATTATTATTGTAAAGCCCATAACAGAAAACTGTATTGTTTATTCTATTGGTAGCTGCGTCATCTATTACCAAGTTTTGTCAGTTTATTAATCATCAGTGATTCCTGGATGATGGATGGTATAAATAGTTAATGAGAACTTATAATCTGTAAGAACTTGTTCTTACAGATACTTGGCAATCTTTAAGATTGAACTTATGAACTGGTGCAGCCAGTTCCAGGTCTTCTGAGCCTTACACCCAGATCAAGATTAACACATATTTGTGAGGCACGTGACATGGACAGAAGAAATAGAAAGTTCTTGGTCATAAGACGATATTAAGGAGAGGAGAGGAGAAGAGAGCAAATATCAATGTATCAATAACTATTCATATGTCATAAACTCCAGCTTCCTCCCATGGTTCAAAGACAATTGGTCAGTGGGGTTTGGTTAACTGGTGAATCTAAATTGCTCATAGGTGTGAATGTGAACGGTTGTCTGTCTCTATGAGTTACGCTTGTGTTTCTGTTTGTCAATCCGATCAATGAGTCTGGGTTTTGCGGTTGCGAGGAGAACGGTACTTGTCTGACTGCTTTGTGGTGTGGGATTGTTTTTCAGGAGTTGGGCTTGGCCACTTAGTTTCAGTGAAAAGCTTTATCGTTTTGTGGGAACAGTTTCCGGATGGCTCTTTCCTGTTCCAGCATAACTGCGCACCAGTGCACAAATCAAGGCCCAGAAAGACATAGATGAGCGAGTTCGATGTGGAAGAACTTGAATGGCCTTCAGAAAGTCCAGACCTTAACCTGATAGAAGACCTTTGGGCTGAATTAGAGCAGAGACCCCAAAGTTGTCCTTCAAAATCAGTGTCTAGAAGCATAAATGTGCAAAAATGTACATGTACATACCTTCAGGTAACGTCAGGAATTTATAAATCATTTCAAAAAGTCAAAAAGAAGCGTGGAGAGGCTCAGAATCTAAGGTATTTGAGTTCCATTGGAACGTTTGCACAGTGTGGGATGACTTGAGTTTCCCTGTCTTACCTGAAACACAAAGAATCTTTTAAAGCATTGTCACAAGGAGGAAGAGACACATCCGGCGCAAAAAGAAACTGATAGATACCACACGGATGCCTTAAGTTGTGGTAAAACACTCCCAACCAAATATTGAGTGCATAAATGTACAGATTTTTCAGAGGTTGGACATTTTTGTATTGAAAATGTTTTTTTAATGATCTTATTTTAATGTTCTAACTATTCTGATAATGCCAGATACTGGATTTTTGATGTTGAAGAGCTATAAGCCATAGTCAATAAAATTATAACAAAAAAAGATTAATATATTTCACTTTCGAAGTAATGAATATCTGATAAATGAGAAAAAAAAAATTTCTGAATCAAATTACAAGACTTCAAAAAGACTAAATCTGGTCAATGATCTACCAGAACTTTTTCTGTAACTTTAAAAATGTATTTCTTACAATTTAAGTCAGATTTCTTTCAGCAGCTTTTTGTTTACCATGTAGAAATACAGTTAAATATGTAATTTCTTTACACTGTCAGAAAGGGGAGTTTCACTGGCCTGAAACACTTAAGATCAAAGTCGGCTATATGTGGCCCGCGATGTAAGATGAGTTTTACGCTCCTCTTGTACTTGTTATTTCAGGTGTATGGATTTTATCAGAACGTGACACTAAGGTGGACTACCTAGTTCTTGAAAACTAAGTTTGCAAAGAATGGCAACTGAATGTGTGCTTTGTAACTGGATATTAAACTGCAAATATACAATAAGGCTAAAAACAAACTTTCCTATTTTAAAAATCTTCAGTCCCCAGTAAGTGTTTTTTTTTTTATTCCAAAGGGAAGTTGAATAACCACATAGTTCATAGGTTTATTTCCCACAACACGAGTTGTACAGCTTCACACACATTTCTTCTGGTATGCGATATGCAGGTTTGCTGTGCTGTGACTTGCCTTTTCTTCCCTCTCGTTCTTATCTTCGCAGAATACCTCCGTGGATTACAGCAACAATACTGGTCCTAATACAGTTATGACTTTGCAAGTTGCTCTGACACACCTAAACGGAGATTAAAGTTACTATCATGCATGCTGCATTTCCTCATTGTGTAATGTCTGACTTAGGGTGTCCTTCCCCCACCACTGTCTCATTTTTTTTGTAAAGCTGTAAGAGAACAACAGGTCTCACAGTAATGAAGCAGAAAGAAGAGAATATTTACACTTTAAATGTATAAAAACACTGCTTAGCAGAATCAATATTCTTCATTCCCACAGGAGAACCTTAATTGAATTAATTAATTGAAGGTTAGGTTTTGGCCACATTAACTGTTTGCTGATTATTAACATTAGCACTAATACCCCCCAAAATGCACCACCTGTCAGTACCTGAAGAATGATAGACTGGGTAATAACTTGAAATATTCATATTGAGTAAAAGAAATCTTGCTTCTGGCACTTTGAGCATGTAGAGACACCAGCTTTAGAACAGTTTAAAGGAACGTCATTGACAGGATAACCTTCACTATCAGCATTTTTAGAAGTATTGAAAGATGTCCTTTCATGGTTAATTTGCCATGTTTTGGCTAAGTAAGTTTTTATACATATTTTTAAAACCCTGATGTGGCATTTTATTCATATACATTGAATGTAGCAGGTGATGTAGGTGATAGATATCTCCGAGACCAAGAAGTGTAAACCAAGAAGTGGTGGATTAACCACAACATGTCCTTTTTCCTCTTAGGTGATGCCACAGTGACCATTACCCACAGATGTACTCCAAAGGAAAGGCTCAAAGAGCTAACCCGCCTGGCTGACATCATTATTGCAGCAGCAGGTAAACGTATCAGGACCACAGTAAAACATATCTGTCAGTTTTTTCCACAACTAAAGAACTACCGAAGTGACATATGTCATACCCAACAAAACGTCTTTCAAATGAATGGAGTGACACATGCAAACTAGTTCAGGCAGGTGGTTTGGGTTGTCCTGCATCTTGCATTCATGACAACCCTCACTTTCGTCACGTAATTCGTCGCCATTTACTTCATTCAATTTAAGCTGAAAAATTTCCAGTGTTACCCTGTGTTGTGTCACTGACACTGCTGCCATGCATCACTGGCTGTTATTTCATCACCAGCGTCTAGCTGTAGGCTCCAATGTAATGTTTATGAGCTGCTGCTGTAATAAATCAACAGTTTCTGGTGTCAGTTGTCATACTAACTGTATTAAGTATTGCAAAACGATTCATAGGATTTAACATCACATCAACTGGCTGTACGGTTACAACCAACCATCACTGTCATAATTTGCTAATCTGCCAAGGCATTTCTCAGTCAGTGTTTTGGTTGAATAATGTCACTGTTTTTGAAAAATTGACATCAGTGATGTCATTTTTGTCCAAACAAGAGTCAAAACTAGGAACTTGGGATCACCTGATTTTCCTCAAACAATTAGTACATTTTCACTCATTATTCAAGTTGTGCTATTCGTTATTTTGCGACCGTGGCTCAGGGGTTGGGAAGCGTATCTGTAACCGGAAGGTCGCCGGTTCGATCCCGGGGCTCTCTGTCCTGGTCGTTGTGTCCTTGGGAAAGACACTTTACCCTACTTGCCTACTGGTGTTGGCCAGAGGGGCCGATGGCGCGATATGGCAGCCTCGCTTCTGTCAGTCTGCCCCAGGGCAGCTGTGGCTACAACTGTAGCTTGCCTCCACCAGTGTGTGAATGTGAGAGTGAATGAATAGTGGCATTGTAAAGCGCTTTGGGTGCCTTGAAAAGCGCTATATAAATCCAATCCATTATTATTATTATTATTAAAAAATGTTCAGCGTGTACTGCAAAGAAATGTATCTACAGTCATGTGAAAATTAAAGATTTATAGGATTTGCAATCCTGTGAGAAACTAAGTATGCCCATAGTGCTTCCACAGGAATTAGTACTAATCACTTGCTCATCATCAAGTGTGATCAGCTCTGTAAAAGCAGAATTGATGGGTGTAATAACAGTGCCGCAATCGTCACAGGAGTCCATGTCCCAGTAAATTCACCCCAAGTTCAGACCATGCACAAAAGAAACTGCAAAACACTACAGAGCTACACCTCAGACTCTGCAGGTCTCAGTTAGCATGTCAAATGTCATTGTTGTACAATTAGAAAAAGACTGAACAAGCATGGTTTGTTTGGAAGGGTTGCCAGTAGGAAGGCTCTTCTCCCTGAAATGAACATGGCTGCACAGCTTAGGTTTGCAAATCTGAATCTGAACAAACCAAAAGGTTTCTGGAACAATGTCCTTTGGACAGATGAGACTAAACTGGAGATGTTTGGACATAATCCACAGCAGAAAATTTAAAGAAAACCTAATTAGCACAACACCTCATATCAGGTAGAGGTCTGATGATTTTGGTTTGTTTTGCAGCAAAATGACCTGGGCACATTATAGTCCTTGAGATGACCGTGAACTTTCGATACCAAAGTATTCTAGGGTGTATGAAACCATCTGGCTGACCGCTAAAGCTTTGCCCAAACTGGGTATTACAATAAGACAGTGATCCCAAGCACAGCAGCATATCTACAACTGACTGAAAATGAAAATAATCAAGGTGTTGTGTGTGAATGGTAGTTAGAAAGCACTTCAAAGCATAGAAGACATTGCCTTTATGAATGGGTGAATGTGGCTTGTTGTAAAGAGTGCTTTGAGTAATCAGGGAGAGTAGAAAAGTGCTATATAAGAATCAGTCCATTTATCAACTAAAGCAATGTTGTACATAAGAGTGGGACAAAATTCTGACACAACAATGTGAGAGACTGAGAGTCAGAAATAATGACTTCAAGTTACTGCTACTGATTGTAGTTCTACGAGCTACTGAATCATGAGGTGTACTCACAGAACTGCAGAGAGTTCTATGAAAACTTTCCTTTTCACATACTGTACGTCGGCTTTTACTTACTTACCTAATCTGTAATAGGCTACTTGTTTGTATGCAGTCATTATTATACTGAACTAGGGTATCATTTGTTTTTGCTTTAGAGAAACTGGATTAACCCATTTTAAAAGAAGAGTTTAAAATATATTGAGAGCAAACATCCATATTTTGTGAATTTTCTTGTTAACCCTAGTTTTTTGGATAGAAAACCCTACATTAAGAAAAGCAGTGCCAGTTATATGGCATTACTAAAGAGGTTCTACCCTCCAGTGTGCATTCCTTTCCGTCAGTTTCAGATTACTTTTCCTGTGTTGGAACAGGTGTACGTGGATTTATGTTGGCTGATTATGCAAAAAGGAGGAGATGTTGTGAAAAGTGCTCACCAGCCCTTACTTGAAGCGAGCTTCTTGGAATCAAAATAATAAAAGGCGACATTTCCGCCTGTTACTCTACCCCATCTGTAGGCATTGATTAAAACTTTCTGGAAGAACAGTAGTGCTTTGTTTGTTTTTTGCGTGCTGGAACGTGCAGCCATTAATCAATACAGGGCTGTAATATTAGATGAAAGATTCTTTATTAACGCAATGCAGCGATGGGTGCCATGTCTTACTCTGTTTGTCATAAATGGGCTTTTTCCTGATGAGTCACACCTCAATTTCTTTTCATGCTGCAAATGCTTGGTTTTGATTTTGAAGTACTAACTGCATGTACATCATCTCTTTCAGCTGTCTTTGTGTCTTTTGGGAAACGGCACGTGTTTTGGTTGTGTTAAAAGCGAAACGTATGCTGAGGGATTAACTGGTTGTGTAATCTGTAGTAATTGCAGTTAATAGGCTTGGCATTTAGTTTTGTTATACCCTGTCTTGGAAGTTTTATGCTGGCTTTATATGAGCAGTTCTAGTTTAGCTAGACAAACCTGTTATTTAATTATTTAATTATCCAACTGAATTTGGGGCCCATTATTAATTAACAATAATAAATGTGTGAGGAGATCAAATTGATTGTTATCAAATATGATGTGATGATTATTTGAATATTTGTGTTTTAATTCAGTTTTAATGTCCATGGTCCACCCGACAAAAGAACAATCAACTGTGATTCCAAAGATTTTTTTTAGATTTCATGAATAATTGATCTGTTATTGAGTTCAGTACTTCCCCTAACACAAGAATAGGATTTAAAAAAACATTTTAAAGCATTTAAAGAAAACGTTTCAAAGTAGTTCTCGTTTGTCACCATAACCTTGGTTTCTTTACGTAGGTGTTCCTGAGCTGATCACAGCAGATATGGTGAAAGAAGGTGCAGCAGTCATTGATGTGGGTATAAATCGCATCAAGGATCCAAACACAGGAAAACTTCGGCTCATTGGTGATGTGGACTTTGAGGGTAAATGAAAAAGAAGTTAACTGTGTCACAGTTTCTTCTATACTGCTGACATTCTGAAAACAATGTATACCTGTCTGTCGACTTTATTTTTCTTGGGAAACTGTCTCCAAGTCAATTGTTGTGGCATGTTGTAGGAGTGAAGGAGAGAGCAGGTTTCATCACACCTGTCCCCGGAGGGGTGGGTCCAATGACGGTCGCCATGCTGATGAAGAACACTGTGACTGCTGCCAGAAACGCACTGATGCATTAAACACACACACACACACACACCTACACCTAGACACACACACACGTGCACAAACAGTATAAAGATATTTATTTTAACAAGGGCAGACATCATGCAGACATGCAGATATAGATGCATACATTTATATAGGCACCCGCACAGGCAGACCTCCTGCCAAACATCTAACACAGTTTTATTTGAACATCTGTGAACTCAAGACTCAATACCTGCTGGGAAATCTACTTGATATGTATTGCGTTTATAATATTTATTTATTCATTTATTTATTAAGTTAGTTATTTCAGCTTTCAATTTTTAAGAATTTATATTAATATTTTTTCTACTGATGTAAGTTTGGTTCATTTTGAGCATAATGAAATAAAAACATTTCAGTTCCAAAGTTTTTTTCTATTTAGTTTTTTCATGATTTCCAAAAGTATTTTGTTGTGTGTTTGTTCTGCTTTTGAGTGTAGTGAGACAGTAAAGCTCAACCATGATTAAGGGTTATGCATCTTAAACATTAGGCTGCTGATTCCTGATCTAACAGACAGCTTTTCATTTCCTTATCGCATCCTCTGCAATGCCTCAAATCCAAAAATAGGGAAGTTCTGAAAAATGAATGTAACCAGTGAAAAGATTCCCCAAAGACATTTCATCTTTTGATCATCATAATAATTAGATAATTAATATATAGATTTCTGTATGGCTATCCATTTTCCTAATGATGGCACTGCTCCACTGTCTTAAGGCTAGAGGCAGGCCATCTTGGACTACTTGTCAGTTTTGCCCCTTCCTGATTTCTCAGTTTTTTTTCTCTCCATATTTGTCACACTTACATGTATCAGATGTTAACACGAATTTTAATAATAGTCAAAGATAACTCATGTAAATAAAAATTACATTTTAAAATGATAACTTCATTTATTAAATAAGAAAAAAGCTATTTAAAGCTACCCGGCCCTGTGTAAACACATCTTCAGCTAATTCTGGACTCTATGGCGGATAATTTATATTTGAAAATGATATCTCATGCTCCCTGAGTCACTCTTATAATTTGAGCTAGATGAAGCAGCATTGCATCTAGAAATGTGCCTGTACTATAAAAGAAGAAAAGAAAATTACTGATGGAAAAGCCTGGTGATTGAGTATGTTCAGGCAGCCGCCTGACCTCAATATTTGGGAACGTAATATAGGTAGCTGTGGGACAGTAAAATATAATGGTGGCTCCACACCAGTTTGCAATGCAATCCCCAAAGGATTTGTGTTTTCTCCCAAAAATGAAGCGGTTGTTCGGTTGTCAGGTGAAAGTGTAAACCATATCACTTTGGAGCCACCTCCTTAAGGTGATAGTGAAAAACAAAAAGCAAAAAAACAAACAAAAACAGTAAACACATAATTGAAGAGTTCATCTAGAAATGCTTGGCCCCCTATCAAATTTTTTGATAAAACTTTTAATTACATCTAATTCTAATGTGCTGTAACCTGTCTCTAACTAATTCTCTCTTCACGTGTTAAGAGGCCAAAGAAAAATAAAGCTTCCATTGTGATCACGCCAATGAAAAAAGAGAGGATTTCCCAACATCCGCTGTCAGTGAAGCAACTTTACTGGACTGTGAAACTGATTGAAAGTCACCCAGCCAGTGTTCTTCAGAAGCACTTGCCTCTGGGGATCTCGTGCCTCCCCCATAGGCTTTGTCTCTGCATGCCTATGAAGTAAATGATTTGATTCAAGTCGAGTATCAAAAGGAAATACTTTTCATTTTTCAAAAGAAAAAAAGCCTTCAGTGTTTTGATTGGCTGTGCAAATCTGGATAAATAAGCTCAGCGCAGACCTGTTGGTCACACCTGTGCAGGCAGAAGGAGCTGAACACATCACATCACCAAAGGACAACATGGTCACACAAAGACAGACGTACCTGGAGAAACGTAAGTTTCCAGTTTGTTCTGTGATAGAGCCATGAAGCAAGAAAAAAAAAAAAAACCTTTTAAAATAAAACTTTCATAAAGCTTGACCTAGGTATTTTTTTTTTTTATGTATAAATGATAATAGTAAAGGAAGAAACTTGTTAGGAAAACTGAAAAATGCATAGAGTAAAAATAAATCATCTATATATTTAATATTTAATATATTTTCTACATTATTTTCTTTTTTTCTTTTACAGCGTTTCTGCCGGCAGTGACGGTGCTGGTGCTTTTGGCTGCAGCAGGACATTCTGCAGTGGTGAATGATAATCTCCAGACCAAAGCACCGCCTCTGTCAAACTCATCTCTGACCACTCAGTTTAGCAACAGTGAGTGTTTTAAGTTTGAGTTTTGTGACGGTGTAGAAACACATGGCATTACAGTGCTTTATCCCTGACATATGAAATCTACAGAGCCCCAAATGTCCCCAGTGACGTCACGATATATGCTTGTTAAGTTGTGGGCACAAGGTTTAAGGTCTTATAACTGAAGCTTATCTGAAGACCGGTGTCAAATAATGCCGCCTGTTAATCAAGGAATTAATAATAAGAATGAATAATTAAAGTCATATATTTCTGTTAAATTTTTGTTTATGTTGATTGTTTTATTCTCCCTCTCTGCAGGTAGCATGGAGTTGCCTCAAGTCCTACCTTTACACAAGCCATGTAGAAGCGAACATGCTTCTTATTGTGTAAACGGTGGCAAGTGCATGTATCCGCAAGACAGTGACAAACCTTCTTGCATGTAAGTTCTGCAGTTTCAGACAGTATCCACAGTAGATTTAGTTAATAATGATCTGTATGAAATTCTTCTACGTGTTTGTTCATGTTCACTTTTGGAATGCGCTCACATATTTTCTCTGATCTGCAGCTGCGAACCCTCGTACAGCGGGCCACGCTGCATGTTTGTGGAACCAATTCGTGGTGTTACTTTGCTTGATGTAGAGCAAGTCATTGGCATTATTTTCGGGGTGTTCATACTCATCATATTTTTGACGATCGCATTTTACTTCTTTGTCTACAAGAGGTGAGTATCCACAGGTTTTCGCGGTGTAATAAAGTATGCAGGAATAGTGGCAGTTCCATTTCTGATGTTGTTTTTGTGTTTCTGTTTTCAGGTGTACAGAATCGACGGTGCCAATAAAATATGCACCTGCTAAGACCTCGGTGTGAACTCTGCAGCTCACATTTGCTCATGCACCACCATCTTCAACATTTCCCCTTTCAAGAAAAGACAAACCACAGCATTTCATGAGAGTGAATCATTTGCAAGTCTACAAAACAAATAATATAATATATAAAAAGAAAAAAAAAATCCCTTTGACAACATTTAAATGGAAACACTTGACTGTTACAAGAGGTTATTAACAAGGAAAGAGCAAGCTCTATCAAATCTAACGTTATTTTTTTAACGATTGTTTTATTTTCATGTAAAGAATAAGAATGAAAAATTGTATATATTTATTGCAAAATTATGTTAAGTAAATTATTATAAATTATTATTTTCTTGTATTTAAAGTTTATTTTTTAATTAATTACAAAAGATATTTGTGTTATTTGAATTTCACTTTTTGCTACAGCCTTTTTACAATAAATATATTTTTGCTTTGATAATTGTGCGTGCCAAATATTTGACAGGAGATACTCCATTACCATTTTGATAAGGTAAAGAAGAATTTTTAAAACTGCGTAATTCCTGTTTGAGTTTCACTTATTAAGCTTTTGAAACGATAATGCTCACTGATCCCCAGACAAACTGTAAATGAGCCATTTATTAAGCCTAAAAAGGCTGCCCAAAGTCTAATTAAACAACAGGTTAACTTGTAACACGATGCTGTGAAAGGCTAAACATGCTTGAACGGCATATTTAGCCATGAAATATGACGATAAACTGGTCCCATTCTTAAACGGAGTAAATAAGCCCAAAGTACAGTAAAGGGTATAAGAAAAGTTCGGTAATTTTAATTAGCAGTGATTAAAGCTGAGATTAATATACGAGAACAGGAAAAAGAACATGAAGAATAAAACTATATTTGGACTGCATAGCTAATAAATGCTCAAACAGGCGACCTGGCCTGGACTTCTGCCAAATCAGTGTACCACCTAACTCCTTTACTCCAGATAATATATCTGCAATATATTTATAATGCAGCCTTCACATATGTATCCAGTTACCTATGCCATGTACGCTATATAATAGCCCTATCCCGGTCATGTTACAGAACAATTTTCCACTCACGCAAATAAGCTTTTATCAGTTTGGACGTTTCATAGGGTGTCTTACTACTTTTCAAATGATATGGGGTTTAAATGGTTTGCTGACAGCTTTTTGTTTAGTTTATATTTTACTGTGTCCACACTTTTGTCGATAATGGTACTTACAAACGCAGCAAGAGCCAGACTGCAGAAGAACAACATATTATAAGTGGGGTTTTTTTCTGCTTTGATTGGGGCTTTTTTTTTTAAATTGTGCTGTTACTAGCTTTAGTCAGTTATCTGAAAATTTCTATTACAATCCGCCTTTTATTATCAACAATAAAAACTCCTGTTTTATGGAAACCGGTGAGGACAGACATTCTCGGGTCTGTCCTTTCATTGAAACCGCTGAGAGGTGAAATTATCTAAATTACATGAGTCTGACACCACACCCAAACCGCAGGAGTAAAAGCCCACTGGTTTCCTATTTTCAAAAGAAACGTCACCTGCACCTTTACCTGACAGTTATTACTCGTCCTGCTCGTCCTACCAGCGAACTATCGACTGAGATGGGGATCAGCAAACTGTCAGTGCTCCTGTCAATTATCGGTAAAGTGTGTGTGCTTTTCTTAATGTTGACGTCTTGAATATTATTTTTATTGTTTTATTATTATTATTATTTGAGTTTGACGCGTTGACAGTGAATGGCAGGTCTGTTCAGGTATGGATTGAATTTAAGTCATCTCAAGGAACCCGGAGCGATGATCACCTTTAAATAGACGAAAAGCTCTTTCAAAGTTAAACTTAGCATCTACTGGAACGGAATGTTGAATTAAAAAAATAACTAAATGCAGTTACTAATGGTTGTAGCCATGGGAACACTGTTTAACAGCGTCAGTGAGTGACTCCATACTGCAAGATTTCATTAAGGCTGATGTGGGCGTGTACCCATTTGCAGTCTGACTTTATCTGTATGTATTTTTAATTTGTAGTAGGCTACAAGTAGAGTACTTGCACTTTAGCTGATGTAGTTTGATATAGAGGGTAGCTAATTTAGTTAAATAAAAATGCAAGTTTGTAAGCTGGTCACCTGTTATGTGCAAATCATGAGTTCTGTTGTTTTTACTTTGAAATTAATTTTAATACATCTGTTAAGTACCATGTACCAGTACAATATGCTGCTATCCTTCTGGGTTTGACTGATTCTGATGGTGTTATAGATGTTAATAGCAGATAGCAGTTGAAAATTGAACAGAGTAAGGTCTATTAAAAGATAATAAGGTGATACGATGTTAAGTTATGTAAAATAACTTTCCATACTGATGATTACTTTCACTATTAAGACTTTAAGTACAAAGTCCACATACTATTTCTACTGCATCTTATTTATCATCTTAGATATGTCTTGGTGTAAGATGCAGTTAATATGAATGATTTCTTTATTCATACTCAAAGCTTGAAAGCATAATCACCGCAATATAACATTAAAATCTAGCATTTAAATAGTTTTAGTGTTGATCTTCAGATTTCCTTTGCTGCTAATATTTTGGCATTCTTACCAAACTGACTTTTAAACTGGTATTTGGCACTTGAGTCAAAAGCTGAGTTAACTCCAATTATAGTGTCTCTAAAACCCTTTTTTGGCACGCCCCAAATCAGCCAAAAATGTTTAAAAATTCAATAAAATTCACGTGATTTCCATTCCACTCAATTTTGGTCAGTTAATATCAGTAAAAAGGGATCCAGTGTGTATATGAAATCGTGGTAACTTAAATAATACGATCAAAACTCTTTTATTTCATTTGATTTACCTCAGTTTTTTTCCCCCTGCATGGCTATGCATGCCACACATGCAGTGGCTTTATGTCCCACTGGTGGGGCCCACAGTTCAAAAACCACTGGACTAAAAGTAATTACAGAAACCATCCAAAGTTTTTCAGACAAATGATACTCTGTGGCATCTGTAGAGCCAAGGGAGGCTGAATTATTTTATGACAATTATTTTCACCTCAATTAATGTCTTGAGGTAGGCTGGTTGCTAGGAATGTGCAATTAGAGTGAGTCATTGGCTAATGATGTAAATGATCTGATTAATAGTGATTAATTAGTAATACGGGAAAGCTACTTCATCACTTCCACTGTACTTTACACCAGTCAACCATGTCAGAAACACCCAACAACCACCCTGAGCTCTCTAACTGAAAACAGAGAAAAATACCTCTGCAGCCATAACAACAGACAGGAACAGAAACCCAAAAAGGGAGCGATTTTATGGCGAGTATTACCAGATTCATAACCAGTCCTAACTAGACACATCTTGCATTCTGTTTGATGTGTTTTTGCATCCTGTCTGCTGGAATGTGGGCGGCTGCTAGTGCTGTCCATTATAAAGTTGTGCAGGCTAGTACAGGTATTTGATCCAAGTAACACAAGCTATACCTTCTTGTTATCACCTAAAACTGACAGGCATTCTCACAGTTTCTTTTATCCCCCTGCATATTTACAGTTTCTGAATTTTTTTTTAATGCTGGTGCTATGTAAATAAACTCATTCATCCGTTTTCTTAACCGTCTTCCTAAATCAGGTTTCAGGGCTGGAGCCTTTGCCAGCTTTCACTGTGTGAGAGGCTGGGTACACCCTGCAGAGAATGCTAAGCAAAACCAACAAAAACATGAATCATTTTGGGTTGTTGTGGAGTAATTAAAGGAACAGTCGTCCCTACATATAATTAAAAAAAAAAAAAAATCATAAAACATATTGCTGACTGACTGTACATATCTTCTCTGCAAGTAAAAATAACATTTGCAGCTGTGAAAGTCTGTGTTTGCATGCAAAACTATATCATTCCCTGACAAACTGGATTAGGTTAAATATATAAGAACCTGGGCAGCACATTTTTAAAATGTCCATTTTCAAATGACTTTTTTGATTGTTTTACCTTCTCAAGGCCTCGCAAACGCTTAAATAAAAACACCTGAAAGTTGTTACCCTGTACAGGGGGTGGCATGTTCACCTTGAAGGTGCACAAAAGGTTTTTGACCAGCTATTCTTAAGGTTGTTAGAAATTAGAAAATGCTATTGGTCAGCATTCTTTAGGAAAAAACTCTTACAAAAGGGCTTGCGTAGCTCATTGTTCATATCAGACTTATATCCAGTGTGAATAATGAGGATTTGTTTTTATCTGACAGGTGTCATGATGATCTGGCCGTATGTACTCACCGAGAGTGCATCACCCAGAGTGCCGTCTGCAGATGGTGCTTCTTTGCCTGCAGGTATTCAGCTCTACAGCTGCTGTGAAGACATTTTATCAGCCTTTTTATAGCATAGTAAATCAGAAGATTTCAAAATTAAAATGAAACACTGAGCACCTGGAGTTGAAACAAAGTGGGGGCTATGAGGATGAGGTGTTATACAATTAGTCAGCTATTATTTTTTTTTTATTTTTAAATGTTTCCTTAAGTTACAATAAGGTGAATATATCTGCATCATTGACTGGTAGCACAATAAAACCACACAGATAAATGTTACTTTCTTTACACTTCATAGATAAAATGATTGATTAATGGCATTAACTGTCAATATTAACTGACAGATGCAGCCCCAAAATACTACTTATTTCATTTAATGTACAATTATTAATAGAAAGGATATAATGTTAGATATAATAACCTTCAGAAGCCCTTTACATTAAAAATAAGACAATGAAGTAAATTATTTAGATAAAACAAATGGAGGATATTTAAATCTAGTAAACAAATAAGCCACAGCTCAGGTAAAAAGTAACATCCACAGTACTTTTTACCTGAATGTACACCGATTCATGCAGGTCTTATTTTTAGGAAACGTTTCCAACGGCTTGTTGTTTGTTTCAGGCCAGGGAGAAAAGCAACAGCATGTGGTTAAGCGGTCGATGCAGAACTGTGAAAGCGCATATGACAACTACTGTTTGAACAACGGCCAGTGCATACTGCTCGTGGACATCAATGAACACCACTGCAAGTACGATCGTGTGTGTGTGTGTGTGTGTATGTGCAAGGGCCATGACAAATAATGGGAGGAATACCACTCAAACCAAAATTTACACACTAAAAAAAGATAGTACTCCATGAGATGTGTCAATCATTGCTATCAGTCAGCATATCAGTAGTTGGATGGATGATTGAATGTTCAGGATGCATACTGTCATGTGGTGTAAAACCTAAAAGAACCAGGCCAAATCCAAACAAACAAATAACATAGTGCTGGATAAATGGAGCGATAAGAAAGAGAGCCCAAGTGCTGAGACAGCCAGTTCTTAAATGCTCCAGGGAGACTGACCAGGTGCTCTCAGTTACACGGATTAACCCCACCTACCAGGAACCTGCACACACACAGGGACAAACAGAAAAAGCAGCAGGCCATGGCAGAGGGCTGTCACATGTGGCTATGTGGGTGGGTAAGTGAATCTGTGCTACTTTGTCATCATGAGTAGTTATGCATGACTCGTCTGTTTGTGTTGCAGGTGTGAGACAGGCTTCATTGGTTCCAGGTGTGAGAAACTGGAACTTGTTTTGGGGCCAGAAGGTGAAAAGCAAATAATTATCATCATTTTCTTCATGATTCTGCTGATTATTGGATTGGCTGGAGCTCTGTACCTTTTCTGCAGATGGTAAGGCTTTGATATTGTCACGGTCTGGCTAGGGCAGACCGTATGTTGCAGGGAAGGACTCAAGCGCAGACCGAAATGAGATATGAATAACAAAACATTATTTATTAAGGCAAGAAACGAGGGTACAAAATAATAGGGAATCGATGAAAACTAAACAATAACCTAAACTGGGTGAACTAAAACGAAACATACAAAACTCTAAACATAACGAACTGACAGGGATACCTGGAGCGGAGACATAGGAACAACGGAGCAGTACAACGGACAACCTGACAAAGAATGACTGAGAACACACAGACTAAATGGACACAGGAGGATAATGAGGGAAGTGGCAACACATGGGAACCCAGCTGACACATGAACATAATTACGTCACAGGGGGAGAGTAACTGAACATGATGAACACAGACACACCAGACCTCTTCACAATAAAACAGGAAACACAGTGAGATATAGACATGACAACCTGAACTGACAACATAAGCCACAGACATGAAATACATGAAAAGCAGGGGAGACTTAACATAGTGGGAACACGAGGGGTAAAATTAACTGGAAACAACTTGGCATGATAACGATGAACTTAGGAAACCTGAAGGCTACATAAACTAAACACAAAACGCTGGGTCAGCAGACCCAGGATCATGACAGATATGTGAATGTATGTGACTATACGTGTGGTTACTTAGTAGGCCTCAAACTAAAGCAATGAGATTTCTTACAAAAACTGAACGCTGAGAACAAAGAGGAGCCCAGAGCAGAAAAGAAACAGACTTTTGGCTCATGTGGATTATTTTAACATAAGCTGACCTCATTTGAAGCCATGTTGAATATGAGTTTTGACTGTTGCAGCAGTACATATGAAAAAGAAAATAATAACATTTTGTCTCCATGGAATATGTCAAAAGTAGGCTGCACATTAAGCTGCTAAAAGTCTACCACTAAAACTCTGAGGGTATTCGTGACACTACAGCTAAACCTACAGATCTACATTTTACTTTAAATATTGAAGTTCATGAAATAAAATCTTGCCCTCAGCATCCTGCTCCATGCACACGCACCAAACCACAAAGAACGGCTATGACTGAAATCCCATTTCAAGTTCCTCAACCTTCATTGTTGGTTATATTAAAGCATGAAATGGTGAAATGCTACATCACCGAGACAGGATTTGTGTATTTTGAAATAAAATCAATATGTGTTATTTTTGTAGGTATAAGAAGAATAATTTTCGACGTCAGCTGAAGCTGCAGGGTTACAAAGGAGACGAGATGGCTTAGAGCATTTCACGCTCTCTTGCAACATCCACTGCTGGAAAAGGCAAATCAAGATTTCTCCCAGTTTTCTAAATGAAAATTTCAACATATCAAGAACATCCTGGCAGTTCAGTGGCTAGCTTAGTAAATTATTCCTGCCTCCTTTACACTGTACGTCACGTGGCTTTATCAAGCAGGCAGATCACCACAAAGAGGTTATAATGGTCAGCTTTGTGTGCGGTGGGATTGTTTTCCAGCTGCACTGGTTCTAAAGTTGCGGCACCTGTTACACTCAGTTTGAAAAGATGAATAGTTAGGCACACAAAAACAGTTTCTGTGGGTGACTCCGCCCACACGATACTGAAAAATTAATGGAAAATAAACAATTGTGAAGCGGTAACTATAGTAACTTGTAATGCAACAAAAAAAAAAAAATGTTGCTCCGAATTTGCTGATAACTAGCAGAATTGATCATAATCAATATAATAATGTAGTTTCCTCACTTTGGGATTTCTGTTTTTTGCTAGAATGCAAGTCTAATTTTAGAATATGAAAGGCTTTTCTGTGGTTCAGTGAGGCTGCGTTATCTTTTGAATCAACCCACTCTCAGATCCTAAAATAGAACTGGTTAAAGATGTTTTGTTTGTCTTCCAGTCCTGTCTACTCTGACTTAACATCCTAAAAAACAGATTAGGACTGTTTACACTGTGGTTTGAACTTTGCCTTTAATTTATGCTTGTGCCTAGCTTTTAGCTTTTATTAGATATCATTTTTTTGTCTTGCACAAAATCAAAATGGCCACTATTACTATTATGATGATGTCACTTTAAATTGGCCAATGAGTGTAAAGTTTTGAGCTTTAACGCTTGAAACTTTGTGTAGTGTGGAGGTTTCCTCATTCTTATAAGTTCAGTTGGCAATGTTTATATACTCTACAACCTCTGTCTGTGTTTGAAGCTACAAAGTATTTATTTTTTTTACTTTTACTTGTTTTTTTTTTATTCTTGTATCTTTCAATGTCTTCACTCATTCTTCAGGTGATAAGGCTGCAGCGGTGAGGCTTCAAATTCTTCTCAAGCCTTCCTGCAGTCTTCACATTTTTCTTACATGTCATCAATATCTCTCTTTAATATATATATATTGATATGTATTGTTTTTTTTTAATTTATTTAACTTTTTTTTCCCAATTTTTTTGTCCTTTACATTTTATACACATGTAAGAATACTTCTTGCTGTACAGTTTGCAAAATAATCTTTCTTGGGCAGTGTTATCTGGACTTGTACCAGGGGAAACATTGCTGTGCTGATGGTGATGCTGGCTTTTGCACTGCTGCTTCCTTCTGCGGGTTTGCCACAGAAATGCTTTGCAAATGGAAACCAGGTGGTAAGAGCCTTGGTTCTTCTGATAAAACTCTGAGAACACCATCTCCAAAAAGCTTTCCTTTGAGTTGTTCTTCATTTGAGTCTAATAAAAGACTGACAAATGACTACAAGTTACGTGTACTGTGTGCATCCAAACCATCCCTATTAAACCCAAATAAATATGCATGTCTGTGGTCATCATCTGACCTACCGAGTGCAGTGTCAGATGTCAAGTTAATCAGTAGCTTCATTTTACACTCAACCAGAGCCAATGATCCATTTTAACACCTCGCCTGGATCCGCTTTACATGTTCTGTATACCAATGAACAGCGACGATGACACGTAAACATTAACTCACCTGCAGCTGCTGCTCTGTTAAGACATACTTAAAAACACATTAGCATGCGCTTACACACGCGATGACCCACAAACACACCCACTCTGTGGTGGCCATTTTGTTCTAAACATAAAACCCGTGGATAAAGATATTCGAAATTCAGGAACTGCTGCTCTAATCCCTGCACTGTGCTATTACTTATTATTGCATAAGTAATAGTAGGCTACTCATGCAGTGAGTAATACAGTGGGGGAAGCCCCACTAAGCTGCATCTTCGTGTGTTCTTTAACAAACAAGTCTCATGTCTATCACGTATGCGTTTGTTTTGCTTCTCAAGTCAGGTTTGTGTTTTAGTTTCTGTTATATTTGTATTATTCGCTGTCATTTATTCTCAAAGAGTCGCTTTCTAGATGGAAATACAGACTATTAAGGCTCCAGATTGAAAGTCCACATACATCATTTAAGGGCACTCAGCGGAGAGACATAATTAAGGTGAAATTGATAGTTTTCAGGAAGATGCTGGAGTTGCTTTTCTGCCATTAATACTAGTTGGTAAAGTTGCAAGAATTCATCTTCAAGGCAATAAATTTAAGAAGCCGATCTAAATAAACTGAGAACTGAATCAGCTACAAAAGGCACCATGTAGACAACAGTGTACATATACATTAAAAAACTTTAAGCTAATACTTCACATGGGAAATTATGCTTTTAACGGAAAAGTAGAGATTCAATATCGGCAGCTAGTAACATTGTAACAGTGTTGTGAAGATGCACAAAGACATCTAATTGTATTTTTGTGTTCAAGTTTTCATCCTGCGTGCCTTTAGCTTGACAGCAGTGTGTTTACTGTGGGTGGCTGTTATGAGGTGCTTCTCTCCTGGCTTGTGTCAGACTTTCCACACATCCATATCTCATATCCTCAATGTCATTACACATATCCAAACAATTCCATTGCATGTTTATCCTCAACAAAACGTGCCAGGAGCTCCAAGTCATTGTTACGGAATGAGATGGAGTAGTTCCCTGCATTCCTAGCAGGTTTGTGTTTGATTCCACTAGTGTATGACTGATGGGACAACCTGTATCTGCAGACACAACAACATAAACAACACACCCTTGTGTGCAGCTTCCCCACCCAAGCCTTAAGGTCTCCTCTTAGTTACAGTGTACAGAAATAGTAACACTGAGTATAATTTGATAAAACACACACATAATAATTCAGACAGAACCACAACCCGCCGAACAAAACGAAACAACAATAAAACAGAGAACGCTCATTGTCATAGGCAAATAAATAAAAACAGGTAACAAGTAATACACACTTAAAAAGATTATATTAAAAAAGTATCTTATATCTCAGAAAATAAGACACATTCAGAGGTGTATTTTCTAGAAGCCAGCCACAATTCCCATTTCATGACCTATTTGCCCATATACAGTGGGGCAAAAAAGTATTTAGTCAGCCACCGATTGTGCAAGTTCCCCCACCTAAAATGATGACAGAGGTCAGTAATTTGCACCAGAGGTACACTTCAACTGTGAGAGACAGAATGTGAAAAAAAATCCATGAATCCACATGGTAGGATTTGTAAAGAATTTATTCGTAAATCAGGGTGGAAAATAAGTATTTGGTCAATAACAAAAATACAACTCAATACTTTGTAACATAACCTTTGTTGGCAATAACAGAGGTCAAACGTTTACTATAGGTCTTTACCAGGTTTGCACACACAGTAGCTGGTATTTTGGCCCATTCCTCCATGCAGATCTTCTCGAGAGCAGTGATGCTTTGGGGCTGTCGCCGAGCAACACGGACTTTCAACTCCCGCCACAGATTTTCTATGGGGTTGAGGTCTGGAGACTGGCTAGGCCACTCCAGGACTTTCAAATGCTTCTTACGGAGCCACTCCTTTGTTGCCCCGGCGGTGTGTTTTGGATCATTGTCATGTTGGAAGACCCAGCCTCGTTTCATCTTCAAAGTTCTCACTGATGGAAGGAGGTTTTGGCTCAAAATCTCACGGTACATGGCCCCATTCATTCTGTCCTTAACACGGATCAGTCGTCCTGTCCCCTTGGCAGAAAAACAGCCCCATAGCATGATGTTTCCACCCCCATGCTTCACAGTAGGTATGGTGTTCTTGGGATGCAACTCAGTATTCTTCTTCCTCCAAACACGACGAGTTGAGTTTATACCAAAAAGTTCTACTTTGGTTTCATCTGACCACATGACATTCTCCCAATCCTCTGCTGTATCATCCATGTGCTCTCTGGCAAACTTCAGACGGGCCTGGACATGCACTGGCTTCAGCAGCGGAACACGTCTGGCACTGCGGGATTTGATTCCCTGCCGTTGTAGTGTGTTACTGATGGTGACCTTTGTTACTTTGGTCCCAGCTCTCTGCAGGTCATTCACCAGGTCCCCCCGTGTGGTTCTGGGATCTTTGCTCACCGTTCTCATGATCATTGTGACCCCACGGGATGAGATCTTGCGTGGAGCCCCAGATCGAGGGAGATTATCAGTGGTCTTGTATGTCTTCCATTTTCTGATGATTGCTCCCACAGTTGATTTTTTTCACACCAAGCTGCTTGCCTATTGTAGATTCACTCTTCCCAGTCTGGTGCAGGTCTACAATACTTTTCCTGGTGTCCTTCGAAAGCTCTTTGGTCTTGGCCATGGCGGAGTTTGGAGTCTGACTGTTTGAGGCTGTGGACAGGTGTCTTTTATACAGATGATGAGTTCAAACAGGTGCCATTCATACAGGTAACGAGTGGGGGACAGAAAAGCTTCTTACAGAAGACGTTACAGGTCTGTGAGAGCCAGAGATTTTCCTTGTTTGAGGTGACCAAATACTTATTTTCCACCCTAATTTACGAATAAATTCTTTACAAATCCTACCATGTGGATTCATGGATTTTTTTTTCACATTCTGTCTCTCACAGTTGAAGTGTACCTCTGGTGCAAATTACTGACCTCTGTCATCATTTTAAGTAGGGGAACTTGCACAATCGGTGGCTGACTAAATACTTTTTTGCCCCACTGTATGTTTATGAAACCACTTACCGAAACAAACACTCATAGATACTCTTTTTATGACCCCTTATTGCTCTCACTGTAATGTAGCATTTTTTTATGTTATTTTTTATCTTTGTACCTTGACTAAAGTGTAGCTATGACTCGATTACAGAAAAAGGTGTGTATAGTTGCTGTCAATTAAGAACCCAGTAACTTTACTTTTGTGGTTTGCTTATGATTTTGTCTATCTAAGATTAGTCAACACTTTGGCCATTCAATAAATGACACATGATGGCCTAGAAAGTTGTTTTCAAGTTAATGTTGAAAAGCTTTATAATATCCTGGTATGTGTCTCTATCACTACAGAAGGTATAACTAAGGCCATATAAAGGCAGCCCTGCGGAAGTAATAAAAGTTACCAAACAGGTGATAAGCCAAGAGCTTGGTGACCCAGTGTCGCCCACAATTATTATTCCCACCAGAACGTGAGGTGCAAAATGTATTGCCTGGGGCAGATGAATTAGTAGACACACATGAATAAGCCACACACACACAAGCACAATGCGTTTTTTACTCTCTCTCCTGTGCTCTCTCTTTGCTCTCTCTTTGCCTCATGCACACACACTCACAAGTGCACACACACACCCATCTGTTTCCTTCAAGTTGAGAAGCAGGCGTTGGTCTATAAAAGCTGCACCCAGTGGAGGTGAAGAAAGCAAAGCACACTCTTGATCAGCGGGGGACAAAGACACACTTCGACACCTACTTACACACACGTTAGTACAGGACTATCATACACAAAACACTTGCTTCCTGGGATATGAACCCTCTCATCCTCACCTGTTTCCTGTGCTTCGGTAAGTCTGAACTTGTACTTAAAAGTGTCTGTGTGTTTGTGTGTGCGGAGATAGTTTAAATGACTGAAATGAAAAGAGAAATGCAAGTGGCATGACAGAAAGGCATGGGTCAGGGGAGAAAACTTGTATCCACAGGCGAGGACTTGTCAGAGAGGAGAGAGGTATTTGAGTTTTTTTTTGTTTTTTTTTGTCAGAGACGCTTCTAGAGACCAAACTATTACCAGACATTGTGCAGGAGACACACCAGACACACAGAAAGGTCATCATATTTTGAATACTTCATTATCCTTTCACTGAATCCTATTCATCACTGGTGCAATACAGTCCTCAATGTGGACTGGTTGTACTGGTTTAAGATTGTTCCCAGCAGAGGAAGGTGAAATAATGAGTCAGAGGTAAAGCTATATGAGCACAATTTCTAAAGAAAGTAACTCACACAAAGTTCATGGTAAGAAAAAAAAAGGAAAGAATGAAAAAAAATGACTGCCAAGACTGATTTCTAAAATAGTTTATCAGCAGATCGGCAACTATTCACGTCTTTTTTCTATTTATAGCTCTGAAAGAGTGTTTTTCACAATCCAAGATGTTGATCTGGATCAAAAGAAGTAAACTTTGATTTAATTGTGTATTTCTATGTAGATTTAATGTCTTATTCATTTTTGTTGGCTTTTTTTTGTAGTCTGCAGTGCTCTAAGTGCTCAGGGATCTACAACCACACAGTCAGGTGACCAAGTTGGAGTGACTGTCGACCTGGCCTCAGGGGAAGGCCTCCAGAATTTGCACAGCGATGATGATGAGTTGGAAGAGGACGGGATTTCAGGAGGAGATGATGAAAATGTCAGCTTCCTTGGTACAAGGGAATCTTTTATCTGAGTATATAACTGTGTGATTTGTATATGTTTCTTTTAAGAAAGATGAGTATATAAAATTGTATGAAAGTGAAGTTCTCTTGACTTTAACAGCTTCAATTGATTAAAAAAAATGTTTTCAGCCTTTAAGTCTAGGGAGTTAAAATGGCACCCTAAACAACTGCGGATGCTTCCTTTCCTCCTACAGACTTGCATCCCAACAGAGATGAGAAGAAGAAAAGGAAGGTCAAAGGCAAGAGGAGGAACAAACACAAGGGCAAAAGCACAACTCCTTTCAACCCCGAGCACATGGTCTTCACTAGTGGACATACATCCACTCTCAGGACCAATGAGGATCCCTGCAACACCTCCCACCTGGGCTACTGCATTCATGGATACTGCAAGCACATAGACGGCCTGCATGAACCAGTTTGTATGTAAGTACAGTCCTGGCCCCATTGTATTTTTGCATGAGAGAATATGAGCTCCATGGTTGATACAAGCATGTGGCCTTCACTGAATCAGAACTAAATCATGTTTGGGATCATTTGCAATCATCAAAATGAATGATGTAGACACAAAACCCCCAAAACAATTATACTGTTAAAACCACTGCCTCACCTGAATGTGACTAATAGGCAGGTTCAGACAGATTCAAGTTATTGGAACAACTTGAAAAAATCATTCAAACACTCATCAATATCTGATATAAAAGCCTCTTCATTGAGTCATCACACTGATTTCTTAACTCTTTTTTTCTGCAGATGTATGAAGGGTTATGATGGAGAGCGCTGTGGGATCCAGACTCTGGGGACAGTGAAAAATGAGCCCACCGAGACCAACAATGCTGAGCTGGTGCAGACGGTCTTAGTGGTCATCGCCGTGGTTCTTTCAGTCATCAGTTGTACCGCCATACTGCTTATGACCTGTGCTCAGTGAGTTTGAAACTGTCACACAGCCAAACACACAAAAAGAAACACAACAAGACACACTATTTGGTGGTAAGGCTGTAGCAACCAAAGCATTCGTTTCTGGCTGAAGGATTTTAAAGTAAATGGATAAAATTCCAAACATGAAAAAATTAGTGGTAACATAATACATATATCAGAATATGCCAGTTGTTACATATGTTATATATAACAACATTTTAAAAGAAAAGAAAAGCCTCTAATTTGGCCTTAATTAATGATGCCAAAATTTAAAATTTAGCCCTCATTTAACTTTTGTCTTTTCCTAGATATAGATAGGTCTGGGTTAACCGAGTATTGTATTGTATTAGTATGAGTAACCCATCTTCAATTCACTGATGAACTCTTAATAGTAAACTTAAACCTTTCTTTTGTTCCCAGTTGTAAAAGCAGTCAAAATACAACTTTACAACTTGAAAGAAAATCCTCATAGTGGGATTTTTTTTTACAGCAATAAACCCGCCATTGTTCACTGAGGAGAATGAGGCGCAGAAAAAACAAAATGTAATGTCCCCACAAACTCATCACTATCAGACCCCAATATACCTGCTATCAGTGTGACCAGCTTCACCAAAGCTGGAACAACATTAAGACAAAGCCTGATTGTGGTGATTTTGTGAAAAAGTAATCTTCTTCTTTTTTACATTTAAAGTATTATAGAGAATATTATCCAATAAACCATCCACACCCCATGAATCCCAACAGAACAAAGGTTACGCTTCCAAGATCCAGGCCAGAAACACTTCCTGGCATATGACCACACTGACACATCAAAAAGTACATTAACACACCCGAACACACCCAGACTTTAGAGTTATTGCTCACCACTTTGCCAAGATCAACTCAAATGACTTCTACAGCTCTAATGGTCATTCCTGTTCCTACAGCACCATCAACGGTGTCACCTCACTGTTGTTTTATCAGAAAGACTGTAAGGTCTTTTGTATTACTCGTACTTTTTTTGAATCTTGAATTCCTATGACAAGCAATTTATTACATAATCACAGTTTCTTATCAATATGTAATGAAATCAAAGGTATTATTTGAATTGTGGACAGAGTCAATAGTCCATGATGGTGCAAATAAAACAAGCAGACATGCAATTAAAGCTTTACAGCCACGGTTAGTTATAACTACTCAGTTGGAGAAAACGAGAGAAAGTAGGACTTATTTCTGTGAGTCTGAAACTTAAATAGTCATATGCTTTTTATGTGCACAGCCAATAGAAATGACAGTGAAAATGTCACCATAAAATGTATTTATCTCTATCAGACCATTACCATGTAGCTGGCACTGCAGTCCTGGTTTTCAAAATAGCTGATTCTTTCACTTATCTGAGCTGTTTGGGCTTTTGATACTAATGTTAATGTCTTGTGTAGTTACAGGTCACATAAAAACTTCCTGGCTTCCTACCTTGGAACCGTGTCAGAGCAGGAGAAGCTTCAGAAACACCCTGGTGACGTTGTCGTTTGAGGGCGTTAAGTTACAATGAGGTAGGTGCTCCTGAGGTTTTGACCTCCTTATGTGCAAACCAACACGTACTCACTGTACTTATTTTTTATACAACTCAGTGTTTATTGCACAATATAAAGCATCAAATTATCAGAAAAAGCAGTGCTACTTCCAAGTACTGCACTGTGTTCAGACCAGCAAGATCATGGAAACGTTTTATTTCAGACGGAGTTTGTAAACATATCGTTTAGTCATCACCTTACATGAGTGTTTTGAGTCACCCAACCCTGACCTCGAATAACCCATAAAAAATAAGAATAAAGATATAAAACAATACATACCATGAAAATGACAACTACGACCTTTACCAAGCTGGATAATGTGTCAGTGCTGTTGCAGTAATGCCATCAGTGCAGCAACATTGATATAATCTTCTCGTATTTCTGGCGCTGTATGGTTTCGTGATGTATTTTTCACCTATGGTCTTGCTTAACTCCTTAGAGGAGTGTGTCTAGCCACTGATCACATGAGTCTAAGCCAAACAGGAAGGAGTGGGCTCACTGAATGACAGGAGCGCACGTACGACTGTTGTTGTTGTTGAATACATGCATCATGCAGATCAAGAGAGATCCCTACTAGAGGTATTAGTCGGGATTAGTGAGGGGTGTCTCCACTTGTTCCATCAATGAAGTGAATAGCAGCGTAAAGAGAAACCACACGTTCATTTGTACACATTCATCTTTGTGTCCTGAACAATAAGAGTATTGACATAATGACTTTGCACGTGATGACCTATAAAGAGATAATTACTCATTAAATCTTACTGAGCAGCACATGCAAACATGCACAATGACTTTACATGTTTGGAAACAAAACACTTTAGTTTCAAGATTTACACAGTGTGGACATGCCGTATTCTCTTCATAAGCTTTTTATTGTGGCAATTTAGGAATTGCTGAAATACGGGATTTCTGTTACACTGCCACAATGAAGCATGAATGAATGATGACAAAAATGAGTGACTAGAATGAGGGAAAGTAATTAAAAGGGACAGTAATCTGTCCAGATTATTTAACCCTGTTTATTTGCGGTTAAAAAAATATTTTTATTACTCTTTATTTGTCTTTAAAACCCCAAATGACATAAAAATCTACAGAAATTAAAATAAAACATATCTGCACCATTATATTACTCAGTCATAGCAAAATCACCACAAAGTGCAATATCAGAATTGTAGAGTTTTGCTTTACATAGCTAAAAAAGGATTGTATGTAAGTTTCAAAATGAAACTATTGCATAGATTTCTACTAAAACATTAATTTATGTATTTTTTGACCTTGCATTTTTGTCTTTCCACAGCAATGCTAAACAGTTCAAAGAACTTGGCTCTGACCACCCGAGAGACGAGTGAATAGATGGCTTCAATAGATGCTGTGTAAAAACACTGTCCAGAATTTATTAGAATGTAATTTATTTAGTATGATTATTTATTGTTAACAACTATATATGTATCTGTATGTTGGACTACTATTATAATATCTTTTATCTGTGAATGCTGAGGATGCAGCCTTTTGATGTTCTCTAGTTTTGGTTTTATTTATTGTACTGCTTTTGTTATAGGTCAGAAAACACTCTTCATTTCACTCTGGAAAAGGGATGGAATATGATCACCAATAAAATGTCTCAGTGTTATGTGAAAATGATATTTGTTCGCTCATTTCTGCCTTAGATTTATATTTACATTCCTACCTCTGCAAGCATCCAGAGTCTCAGCAGCTTGTTTACATGAACAAGGGAGTCTTGTGGACAAAGTAGATAAGAATAAGCATGAAAGTACTTTTCCAAAAACTGACATCATCAAGGTAATCAGACACACATGAGGGCAATACAAAAGTAGGAGAGACTGGAGAGTTGCCTTTGGTATGTGTTTGTGCTACAAGCTCAGATTTACCATTTCAGTGGTAAATCTTGTAAGACCAACATATTTTTAATATATAAAACGAAACATATCAAATATAACCTTATTTCACTACACCTACAAGCATATGAAGCATTTCCTTTGCAAAATTTACAACTGTGAGAGAACTTTTGAATGAATGTTGAACGTGCTCGTGCACTGTCTAACTGATAAAAAGAAACAGGGGTGTGTCTAGTCTGAGCTATTTTTAGAGTGCTTGGGTAATTTAAAAGTCTCTCACAACACAAATGTAGGGAAAAAAAAACAAAAAAAAACATAATTATATGGTTCAGGACAAAGAAGACTAAAGCACATTGCGTAAAGAAAGACCAACTGTTTCACAGGCAGATTTGGCTGCAGTCACAATGCATTCATGTCAAAAGGACAAATGTTACACAAACTTATCTGGATAAGCAGAAAGTCGCTGGAGTTCATGCTTTATACTCAGCTTTAAAAAAAAAAGAGAGAGTGTTAGTAATGATGACATTTTCAATTCAATCTCATCACTATAGTGACACCAGGTTACAGTGGTTACATATCATTTTTCCAGAAGCAAGCGAGTCTGATCACTCGCTCACTCGCCATCTAAATTAGACAATGAAATCTCAGGCAAAGGTTCAATGTCGTGAGAGTTTTTATTTAAACCTGAACCAAACAAAAAAAGTTACAAATTATAGTAAGACGAAGTACAAAAGAGAAAAATATTAGACACATTAGTATGTGACAAGTTGCTGTGAGAGTGTGTTGAGTTTGAACGTATGAATCTTGCGTCACTTGATTTGTTAGACAAAAACTATTTGTGGCATTGCTTTTTGAGATCACAATATCTGCAGCCCCATTAGGTTTTCCCCTATCTTAAAACATAGACTTCGTTTAGATTAAAACTACATACCTGTAAAGTTTTAGAACTAGATTTTGTAGTTTTTGTGGAACTTTGTTGACAAAATCTGCCCACAGACTGACAGAACTGATGTAATCACAGACCTAGCCCTGGGTAGCTGTCAGGTTTGAGACAGTGCAGGGTAAAGACTGTGCATTGAGTGGAAGATTTATGTTGTCACATTCAGCTCTGTTGGGTAATGTCTAAAAATGTTCTTGGCCATACAGCATGTATGAAAATGATTATACATTATACAACCTCAGTATGCAAAGCCCTTTTTGTGGGAGTTACCACTACAGTAGGTGTCTCCTGCAGGATGGCATTTTTCTGTGATGACATAAATACACACAAAGGCCGACAAAATGAAAAAGATAACAGGGCCATCATGGCAGGTAAATACTGCTCAAAAACATTAGGAAACAAAGGAATTCCAACTGGGCTCCACCTTGAGTGTCAGTGGCTACAGGGTGTTAGGTGACGGCTGTGTGCAAACAGGAATAGGACCCAAGATGCAGACTCCGGAGACAAACTTAAACCAAAACAGCTTTAATGCTGAACGCAAACATAACATAACTGGGAAAAACTGAAAATAAACTAACACCGGTGGACTGGCAAAACACACAGCAAAATAAACGGTACATCACGACACAGACACAGAGAAACACAGGGCTTAAATACACAGAGGGAGCAATCAGGGAATGAGTAACAGGAGGGAAACACAGCTGGGACAAATCAGAACTGACGAGACCAAAGAAGCGTAAACTGAACACACTGAGATAAGACAGAGACCTTCAAAGTAAAACAGGAAACACATAACACAGACTCACATGCAGGCACTACAGAGGGAACAGAGACGTGGGACCAGGGCAGACACAAACACTGACTGGATGTGGGGATACAGCAGACAGGGAAGACAGCAACTATGGAACACAGACAGAAAACCAGAACACTAAAACTCTAACCAACCCCACCCAGAGAACCTAAACTAAGAATGATCCTAAAACCCATAAAGCAAAGCTAGAATATAATGAAATAACAAAATCAAAGAACCAAAAACACAAAACACTGGGTCAACGACCCAGGGACCCTAACACAGGGCCCTGTAGAAGACATTAGCCACCTTCATGAAGTCTGTTTTCTGGTTATTTGGTCAGAGAAATTCTTAACAGTGGCCATTGGCATGTATTAATATGCCATCCTGGAGGAGCTGGACTACCTGTGCAACATCTGTAGGGTCCAGGTATTGCCTCATTCTACCAGTAGTGACACTGATCGTAGCCAAAAACAGTGAGAAAAGAGGAAGAGGGAAAAATGTCAGTGGCCTCCACCTGTAAAACTACTCCTGTCTTGGCATTGTCTCATTGTTGCCCCTCTAGTTCACCTGTTGTTAACTGATCACATCAATATCCCAGAAGTTTGAATGACTTAATACTATACTTTGATCAAAAAGCGCTATTTTTTTAATCTGCATATAACTTATTTATGCACCAGATAATAAACCTTGATGAAGGGAGTCATAAAAATATCACAACTTAAACTGAATGAGGAACTGGTGTGTACAGAGGCCAGTGTCCTATTGGCTGACCTACTCTGGTAATCCTTTGCTCCATACTTGTTGGTCAGACCACATCCATCTTTGGAACTTTGCCATTTGAGCTCAATTTTCCATCTGCAAAATTCTTACTGCGCTTGTGTGAAATTAATGATCAGTAAGCAAATATCATATAGACCAGTGGTTCCCAAACTTTGTTTTACAAGAAAAATCTTTGCGCCCCCACCACCACCACCTAACACCCCCCACACAAACACAAACACATCCTCCAACCACAGACACCCATATTTTGTTTTAAAACTCCATTGCGGTTAATTTCACACCTCAAACATTCAGTAAACACAAATAAAAGTAAACTGCAATAAATTACAGGTAGTAATAAAATACACGACTAACTCTTTTACACTATGTCCACACCTACACGGGTATTTTTGAAGATATGCTTCACCATATTTTCTAGTCTTTGGCTTGGAAGGAAGTTGGTTTGGAAACATATTTGGCGATGCTTCATCTCCTGCTTTGCGTTTGTGTGGGAGCCCCGTCAAAACCTGTCCATTATGCTAGCAGTGTCCAAGCGTTCTTTTTTTTTTTTCTTTTTTCTCATACCGCGCCCCCACTGCAATGGCTCTGCGCCCCCCTTGGGGGTGGGCCCCACACTTTGGGAACCTCTGATATAGACTATAATATAGACAGTGAGTTTAGTATGTCTGACGTTTGCATTCTAATGTGTTGCTTTCTCATTATAATTCGTTTTACAGATGGAAACTGTCAAGGAATCAGAGGAAGGAAAAAACAGAAAGTCCATGTGGCGGGGTGTCAGTTGCAAACACACAAGAACATGCGATTATAACAAAGTTAGTTTACATTTTGTGTTAGAACATTTTTTCTTTGTCAAAATTTGTAGCTTTTTTATGCCATATTATAGATGGACTTTAAATAACTTTTTACTGTTACTTAATTCTGGTACTTGTCAGCAGCTTCAGTGTTACATTGTGTTACACTTATATACAGGTGGCAAAAGTACAGGTATTCTGTACCTAAGTAGAACTACAGATTTGTGTTAAAATACTCTGGTAAAAGATAAAATACTGATTCAACTTATTTACTCATGTAAGAGTGAAAAAGTAAAGCCTCTGAAAATGTACTTAAAGCAAGAAAGTGAAACGTAGCTTTTTTGAGGATGTTTCTATCAGCTATTTTTGGCAAAGTGAACTGAAAAACATGCTATATTAAAATAATAACATCATATAAATAATTTTGAAGTTATGTTTGAGTAATTTTTAATTCTAGTTTATTTACCCTGTTATGTAGAACATGAGTTGATACAAATACAGAGAATCAAGAACACCAAAGCCACTGTGCACCACTACATTACTGGTAAATTTACCAAAATATGGAAAAATAACCTGTTTATACTGCACTAAATTTCATGCAACCTTTATATAACGCAAAGTTAGTACGCTTCAGTTTGTTTTGCAATATGTTTCACGATCTGAAAAATCAAACCTTCACATCACGTACAGATCCAATGTCTGATTTAAGAAAAAAATCAAACAAAGCAACAGAACATCCTTTACATCTTTGTAGGAGGGCACAGGTTTTAAAACGGACTTTAGTCATCTTATCTTTGGGCCATTGCGTCAAAGCATATTTGTTTGCACTTTAACTCAGAGATAAAGATGCTGAATCACCTCCTGAGATATACGAGCTTCCAGTTTCAGTTATAAAACAAGGCTTCACTCTATGCCTGCAGTGTTGCGTCACAAGTGAGAAAAGGCAAGGCAAGGCTCCTCCAACTTGGACATGTACCCAACTCTAGGTAAACATTTACTCTGATTTTATGTGTGTGGATGTGTGTGTATGAGACAGAGAGAGACAGTGATAGGGAGGGCTATTTAAACATGACAAAGACTTGCGTAAACACTGACAAGATAAGTTTGTATGGGTGTGGCAAACTTTGATAGTTTCACCCGCATCGAGGTGGGCCTGTGAGCTTTTGTGGGTGCCCATGGAAACAGAGTAAACACAAAAGCAGGTGTCTGGTCAGTTTAATTCACTAAGAGCTCAAATAAAAGACATGATGGAATTTGATAGGTGTGGTATGTTTTCCCCCTTCACCTGTAAAGGAACAGGACTGATGCCAAGGTAAGTAGATTTTATCTCTTGTTTTTAATTTCTTACACAGACTTGCGTTTCAGGTAACGTTTTAGTCAACTGAAAAAAACAAAAAACCAAACGGATCAAATGAAATAATAATGACTGTGTTTTAACACAATACAGAGATTATATTTTGAACCTTAGTTTTGTGAATGTGTCCACATTCTTTAGCACACCCAGCACAAATAAAAATTGTTGAATGTGTACTGATAAGATATTGTAAACTAACTTAAGCCTAATAAACTAGATAACATGAAATAAAGTAAATAAAAATAATAATTAAAAAATGTGGCCATAGTACTAATCCTTTCCTCTTGGAAAGATTATGCTTAAAATTTGCAGGTAGTTTTAAAATCTATCTATAAGTAATTCCCTGCAAATTTTATGATGCTGCCAAGGGTGTAGATTTGGTTTTGGCATTGGTGGAGACGGATGATTCAACCGCCGAACCCTGCCCTGTTTCTTTTTTTTTTCCTTTTTGTCTTTGCTTCTTGATAAAAAAAGGAGAAATTTACTTGCCTACATATGCTATTCTACATGCTTTTAAACCATTTAAAATTACAATTCATAGTTTTAAATGTGAATTATATAATGTTAAATTACTATTAAACAAATGACTGACTAAAGTATTTTAGGCTTTAGTTTACTTCAGCCATATTCCATATAAATCAGGTTTCATACAAAAATAAAAATAGCTTCAAATACAGTTATGACAATAAAAGAATATGACTTTAAGGACTTAACAACATTTAGTAATAATTACATAATGTTTTTAATACTTTCTTATATCCAGGTTCTTCCTTTTTGCTGCCATCCTCCTCTCCTCCTTGCAGGTCCTTGCAGCGCAGGCTTGCCGCTGCTAAAAGTAAACAGAGCTCCCTGAAAGGCACAGCCAATCACATTGGCCATATTTGTCACATGACGTAGGACTCCAGTAGAGAACGTAATTTAACTCTTTCTGCACCGCTGGGTGAATGAGTTGACAGATCATTTTTCTTTCTGCCAAATCAAGCAAAGAGAACCACCCACTGAAAGTAGCTTTTATCTCTACTCGTGATCCCAGAATACACTCCACTTAGGAGCAAAATACAAGCCACCACAAAGGCGTGCAAAAGTGTCCTTGCGGGTATGAGACAAGGTTTGAACTAAGTTGGCTAAGTGCACACATCAAATGTTTTCTTCTGTGTACATCACTGTGTTGGCAATGTTACTGTTGACAAACATGTCCAGGCCTAGCCTTGGATGACAAAGGAAATTAGAAGTGACACAACTTTCAGACCTGGCAACCAAACCTTTTATAGCACAACTAGAGCCACCCCAAAAATAGCCATCAGAAAGGTATAGTGATCTTTAAAAAGAAGATCAAGGGGCTTTACTTGCCTTGGCAAATATTCAGTTTTATTTCTATAGCACTAAATCACAACAGTAGTTGCCTCAAGGTGCTTTACCTGTTGATGTAAAGACCCTACAGTAATAAAAAGAAAACTTCAACAATCAAAAAAACCTCTTTGAGAAGGCACTTGGCAACAGTGAGAAGGAAAAACTCCCTTTTAACAGGAAGAAGCCTCTGGCAGAACCAGGCTCAGAAAGGCCATCTGCTACGTCTGGTTGTGAGTGAGGGGAGGAAGATGGGATAAGTCTGGCAGGGCAGGCAAAACATCACAAGACCAACAAGTGTTCAGCTGGTGGTGTGCTCACCTATTTGGTAAAGGTGAGAGAGTTAAAGGGCTTCACAGAAAGGAGCTAGCATCCTTGTGATAACTACAGCCACACCTTCACAGTGCTAGAGCATAATGTAAGGTGTGCGGTTAGAGCTGTCACCCTCCTGCATGGAGTGAGAGGATGGGTACTGAAAGAATGTGAAAATCAGCTTACTGAGGCCTTCAAAAAGACATGAAAATCAGAAACTCCTTGGCTGTGCACTGCTGTTTTTGGAGGAACTTTTCAGTTTTTCCTGTCCCAGCAGAGCTGCCAATATCATGAAAGAACGTGCAAACCCAGACACGACCTGTCAAAGCTGCTGCTCTCTGGAAGACAATTCATGCTCATGAACAGATTCAAGAACAGATTCTAACCCCAGCCCATTTTCACTCCTGAGGCATAATATACTGATGATTTGTCACATCCCGCTGCGTCCCTGAGGAACAACAAAGTGTGACCTTCTGCATTCTTATGCTACATGCCAGGTTATGGATAAACCCAGTAGAATGACACTCCCAGAGTAATAGACATTCCAGCCATGTATTCCAGCCCTAACCCTAACCTTTTCCCTAACGTTAACCACGACTTTAATGATGTTAGATAGTGTTTTCCAAAGCGATTTAAGTAAAATGAACGTACATGTGTCGATTCATTCCAAATGGTTGTCATGTGTCCTTATTTTTCTGATCTCCTAATATAGGGACGTGTTGGGTGCCCAGAAGCGTAATATACCACCGATTTGTCACCTAGAATAAAATGTTTCGCTTTGGGAGTGAGAACGTGTTGCTCACCCAGAGCCTTGCGAAAACTGAACAATTCCAAAAGTTTAGTTTGATGGGGTGAGGATGGTCTAAAACTTTTGACCGGTAGTGTAAATGTTCCATATTGTATATGTACAATATATCCAAATGCAGTAACTCAGCTGCTTCATTATACTGTATAGTATTATATTTCATTTTACTTGAATAAAATGCTTAGAAAAGTGTTCCACAGCTCTGAGGTCCCCCTCATTTTATTTGTGATGTTTTTCATACGGTGTTTGTACTACTACATTGAAAAATTCTTGTGGACTGGCATATTTGTTTAAATAGTTATGCAATTGGTTTATGTTTGTATTGAGGCCAGTGTGTATTTGTGATACGTGTTAACAGCCACTGCACTTTTTTTCTTGGTCTTCATGCAAAAACTATTCTGCAGTTTGAAGTGTGTTGTAAGGTGGTTGAAAGATTTATGCCTAATTTATGTTTCCATTTGTAGAGGGATTTGCCTATGGACAGCATACAGAGAGGGGTATTCAACTAATGCAAACATGCCCCTGTGCAGTCCTACAAAATCCGAACATTGCGTTGCTTGTTGTGAATGATCCTGTGCATTGATTGAATGCGGTCTGGATGACTAGTGGCATGCATTAGGGAAGGGCTGGATAGCTGAGCTTACCAGGAATGGGAGAAGAGGGAATCAAACACCATAGATCAAAAAATACATAATGAAAAGTACAAACAGTGACTACCAAGGAAACGTTTTGTTGTTTTTAACACTTGGTTTCACTTCAGCTGTTATAACTTTTCTCTTCTATTCAGCTAGCTGATTGACCAAAAGTAGTCTACAGACCAGTTGTACCACATATTTTTGGCACAGCCCCATCGGAAAACAGACACTCTCTGCAGGTAGAAGTCCATAGCTACCCACCAACTGCCAATATACTGCCAGTGTGCGATTCATATTTTGAACATTAGTTGTGTTGTTTTGCAGGGCATACACAACTCTACATCACTATTTTCATATGAATTCTTCTTAGTCACTTGCACTAAAGCCAGAGTGTATCCAAACAATGCTGATCATCTGTTGCTTTTGTTTGCTTGGCTTTTTGTTGTACATCTGTTTTTTTTTTACAGACTGTTTTCCTTTTCAGGAAACTGCAGCATACAGGAAACAACTGTGACTGGTGGCTGCAGGCACATGGTAAGGTGCTGATTGAAGGAGCACTTGATTTGCTTTTACTTTGCCCTTTAAGTAGTAGTATTGATCAAATCTTGCTAATTGTGGAAAATCCCAAATACTGACTAAATTTGATTTATTGTGCACTGCAGAAAAAGGTATTAATGTTGCCACAATAGTCAGTGTTGATCAAAAATAGCATTAATCAGTTTAACCACTTGTTCATATGTTTTTAAATGATTAGTTTTCTAGTTTCGTTTGCTAGGCTGAAGGCACACACTGCTCAAACCATATGGCAGAGAACACCATCTAGTGGTGTAGTATGGAAACTGAGAGCCAGTGTCACAGTGAGTGCAAGTTACCTGCATGTTTCATGTTATGAATCACTGTGATTAAACAGGCCACAAAAATTCAGAGCCCACGTGGTGTGACTGTCTCTGATCAAATTCCACCGCCCTCACTCTCTCCTGCGCTCGCTCTCTCAGTTCAGTTCAGTTCAGTTCAGTTCATTTTTATTTCAAACATGTGCCTTCACAATCATTACAAAATATCATTCCATTATTTGTTTGAAAAGGAGTAGGCAGAAGTATTTACTTATTTGTCCCTACCCCCTCTCGACTACGCAACTGGGTTAACTGGGAACCCACCTGCATATTGATTGCAGTGTGGCGTCAGTCCGTATAAAGTTAAGCCGGTGTTCTGAGAAACCATCCTACCTACTCTGACAAATCGTCCTACCCGTATTATAATTTGACGGTGACTTGTGACTAAACCTACCCCTACCCCTAACCCTAACCATAACCTTAAGAAGTATTCCGGATGGGTGAGCGAAAAAGAAGTTAATTCGGCATTGGTGTTGTGCGCATGCGCCGCGTCTGCGCAGAAACATTGGGTAGGATGTTTTTTGAGGTAGGATGGATTCCCAGAACACCGGCTTGTGATCGAGGTCTGGACAGTTGCCACCAGGACGAGTCATAGTTTGACTTGTGGGGTGTAAGCCTTCCAGTTTGGTGTGTGTGTGTGCGTGCGTGCATTTGTGATTTCTTTTATTAAAGCTAATACAGATTGAAGTTTTAGTTTTTATGATATGTAGCAAGCCTAACGCTCAGTGTCATTTTATTCTTTTAACGTGTAGTTCTGTGTTTTATTTCAGTGAACGGAAGACGTGCCAGTGGCCCTGGGACCTCAGGTGGTGGGTCGTTTTCACACTTTCCTTTGTACACCACCGGGTGGACTCTAGTGATTTTCTTTTTGTGTGATTTTCTTTTGGGTCCACGGCTGCTGGTAAGTCCAAGTTCCATGATTGTTTTATTTTAACTTTAGGACACTGTCAACAATGACGCTACATTTTGTTTTCTAATATTTTATTTATTTTAACTAAATAAAACTGTATTAATATTGGAGCCAACCTGCCTCGGTGTGCATCCTTGAATCTGCGGCCTCTTTTATCTATTTTTCTTACATATATATTTCCTGGGGGTGAAATTCCATTAGGTGGTGTTGTCGTGTTTATTAGTTGTTGTTTTTTTTATCCAACCCTGCCGACCACTTGGTCACATTAGTTTCACCCTTGTTCCACCTTGCCTTGTCTTTTTTGTTTTTGAACGTCAGCCTGTGTCTGCTGTATATCCCGTGTCTGCTTTTGGGCCCACTGAATAAACACCCCAGCGTTCCCCACCGCGACAGGCTGTGCACATTTATCATTCACGCTGTTTTCATATATTAAATTATTATTCACGGTTTTTACACCTGATTAATAAATGTGGTCAGCCTATACATATGTGGCCAACAAATGCATCTAAAGGAACCTTTTTATTGACCATTGGGCTTTGATCAGTGGTTGTTGATCAAGGGTCATGAGAATTTGCATAATTATGATGAAGGAACTGACCTCTGTTATGGAATAAATATATATTCTTGGTGCTTATTTTCTGATTATATTGTTTTATGTAGTTTAATAATAAAGGCCTCTATAAAGCAAGGCCAGCTGTGAGAGAGAACTAGGTCAGAGGGTGATAGGTCGTCTTAGCAACAGAAGCTTACGTTAGTGGAAGTTTAAAAAACAGGAAGTTTAGTGCAGAGCTGCAGAGGCATATTAATAAAATACAGGAAACCAGACAGAAAGAGCGAAACTAGTAACTCAGAAGGAGTTGTTTTTATCAAAACTATGTGTGACGTGGAAAGGACCAAATTAACACCTATATGATACACATTTTGATTTCTAATGCTAGAGATTTTGCAACTGGCTTTTTGGGCTGTGCAGGTCTCTCTCTTCCGGAAGATGATTAAATAAAATTATAAATATTTTGACTGACTGAGTCGTGTTCTCTCTATTCAGTAAAAGAATGACAAGAACCGAATTTAATAGTTGGTGCTGAAAACCCGGGATTCTTTTACGGCTGAGAAGACAAATTCAGCTTAAGGTGAAATTGTAAAATGAAGCGAACGGAGAGCCGGCTTGATAATACAAAGGTAAGCACAGCCTGTTAAATCAAAATGTGCAGATTGGATGAATTCTAAATTATCTGTTCGCTGAGTTGATGATCTTCACTGTTAAATTGGCTCAGTGGTGTTGAAACATTATAACAAGAGATTTTTGCTAAGAACTGCAGGTTGATGTTTAAGTCTGCTGCAAAGTTATTTTAAGTGTCTGTGAAAAGTCGTTTTCACGTGTTGCCGTGGAAGTATAATAAATTTTACAATAGGTCAGCAGACGTTGGACGCCACAGTTACGGTCTTAAAGTTACCAATTTGATCCTAGTAAGAGAGCGCGAAGGTCAACTTTGGCAAGCCACCCATTCCTGGACGCGGGAGTGGACCCGGTTAGACTGGTTGCCCGGTAGGTATCCCGCGGGATTCGGCCCCCGTTAATTACAAGTGGTCTATTGTTTGGCATGCAAAATTGCATGCTTTTTCTTTTCTTTTCTTTTCTTTTAATTTAACACTTGTGGTCAAATGTATCATAATGAGTAAAAACTACGTGTGTTATTCAGGTAAAAAGAGGACCAGTTGAATCAAAATGAAACAGGATTTCTGGAGGTAAGAAATGATAATTGAAAGAGTGTTGGGGCATATACTGAGATTATGAACATAGTGCTTGCATGTCCTCTGAAAATGTGCACACTGAGTAACCATAGTCTAAGTCTCTATATAGAGACTTAGCATTTGTCTGTTGTGGTCTGCTCTGAGTGAGAGCTTAATCACATTTTTTTCTTTCTATGTTTTGCAAGTTAATATTCTCTGTGTTGACATTACATTAATTGTCTTATTTGTCTTTTCTTAGTCATTATAGTTATTTAATTTGAACACTAAAACCAAAGGACTGAAATATCAAGCTTTGATGGTAGAAGGTGTCAGAGTAAAAACAAAATGACACTTGGAAAGAGTTACAAACAATGAAAGATTTATTATATAGTAGAATGTTTATAAAAAATATCCTATGAGGGGTTTTAAGCAGGGATAGATGGAATGAAAAATCAACAAAAAAGAGCATGCTCAAAAAAATTCATCAAGCTAACAGAAACTGAAATATCAGAAAATAATGTGAATATGAAATGATAAAATGGCTAATGGTCATGTAAGCAGTCTACATTAAAGGCATGGACATTTATTATCAAAGAAAAGATTTGCTTCTTGCTCAGCTTGTATGGATTGACACCTGTGGGTTCATAAGATTTCTAAAGACTGCATTGTTTTTTTGATCCACTTGAGTTGTTTCTCTGAGAGAAACGAGTAGACTCCAGGTTTTTTAATGATACCACAACCTTCTCCGAAAGAAGTGACTCCAACCAGCACTCCATTGCACACGAGTGGTCCTCCTGAATCCCCCTGGCAAAAGAACAAATATATTAGTCTTTCTTTGACTAACTTACAGGTGTCACAATGTCAAAAGGGTGTTGAGTTGGATGGATATTTACTTCCTTACATACTTTCTATATACTTACTTGACAGGTATCAGCCTTTTTTTTACCATTTGAACCAGCACATATCATGTCACTGGTGATAACTGGGTTGTGGTTGTAATAATCACGAGAGTTGCATGTCCGTCTACCAACCACAGTCACATTGACAGACAGGAGAACATCTGATGTTTTCTTGTTTTCAGTTTCTCCCCATCCAGCAACCAGACACTTGCTTCCAGCTGGAGGGTCCTTGACAGTTTTGGCTAACTTTAGACATTTTACTGTCTTGGTTTGCTTTACTGGTTTCTTCAACTGAAAAAAATATATATATAAAAAGGAAGATTACATATTGATAATGACTACATTACATACAGAGAGCTGGCCTTGAATTTTAGTATTTACTCTATAGGCAGCACGTGCTAAAGTCTTGACACACCACTCATTTATTTGTATTTTGCTTGGAAAATCCAAAACAGGCACAGTGATTTATTGAAATATGTCCATACATGCACAGAAATAAATCATATAAGATTGCAAACAAACTTGTTCACATTATTGCATCTCTCTTTCACTTGCTTTTGGACAATGAATTATCACTTTACCTTGAGCAACATGAGGTCATTGCCCTTGATTGCCTTGTAATAGTTAGGATGAGGAAAACGTTTATCAACCGTTTGGACCTGCTTAGAATCTTTTTCTTTTTTCCTGATTGAGTGTGCTCCCAGGGTCACCTTACTCATACTGTGGAAGAAAAAAAATATTAGTGAAATTTCAATTATATAAAAGGTTAATAGGTCAGATTAACCTTTTTAAATAAAACAATTATCAAAATATCATAGTAAATGTGTGTTACTATATATATTTGGTTTATGGCTATTATAGAGACTGCATGGAGTTTTCCTCCAGCTGAATTTTAACAATATTAATGTTGCAGTTATGAAAATTTCAGAGTGCAATTTCTCTTTCAGTGACAGTGTTTACCACACATTTCTTGTTTGTAACATGATTATTCTGTTTTAAATAAACATTTAATCTTTTTCTCATTTCTTGAATTATGACCAACATCAATATTTGCAGACAATGCAGACAAATCTACTTGTGTCTTACAGGCCTGTCTATAAAAATCACATACAGTATGTTTGATGCCAATTTGATTGCTATATTTCTATCTATGGTAAGAAAATAAAGAATTTGTGATATGTATATATAGAACCATATACTTCTTTGTGTGTGTGTGTGTAAGTCCTCATGTTCCTACTTGGTGCAGTGTGCAGCTGTCAGGACCCATTGTGGATGGATTAACGTCCCTCCACAGAAAGATTTTTTGCTTTCCACATGGGCCATGAAAGGCAACGAGTGTGGCTTGACTTCTTTCCCTTCAATAATTTTGGACCCATGACCTAGAAAAAAAGGAAATATCCATCACATAAAGTCAGCAGACGATGAAGCTGAAAACAGATTCATGTAACAAACATCCTTCACCAGCTGCTTTTGTAATGCTGAAAGATATCAATAATGTGACTATGCATTCTGCTTATTTAAATGCATGAGAAAATTATCTAATTATCTAATTAAAGTTCAATACAAATCATTAATCACCTGGCTGGATGATCAAGAGGAGCATGCATGGAATTAAAACACTGAAATTACTCAGGCAGAACATTTTGCATTTTGTCTCTCATAGATGCTGTATGCACTGAAACTGTGACGCTCAGCTTTATATAGAGAGCTGAAAGGATGTGGTCTGACAACTGAAATTAACAAGTCAGCAAAATAAACACCCAAACACTTGTGATTAAATATATCATTAACAAGCTTACCCCATTCACCACCAACAACAATAATAACTACAGCAACACGCACGCACACTTACCCATTTTTTGATCGTGAGAAATTTGACTAGGTGTATTTCTCATTAGTGATGGGTCGGCCGCGAACGAAATGGCTCTTAGAGCCGGGTCTTTGACGTGAATAACGCGAGCCAGCTCCTTATCGCGAGCCGTGGGTTTTTTTTCTTTCTCTCCCCTCTCTCCAGTGTTGCCAACTCCTCAGTAAGGAAAATCGCTTATGGTTGTCCTAAAAGTCGCTAAATGACATCATCACCTAATTTGCATAATTGGTCATGCTAATCTAATTGTAACCTATGTTGTTGGAGAGAGAAATAACATCGTGGAAGAGACATAAAGTGAGTAAAAAAACGTCCTAAATGCATTTAGAGTTTATTTAGAACTACAAGTTAAATTTCTTTTAGCAATTATTGTTTTTTTTTAATGTCACAATTCCAACCCTGCTCCTTTACCCGGGCTTGGACCGGCAAAAGTGACCCGAAATAGGCACTCTGGTGGAGTTACTTTGTGTGTGTGTGTTTATAAGTAGTTTTAAACCTTGTGATCCACAAAAGAACATAAGAGTAAAAGAGTAAAAGAAGAACTGACTGCGTTACAGCACCTGCTGCTTGTTGAGAGTAAAAGCAATACGCGCTTTCACGTCAAAAAGTTGTCATAAATAAGTCTCCAAGAACACCAGAAAAAGTCGCCAGATTTGTTGATAGTCGCTTTTTAGAAAAAAAGTCGCTAAGGGGGTCTGAAAACTCGCTAAATATAGCGACAAAGTCGCTAAGTTGGCAACACTGCCTCTCTCTCACACTTTTTTCCGCTTCACTCAGCATGCGAGCCTTGTGCTTTACGCTGGGAAGAGGGGGGAGGGGCGGTAGTTATACTCAGTGTTGCCAACTTAGCGACTTTGTCGCTATATTTAGCGAATTTTCAGACCCCCTTAGCGACTTTTTTTCTAAAAAGCGACTAGCAACAAATCTGGCGACTTTTTCTGGTGTTATTGGAGACTTATTTATGACAACTTTTTGACGTGAAAGCGCGTATCGCTTTTACTCTCAACAAGCAGCGGGTGCTGCTGTGGGCACCTCGCCCGTGCCAAAGCGCTCACAGGCAGAGGATAGTCCTCCCCCAGCTGCTATCAGGGCAGGAGATGTTCACCCCTATGCGTCCAAACTGCAAATGAATCGCGCATGAGCAAAGCCGCTGCTCCCGCACTGACTGTAACGCAGTCAGTTCTTCTTTTACTGTTATGTTGTTTTGTGGATCAAGTTTAAAACTACTTATAAACACACACACACACACACACACACACACAAAGTAACTCCACCAGAGTGCCTATTTCGGGTCACTTTTGCCGGTCCAAGCCCGAATAAAGGAGCAGGGTTGGAATTGTGACATTACAAAAAACAATAATTGCTAAAATAAATTTAATTTGTAGTTCTAAATAAATTCTAAATGCATTTAGGACGTTTTTTACTCACTTTATGTCTCTTCCACGATGTTATTTCTCTCTCCAACAACGTAGGTTACAATTATATTAGCATGACCAATTATGCAAATTAGGCGATGATGTCATTTAGCGACTTCAAGCGACTTTTAGGACAGCCAATAGCGATTTTTCTTACTGAGGAGTTGGCAACACTGGTTACACTCAGTAGCACAGGAACAGAGCAGGAGGGAGAGACAGAGAAAGAGCCAGGGATAACAACGTCACATTAGAAAGGTATAGTAATCATCCACAACTATTCAGTTGCAGATGCTAAAGGATTCAGAAAGTTTATTCATGCAGGTCCATATGACAGAGAATATGCATCTTCTTTTTGTTTTCATATTATAATTTATATTTAATTGTGTTGTGGTTTGCAGTGTTTTGTGTTGTTTCACTTTAAATTTGTAAAAGGAAAAAGCTGAAAATTTGAATAGCTAAAAGTTGAAATGTGAATAGTTGATTTTTTGTATTATATGATTTATTTATTACATTTTATGTTGAGTGAATAAATAAAAGTATATTTACGGTGGCCCCTACAGACAAAGCACATACAAACTTCAAATCACGTAAAAATACGTAAAAACTCCAAAACACGTAAAAACTCAGAAGCACATAAAAACTCAAAACACATACAAAAGACAACAGAAGTGCTCCAGGATGCTAGGCGCAGTGTTGAGCTTTTGTTACCTAGTGGCTACACAAGCCAGCAAGTACCAACGACCGGATTTGGTGTGTGGTAATAACAGGTAAATTAACTTTTTTTTTTAAATTATTTGACTATATATGAATGCTTGTGTATAAAAACACAAACAATACACATATGCTTTCATGCTTTTAATTGTGTCATTTAGGTGATCTAGGTAGCTCTGTTTTGGAAGTTCAGTTCATCCTAGAAATGTGTTTTGGAGTTTGTATGTGCTTTTTGGAGTTTGTACGTGTTTTGTCTCTAGGGGCCACAGCATATATTTATATATAAACATATATAAATAAAACCACTTTTTTTACATTAGTAATTCCTTTTGTGCATAATTTTATATTATTGTTAATAATAAATTAGTTAAAGCAACAAAACAACCTGAAGAGCCGGTTCGGAGCCAAAAGAGCCGGTTCTTTTTAGTGAGGCGAGCCGAAAGAGCCGGTTCTCTAAAAAGAGCCGGACATCCCATTACTACTAGGCTGCGGGGGTCGGGGGTTCCTGCTGTAATCCATATCACTGCTGAGATTTTGTGGGCCATCATAATCTAACCACCAAAAACCTCTATTTGAATTCTTTATATCAATAAATCATGTCCACTTGCTTCTAATAAGCCCTTCTTATTGAAATTTTTAAATGCAATGAGGATTTCTACAAACAAAAACATGGATGTGCCATGGGCTCCCCAATTTCTCCAAACACAACATCTCAGTGCTCTTCAGACCCAGCCACGCCTTCAGACAAAAATTGGTTCATCGAGGACAAAACTCCCCAACACAACTACTGCAAGGAGTTCTGACCTCTGAAAGAAGAATGTAAGAAGTCATCTATGTCCACTGTGAACAACTGTCTATGAACAGAGGAGGTGGCTTACGACACCATCTGTCTGCCACCTGCAATGCTGTCATGAGATCCCTTCCCAGGTGTCTCAATTCCTACTCACATCATGGGTCAGGTGGCTCAATGGGTCACGTGATAGGGTGAAGTAAGGTGGCTTCAACACATTGTAATGGAAAAACTATCTTACACATAGTTGTTCATCCATAATCGATAATGGTGGGTGTGGTCCACTCAGGTTCCTCAAATTTTGGTATGCTTTCTGAGATCTGACCTTCCTGCTCTAATATCTGGCACTGCTTTATCTCATCCTCTGACAGTAAATCTAACCTTACTTCTACAGTTCTCTGTAAAATTCATTCTCTCTGACTCACATATGGCACTTAGTAGTTAAAAACAGAATGATAGTTTTGTTTTGAAAGTGTTCCAATTACTGTACGTTTCTTAAATCCTATGAAATTGAAGATAATAATTTAATATGGAAAAAACAATTAGATTTGTAGGAATAATACATAATATCTGCAAAAAAAGAACCTGGAACCAATGCAGGTTCCAGGTTCTTTTTCATTTTAAAAAGAACATCCATGTTGTCTGACAGCACCGTGGAAACAAATCATAATAGTAATAATTGTAGCATTTGTATGCCAGTATGTTCCATGCTCCTCGTTTCCTAGTGTTTAATTCTGTGTTTCCCTGTTCGGGGTTTTGGTTTGTTTTTTGAAAGTTTGTTTTATGAAGTATCTTTTTTTTCAACAAATAAAGCTGCTGCTTGAAGTTTACGACTCCTACTCTGTGCTCGTGATCTGTGACAGGTAAGCAGTCCAACAATTCAATTCAATTCAATTCAATTCAATTTTATTTATATAGCGCCAAATCACAACATAAGTCGCCTCAAAGCGCTTCATAGATACAGAGGAAAAAAAACCCAACAATCATATGACCCCCTATGAGCAAGCACTTTGGCGACAGTGGGAAGGAAAAACTCCCTTTTAACAGGAAGAAACCTCCGGCAGAACCAGGCTCAGGGAGGGGCGGCCATCTGCTGCGACCGGTTGGGGTGAGAGAAGGAAGACAGGATAAAAGACATGCTGTGGAAGAGAGACAGAGGTTAATAAGATATGATTCAATGCAGAGAGGTCTGTTAATACATAGTGAGTGAGAAAGGTGACTGGAAAGGAAAAACTCAATGCATCATGGGAATCCCCCGGCAGCCTATGTCTATTGCAGCATAACTAAGGGAGGATTCAGGGTCACCTGGTCCAGCCCTAACTATATGCTTTAGCAAAAAGGAAAGTTTTAAGCCTAATCTTAAAAGTAGAGATAGTGTCTGTCTCCCAAATCCAAACTGGAAGCTGGTTCCACAGAAGAGGGGCCTGAAAACTGAAGGCTCTCCCTCCCATTCTACTTTTAAATACTCTAGGAACAACAAGTAGGCCTGCAGAGCAAGAGCGAAGTGCTCTAATTGGGTGATATGGTACTACAAGGTCATTGAGATAAGATGGGGCCTGATTATTTAAGACCTTGTATGTGAGGAGCAGGATTTTGAATTCAATTCTGGATTTAACAGGAAGTCAATGAAGGGAAGCCAAAACAGGAGAAATATGCTCTCTCTTTCTAGTCCCTGTCAGTACTCTTGCTGCAGCATTTTGGATTAGCTGAAGGCTTTTCAGTGAGTTTTTTGGACATCCTGATAATAATGAATTACAGTAGTCCAGCCTGGAAGTAATAAATGCATGAACTAGTTTTTCAGCGTCACTCTGAGACAGGATATTTCTAATTTTAGAGATGTTGCGCAAATGGAAGAACGCAGTCTTACATATTTGTTTAATATGTGCATTGAAGGACATGTCCTGGTCAAAAATGACTCCAAGGTTCCTCACAGCGTTACTGGAGGCCAAGGTAATGCCATCCAGAGTAAGAATCTGGTTAGATACCATATTTCTAGGCTTTTCAGGGCCGAGTACAATAACCTCAGTTTTATCTGAATTAAGAAGCAGAAAGTTAGCGGCCATACAGGTCTTTATGTCTTTAAGACATTCCTGCAGTTTAACTAATTGGTGTGTGTTATCTGGCTTCATGGACAGATAGAGCTGGGTGTCATCAGCATAGCAGTGAAAATGTATGCTATGTCTTCTAATGATACTGCCTAAGGGAAGCATGTAAAATGTAAACAGAATTGGTCCTAGCACTGAACCCTGTGGAACTCCATAATTAACCTCAGTGTGTGAGGAGGACTCTCCATTTACATGAACAAACTGGAGTCTATTAGATAGATATGATACAAACCACTGCAGTGCAGTCCTGTAATACCTACAGCATGTTCTAATCGCTCTAATAGGATATTATGGTCGACAGTATCGAATGCTGCACTAAGGTCTAGCAGGACAAGCACAGAGATGAGTCCACTGTCAGAGGCCATAAGAAGATCATTTGTGACCTTCACTAAAGCTGTTTCTGTGCTGTGATGAGCTCTGAAACCTGACTGAAACTCTTCAAACAAAACACACAATTCCACAATTGTTCCACTCCAAAACCTGGATAAACCACAAAACAGGCAGATCAGTGGGGTACTCATGAGGAAATAACGTAACTGCTTAGAGCTGGGGCTTCACTAACTTTTCTCCAGGCGATCCAGGAGAGAAGGACGACTGCTGCCTAAGTGAACACCTATAGATCCTTAATGTGTCAGGAGTATTGGAACAGTTGAGACACAGTTTTTCTAAACACTGCGTCTCTGTTTCTTTTAAATCCCAAAACACGCTGCACCAAAAATTGGTTCACCCAAAGGATCGGGTCCCTCGACACAATCAGAGTAATGTAGTGTACGCTGTTAAAAACCAAACAACCGAAGCGGATGGCAGAACACAGAAGAGCTAACTCATCACCTCAGGCCTCCGTAGTCTATTCACACCTACAGGCTAGTGGCCACTCTTTCAACGATGAGGACATACATATCCTGGACAGGCAGGAATTCAACTCTCTATGAATGGTACTAATGGCCATTGATCACTGATCTTTGATTAGTGTGCTTGGATCAATGTTCATGACAATTTGCCTATTAATGATCAAGGAACTGAAATCCCAGCGCATTGCTCATTCAGTGGTGCTAGTTTCAGTCATTATGGAAAGGTAGTGTTTATAAGGTTGGGGAAACCTGCAGTAAACTGAGACCGAAGAAGTCACTTGGATGAGTGATGAAACGTTTCTCTCATTGAAAACACTATGTGTTTTTTTGTTTGTTTGTTGTTGTTTTTCTTTACTGTTCCCAGTGTTGTTACTTGTTCTGCTTGAAAAAGCAGAACAAAACATGACAAACCAAAGACAAGAAGGAGACTAACAAAAACTAAACTGGGAAAGCTAAACACAAAACACTACATGAAATACAAACCTGGAAAGAGAAGCAGATGAACTGGCAACAGACAGAGGAAGATGGAGGACTAAATACATAGAGGGGTAACTAGGGAATGAGGACCAGGAGGGAAACACAGCTGGGATTAATCACACACATGAGGCAGGGAGGAAGCAAAACAGCAAACTCTAACACAGGAACAACACCATAGAAACCAGAATGACTAGACATAACACAAGGAACACAGGTGAGGCACAGTAACAAAACCTAAAGACTAGAAATCACCAAAATACTAAAGAATAACCAAGGGAGCTAGAAATACAAAAGACTAAATCACAGAATATTAATATTCAAAAACATAAACACTGGGACACTAGACCCAGGACCATGACAGTGTTTAGTGCAACATACTTTGGTATACTCTCATATTCTTGTTGGCATTACTGTAATTTTCTTTTGAAGGAAACAATCCTTCCATTCTCTTCCACTTATCCAACTTTAAGGCTTGCATAAGACAAGAGGAGGGGTACACCCTAGACAGGTCACCAGCCTGTTGCAGAGCTAACTTAGAGAGTCAGACAACCACTTACACACATTCACAAGAGAACATGTGCATAATAACATGATTTGCAACTAGTGTAAAGTACTTTTTTCAGAAAAGCAGTGTCAGATGTTTTAGAAAGGAGAGAAATAAAATATATATTATAAAATATTATTATCTGTATATTGTAAAATCATGCATGGATGTGCTGCACATGTAAAAAAGTGTCTACATGGGCCACAGTCACTGACTGAAAGGGGAAAGCCTTCAACATGTGCAACTAAATGTTTTAAGATTTTGTATCAACTAGTTGTGCAAGTAAGTGTTGTTTGATTGTTTTGTGTTTTTTCAGTGAATATTCTCTTTCTATACTTTACTGTAAATGTGTTTTGAAGAAAACTTGGAGAGATGGGGCATGTACATATATTTAAGTTTGTATGTATATTTTTGACCTCATGTGGATTAGAGAAACTTGGAAATAAGTTTAACCTTGTGAACCAATCTCATTACAGATATATGCTGTATGGCGTTTCTGTGATGGAAACACAACAATTCAGAGAAATCATTAACTGAGAGCCATGCTAGGCTCAGGGAGACTCTGCTGACTGTCTGTCCCGCGGTCGTGCAAGGACTTCATCAAGCTTGGTTGTCTGTTCTTTGTGTGTTTTGATTAAAGAATGTTAGCTACCGCTCACCGCTCGTCTGCAGGCTTTATTTAAATGGAAAACTTCCACAACAAGCAAAAAAAAAGCTTTTTGCTAAAAAAAAAGATTTAGAGCAGAAGTTTTTGGCACTGCATTTTGAAATGAAAACATATTGCATTTATTTACAATTAAAGACACAGAGCAGAAAGTGTGTTACTGTTTTACATCCACAGACACACAAGAAAAGAAGCAGGCAACATGAGGTCAAGTTATGGCAATTTTATTTGTGTATTTCAGTACATGTATTTAGATTAGAGTTTTTTAAAAAACAAACAAACGTCCCAAGAAGAAGGATGGGGTGAAAGAAAGGTGGAGAGAGGGGGAAGGAGGAAGAAACTATTGATCTCCTCCAACTTGATGCTGCTGGGTCAGTTCTTTCTCAGCAGTCTGCTCCAGAATCCCCTCCTGTCCTCGGCTTTCTTTTCTTTTTCTTTTGCCTTCAGTTCTTTTAAGGTTTTGTTGAGCTGCTCCTCGGCATCTTTAATTTTTTCTTTCAGCTGCTGTTTGGCCAGTTTCCCTCTCTGTTTGAGGAGCTCTTTAGCTTCCTTTTTGTGCTTTCGTATTTCTTTAAGTGCGTCTTTGCAGTCTTTCTTGGTCACCGCAGAGCCGGTCATTTCTTTCTTGAACACCTTCACCTCAATTTTCTCTTCTGCAAGTTCTTCTTGCACTTCCATCAGTTCCTTCTTCATGTTTTGAGTGTAACTCTTTGTATCTTCCATTTCTTTCTTTACTTCCTGTATTTTAATTTTCTCTTCCTCCAACACTTTTTGAGCTTCCAACAATTCTTTCTTCATATTTTCAATCTCATTTTCTGCCTCATGTTTATGTTTTTTCTCCTCTTCAAGTTGTTGCTTTACATGCAGTAATTCCTTCCTTAGTTTTTCACCTTCAGCCATTACATTTGCAGCTTCTTGTGTTGCCAACTGCATTTTCCTTTTTTCCTCTTCAAAAGCTTCCTGCACCTCCTGTAATTCCTGAATCACATTTCCTGCCTCCTTCTTTGCAGTTTGATATTTATTTTTGGCTTCTTGTGCTGTGGTTTTCTCTTCCTCCAATGCTTTTTGAGCTTCCAACAGTTCTTTCTTCATGTTTTCATTCTCGTTTTCTGCCTGTTGTTTTCCCATTTTCTCTCCTTTAAGTTTGAGACCCACATGCAGTAATTCCTGCAATACTACTTCAGTTTCAAACTTTGAATTTGTAGCTTCTCCTCTTGATTTTTCTGCCTCTTCTTATAATTTGACATTTTCAGCCTGTATCATTTGAAATTCTTCTTGCAGGTTAATCAGCTGTACTGTATTGTATGGTGAAGCACTCGCCGATCCTCTTCTCGTTCTCCCTCGATTCATTTTGGCCTTTTAAACAAAGGAACCAACGTATTGTAGAGGAGTGAAGTGAAGTTTTTGATGTTTTCTTCGTCAACTGTCGTTTGTCCTGCACAGAGATGCTGCTGTAGATGTGTCTCTAACTGTGTCTGGATACAATGAAAAATGTAACTAAGTGCTTGTGTTGCACAGTTCTACTAAACAAATAACAATTATGACTCTGATGTGTTTCATGTGTAGCAGGATGACCTCTATACAGCAGTCGCTGCAAGCATCAACATCGCCACACTTACTTTTCTTTAAGCAGGCGTGCTGGGGTCCTCCTAAGGAAAGTTTGAAACTTAATTTCCTTCATGCTGGTGAACTTTTTACCAAATATTTTCATCAAAGCTTCTCCATCACTGACAGGGATTGTTTGGATCTTCACACTCATCTCCACGAACCCTAAAAAATGAGTCTCACTTTGCTCATATAATGCCAGGAGTGTCTCCATATTTCACAAAAGTCTATGCAAACATGTAACAGTATCCCATATTCATATAAATATTACTGATATTATAACAAAAGCTGTCACCAACACAACTGTCCCAAGTGCTTTTTTTTATTAGTTATTGCAAATGCTTGATTGCAGTTCTTGCTAGATGACAAAATCACTTATTAGGTTTAGAAGGAAATGACTTTTTCTACATGAGGTAAAGTTGGAGAGCTGTTTCCCCAAACTAAATGAAATCATCATTTAAAAAACTACAATCTGTATTTACTCTGAACATCTGTGTTAACATTTGAAATTGGAAACATGTAAGTGTAACAAACATGTTAAAACATAAGAAATCAGGAAGGGGCATGTATAGGAATTTCTTTTACTTATGGATTAATCACATTATTTTATTGTATGATACCTTGGTGCCACTGGATTTTAACATGTCTCACACTCATACAGTAAGACAAATGGTGGGGGTCTAGTAAGGAAGTTGGGGGAAGCAGACAACTCCACAGGAAGAGTCTTTTGTCTCTTTGAGGACTCTGGTAGGTAGCAAGGGAGTGTGAACCTTAAGGTGTGAAACAGCTGTGTACTGCCTTTTGTTCATGGAGAAGGTATTTAAGGCATCTAAATTTCTCGGACAGAACATTTTTTTTCTTATCTCTCGTTTATCAGGTGTTGAATTCACTGAAACCCAAAAGATGTGGTTTCACCATGAGTCAGCAAACTAGAGAAATGGAAACTGATGCATTCTAATAAGCTGTATTGAGTGTGCCGTGACACTCGCACTGATGAAATATACACCCAGTTGTTGGTGCCACAAAGCCATCAGGATTTCCAGGCGGCTCATTGCAACCCCATGGCAGGGCATATGGGATGAGATAATACTCTGGAGAGAATAATGGCCCGATTTTATTGGCTGGGCATCTGGGCATGCCCGGAGTGTCAGCTGGTTAACCAGCCAGCTGTTCCAAAAGTGCCATTGTACCCGTTACTATTAATGGAGATCCCATTTGAGCGCATTGGTATGGACCTCATCGGGCCATTTCACCAGAGTGCACGCAGCTATTAGTTCTGGTGGATTATGCAACGCAATACCTGGAAGCAGTGCCGCTGTGCACCATCTCTTTAAAGAGTGTGGCTCAGATATTGTTTGAGGATGTCTCCCAAGTCGGGATTCTGAAAGAAATACTGACTGACCAGGGCACTTTGTTCCTGTTTCGCACACTAAAAGAGCTGTATGAATTACTGGGGATTAAATCTGTTTGGACCAACATCTACTACCCGCGGACTGATGGGCTGGTGGAGCAGCTGAATAAGACTTTAGAGTCCATGATTTGTAAGTTCATTCACGAGGATGAACACAATTGGGACCGCTGGTTAGACCCTCCTTTGTTTGCAGTGCAGGAGGTGCCCCAGGCCCCCGCAGTATTTTCTCCCTTTGAATTACTGTATGCCAGTAAGTCGAGGGGTATGCTTGACCTTATTAAAGAAAACTGGGAGGTTCGAGCCTTGAAAAAAAATGAAATTCAGTACATGCTGAACCTGAGAGCAAAGCTACACACTTTGGGGAGGTTGTCACACGGGTGGCCGGTGTTTGGTTGAATGTGGCCCCCGCTTCAGGTGGGGATGTGTGGCAGGGGTGTGGTCTCTGCGGATGTTGCTTGGGATGCAGACATCGCTCGCCTCATGTGCCTTTGGAGGCGTGTTTCTGAAGCCTTGGATGTACAGGCTAAGTTGGTGGAAATAAGCGCTATTCTTTGCAGCAGTCCAGAGTTGGCAATCTTCTTGACTTGGGGGCTGCTCAGCTGTCTGGACCAGGCCAAGGAGGCACTCCAAGCTTGGGAGTTGCTGGAGTTCTCCGGGATGCTGCAGCCGGGGCAGCTAAGTCTCCACCAGCAGTCCCTGTGCCTGCTGGTTTTGCTTCGTCTCTGTTTGAGGTTGTCACGCCTGCTGGGCCTGCTATGCTGTTGCCCACAGTTCCATCAGTCACGATGGGGAGTCGTGACTGATGGAATAGATGGATAGTTAGAACGTAATCTAACTAACGACACAGGGGAAGAACAACTGAACTTGGAACACAAAGGACAAGAGACTGTCAAACTAAAACAGGAAGTATGAGAAACACACACTGGGACACAGACAGAAGAAAACCCAGGGAACAGAGGGAGGAGAGCAAGGGACAGAGAGCGAGGGTGAGAGAGAGGGCGAGCGACAGAGTGAGGAAAAAGAGAGGGAGAGGGACAAGAGAGGCTGGCAAGGGTGAAATAGCAAGGGACAAGAGAGGATGAGGGGCGAGAGTGATGTCACAATCAGTTTGACATTATGGGAAAGTGGAAGTGATGTGAAGTTTTGATTTAGCTAGCAACACCTGGAAGCAGACAGATGTGACACCATAGATCTTCTTTATTGAACTTACGCATAAGCTTCATGCGGTGTTAAGGCCTAACAGTGTACAAATCTGATCAGGGGTAAAGTTGGTCCTCTTTTCTAAGGAGCTGTAGTTGTTTTCTCACAGTCTGCACTGCCTCGGTTTTAGGGATACAAGTTAAAAGGGAGAGCCCATCAAAGGACAATTTGATTTTACCTGGATCCAGTGTAGGTTTTTTGACCTTGTTGGTGAAGTCAGTAGAGGTTTTGATGTGATGGGCTGTGTTCCCCACAAGGGGAGCTAGAATGGTGCCGCGGTGCTTGGAATTGTTGTAAGTGGCTGAGTTTATACTGCTAACGATGGGTGTGAGTGGGACTTCTTTGTGGATATTCGAAAGTCCGTACATACAGGTTATAGCATTCCCGGGGCACACACGGTGGAATGTAGGGCGGTCAATGGCTGTACTAGGCAACTGATGACTTTCTTTTTGTAATTGTGTTACGTTCCCCTAAAAAAGGTATAGGGGATGAGGGAAAGTAACAAAAGCTGTCCAGATTGAAAAAAGGAGGCCGGGAGGCAGAATCGTTAAATTAAAGAGTATTATTAATGTTTCTATTAATAACTAATAACTAAAGGAGACAGACAAGCCACTATCACTTTTTGAAGCAACAAAACAAAACTCAGGTGTTGGTCAATAAACTGAAAAGTAAGTAACATGCGGGCACGTGCACACACGCACACATACACACTCCTCTCCACAGAGCAGGAGCAATCAATCACCAAACACACAGCTCACTAGCTGCAATCCAACAAGTCTCTCTAACACTAGAGCTCACCTTTCTCTGGCCCTAAGTACTTCCAATTGCTGATGGGAGTCAGCGGAACAGCCTCCTCTATTGCCGTTGGCAGGCTCCCGGGGGTCACCATGAGGTCTTCCAGCTCTTGGTACCTCAACAGTTGTGGTCCAGGGTCCTCCAGCTGGTCCATTGTGCGGCGGGGGCAAGACACTTTGGGGTTACCAAGACTCTGCGGCGACTTCGGTCTCGGTTCTACTGGCCCGGGTGTCGCCAGGACGTAGAGCTCCATGTCCATTGGTGCGGTGCTTGCACGGCTCTGAAAGGGCCTTCCCAACGCTTTCATGCCCCCTTGCAACAGTATCAGGTGGGGGCTCCCATGGAGCGGGTTGGAGTGGACATCCTGGGGAACCGCTACGTCCTGGTTGCCATGGACTACTTCACTAAGTGGCCTGAGGCCTATGCAGTCCCTGACCAGAGTGCTGTTACCACCGCTGAGCGAGATGTTTTGTCGGTTTGGAGGAACTGCACAGCGACCAGGGCCGGAATTTTGAGGCTGTGGTATTCAAGGAGGTCTGTCAGCGGCTGGGTATCAGGAAGACCCAGACCAGTGATTTATTAACCTACCTTGAGCAACATGAGGTCATTGCCATTGAATGCATGTCATAGTCAGGATGAGGAAATTGTTTCTCAATTTCTCTGACCTGCCGAGAATCACATTCCCCATTCCTGCAGGAGTGTGATCCCAGGATCACTTGAGTCATACTGTAAACAAAAACAGTTCATGTATATAAAATGGTAATGGATCAGGAGTGTGTAAAACAAACATAAAATAATTACATTTTCTTCATCATATTTGGAAAATTTCACCTGCACTGTTACTGAGCCTTAAATGAATTTCAAGATATTTTCCCACAGCTAAATGAAAATTTCAATATTATAAAATGTTTTAGATTATGAAATCTATTACATATTTCATGTGTATGTAGCTGTGATGTATTGAATAGATATTGTAGCTTTAAATATGTCGGAGATGAGCAGACTGAGATGGCAGCAGCATGTCTCCTTGTTGAATGTCTGCTTTGAATTTGTTTTTGTTGTTGCTGTTTTTTGTTTTGTTTTGTTTACTATTTCTAATGCATTTTCATTTTTTCCAACAAGGTTTTTAAGGGTATTTTAAATTATCCTGTAAATTTTTGGAAAGGGGCCTATTTTGGGGGGCCTCTGCTACTACTAGAAGTTGTCTGTACCACACCAGGGCCTCTGCTGCGAGCAGAAACCATCTGAGCCTCACCAGGGCCTGTGCTGCGCGCTGAGGCCATCTCAACACGTTCTCATCTACACCAGCGGTCCCCAAACCCCGATGCACGGACCGGTACTTGTCAGTGAGTCGTTTGGTACCGAGCTGTGAGAGTTGAGGCTCGGGTGTGAAATTGATGGTCTTCAGGGTTTTTATCAGTTTTTATCATTATGTTTTTTTAAATTGTTTTTATCGTTAGCTCGGTTTCCCTGGGTCTTTTCCCGTGTTATGAATAAATCTTCTCTCTTTTTTTTTTTTGGTACCAGTACTGGTTTTATTTTGTTGTAATTATCTATCTTCATCACCCTAAAGACCAACCCATGAAAATGTTGTTGGACATAAACCTGTCCGTGGCACAAACAATGTTGGGGACCGCTGATCTACACCACACCGAGGCCTTTGCTGCTTGCTGGACCCATTTGTATCACACCAGGGCAAGTGCTGCTAGATGAGGCAATCTGCACCACACCAAGACGTGTGCCACTAGTTGGAACCAGCTACTTTACTCCAAGGCGTTTACTGTTAGCAGAAGCTCATCTGCATCACATCGGGCCCTGTGCTGTTGACTCAAGCCCTCTACACCACATCGGTGCATGTGTTGCTAGCAGAAGCCATCTGCTTTGCACCAGCACTTGAGCTTCTGGCTGGAGCCTTACTTGCCAATCTAGGTTTGTACAGCCTTAGATGGTCCACAGTCTACATGCATCATTGCTGTTGTACATCCTCCAATGTATTTGTAACAGGACATGAAGCTTTTCATTCCTAACAGAAAGCCTTTTTTACTGTCCAGCACTCATTACTTCAGCTTAAACTTGTTCTCAATTTAGGCAAAACACAGCTCATGTTGTTTTCTAAATCAAGGAAATGGGCCCAAACGATTTCTTCAAGTAACCACTCTTGAGGGTAATAAAATAGAGTTGGTTCACACGTATAAATATCTGGGTATCTTGATTGATGACTCGCTCACCTTCAAACCACATATAGAGAATCTCATGAAAAAACTGAAGTTTAAACTGAGTTTTTATTTTCAAAAGTAAGTTGTGTTTCATTTAATGCATATTGCTGCAACATTTTTACCTGTGCTGGATTATGGAGATGTTCTATATATGAATGATTCTGCTCAATGTCTTCAAATGGTTGGTACTGTGTATCACGCTTCTTCCTGTGTATGTTCCCTGCTTGCAATGAAAGCTGCTGGGTGTTATTCTCTTCATCCGCAAGGTTACTTGTTGTTTTCTGTTCCATTTGCCCAAACTGAAGTTGGCAAAAGAGCTTTTTTCCATTTAGCACCCTTGGTTTGGAACGAACTGCGTGACCACTGGAAAATGACTGAATTCATTTCATTTAGTGCTTTTAAATCAAAACTAAGAATCGTTGAGGCCAAGTCCATAACATGCAAGTGTTTTAATTAGATTGTTTGTCATTTTTATTTTATTTTATTTGAATTTTATTTTTATTTATTTTTGCATGTGTGTTTAATTATGTAATTTTTGTAACTGTGAGACACTTGCTGCTGCCTATCTTGGCCAAGTCTCCCTTGAAAAAGAGGCTTTTAATCTCAATGGGATCTTCCTGGTTAAATAAAGGTTAAATAGAAAAATAATAATAAAGTTTTACATTAATAATTATAATAAAGCATTTTATATGATGCTTGAAAAGATTCTGGGCAAAATAAACTGACATAGTTTAGTATCTACTTTCTTATTCCAGTTCTGAACCAAATGTAAAATAAAATACCTTTAAAGAAGATTATTTTGTGTTTGCTATTTTCATTAATCTGCCAAGCTGTCAGATCAACTCATATCTTACAGACTTTTTCCTTGTGATCTCTTGTTAAATCTCTTTATGTATCATCTTTCACACAGTCAGTTAAAGATAAATATTGCAATATTTTGAAATTTTAAGAAAGTAAACATTCCTACTCTCTGCATTGGGGAGCTGTCAGGACACATTGTGGATGGATTAATATCCCGCCACACATAAATCGAGCACTTCTCACACGAGCCATGAAAGGCAGTGAGTGTGGCTCGACTTCGTTCCCTCCAACAATCTCAGAACCATGACCTAAAGCAAGAAGAAAATATCCAGTCACATAACAAAATGATCACATGATGAATTCAAGAACAGATGACTGAAATGAACACCCTGTGACAACTGTTTCACATTACATGTGGAGTACGTGTTTTACACATCACATGTAATACATTTAATACATGTAATACAATAGTATATGTTTCATACATTACTGATGTATTACATTCAAATTGGAAAAAATATTTTTTTAATCAAATGTAAAATAAAATTCAGGTGAAAACATGACAACTTTGTTTCATTCCAACATGATTCAGTCTAATAAACTGAACATCCTTAAAGTATAACAAAATATACAGGAATTTAAGAATATATATATGCACTAACAAACTGATAATTGCCCCTGTAAACAAAGGTGTCACTGCCTGCTGGCCATCAGAAAAAATGCAGGTTTGAAGCACTTTTGGATTGGCTTTCAAGTCTGGAAGCTATGTGCGTCCACTTTTATGCAGTTACTGCAGTAACAACAGCAAAAATGCCAAACAATGATGCGTCAACAATTACAGTGACTGTGTCTGAGGCTAAAATGGTTTTTAAGGGATCACTCCTCTTAATGTTTGTGCCATCTGATACCTGAAGTGGAAAGGACTAACATGTACAGAGTTTATAAATAGATAAATAAAAAATGTGAACAAAAACTAAAATATCATAAAATATATGCTATAAAATAATTTTATACTAGAAAAAGACAAATTCAAAGAAATGATAATAAGTTCAAAAAATAGGTTGCCACTTTAGCAAGATAAACAGTGCCTGTTTGCCAAAAGATTGATACAGAAGACTGGATTCAAATCTGATCTGAGAACAATTACTACATGTCTTCAACTGGTCTTTTTTAACAGCACCTTATTCCTTAAAAGCCCCTAATATAAATATATTTTATTTAAAAAGCCCCAAATTACTTTGAGATTATTGCCCACAATCATTTTGCGTAGACATCTGACCACAACTCGGTCGCTATCACCAACAGACTCTAACTGGACAGCTGGACAGTTCACATACTTGAAGCAAAGGTGGACTGTGCTTTCACTCTAATAGCTAAAAGACTGTGGCATAAACATCCTCTTACTGTTAGGTGAGCACAGTCAGTTACACATATATGGAAAACAATCAAATCAAATTTTAAAAATCCACCTGTAGAGATTGGCTTTTGTAGAATATTTCTCATCTCAAAATTTCTTCCCTGCTTTCTTCATCTTTTTTTGTATTTGCTTTTTTTGTTTGTGTATTTTCTTGTGTTATGAATTTTAATTTTCTTCATAATGTTTTTAATTCAGTTTTTGGTAAATTAAGTGAAGCACCTTCTAACTTTGGTTTAGAAAGGTCCTGTCAAAATCGATTTTATTATGAATAAAATTATCATTGTGCTGCTCTCTACTGCAGTCAACTTGTCCTGCTCCTCTGCAAATGTATCAATACTTATATTCATGGGTCCACATAACACATCACTTTTTGATTAGTAGCTATGTATCACATGGTGTTGCACCACACATGAAACAATAAAACCTTGAATATTAATTTAACACCTGTGGTCAAATGTATCATAATGAATAATAACTACATTGTGTTATTTGGAAAAAAAAAAAAGAGGCCTTGAAATGATAATTGAAAGAGTGTTGGGGCATATATGATATATATAGATCATGAACGTAGTACTGGCATGTCCTCTGAAAATGTGCACGCTGAGTAAGTCCTAGTCCTAGTCATAGTCTAGTGGGCTTTGGGGAAATTGTGCACTCTTCCTGTATAGAAACCTAGCATTTGTCTGCTGTGGTGTATGTATAGGAGTAAAAAGACGACAGAGTTACAAACAATGAAAGAAAGAGAGAATGCTTCCAGCTATATTATGAAGTAGAAGGTTAATAAAAATATCTTATTGTCATGGTCCTTGGTGTTTCCCAGTGTTCTCCTGATGTTATTTGCTGTTCTGGTTTCTAGTTTAAGTCACTGTCTTCCTTGTGTTCCATATTCTTTCAGTCTGTCTCTCAGTGTCAAGTCCTCGTCTTTTTAATTGTCTCGTTTCCTGTTTTATTTTGATAGTCCCCGTCCTACATGCAGTGAGTGTAGTTTTGCTTCCCCTTTCTCGTTATGTATAATTTACCCCAGCTGTGTCTCCCTCCTGTTTCTCATTCCCTGATCGCTCCTGTCTGTATATAAACCCTGTGTTTTATCCTGCTTGTTACTGGTCTGTCTGTGTTCCTCCATGCTGTCTTACTGCCCTGCTTCATGCTGTGTTTCTCTCCCCATGTTCTCCTGCAAATTTAGGTTTGAGTTTTGTTTTATTAGTTTTCTCGGTTGAGAGTCTTTCTTACTTCTGTTTTTTTGCACCCTCACTTTTGGTTGTATGTCACCCTCCTGCAACAAAGTTCACTCACATCTCAGCCTTGCCTGCATTCTGGGTCCTTATGTCTCCTCCACAAGGCTTTCCCCGCAAACTTATGGGTTTTTTTAAGCAAAGATAGATGGAATAAAAAATCAACATAAAAGAGCATGCTCAAAAAATTTTTTTCATAGATGAAAGAGAATTTCATCAAGCTAACAGAAACTGAAATATCAGAAAATAGAATATGAAATGATAAAATGGATAATGGTCAAGTAAGCAATCTACATTAAAAGCATCGACATTTAATATCAAAGAAAAGATTTGCTTCTTGCTCAGCTTGTATGGATTGACACCTGTGGGTTTATAACATTTCTGAGGATTGCATTGTTTTTTTGATCCACTTGAGCCGTTTCTCTGAGAGAAACGAGTAGACTCCAGGTTTTTTAATGCTACCACAACCTCTTCCAAAAGAAGTGACGCCAACCAGCACGCCATCGCACACAAAAGGTCCTCCTGAATCACCCTGACAAAAGAACAAAAAGGTGTTGAGTTGGATGGATATTTTAATATAGATATTTACTTCCTTACATACTTTCTATATACTTACTTGACAGGTATCAGCCTGTTTTTCACTATTTGAACCAGCACATATCATGTCACTGGTGATAACTGGGTTGTGGTTGTAATAATCACGAGAGTTGCATGTCTGTCTACTGACCACAGTCACATTGACAGACAGGAGAACATCTGATGTTTTCTTGTTTTCAGTTTTTCCCCATCCAGCAACCAGACACTTGCTTCCAGCTGGAGGGTCCTTGACAACTCTGGCTAACTGGAGCCATTGTACTGTCTTGGTTTGCTTTACTGGTTTCTTCAACTGAAACAAAATTAAAAAGAAAGATATTGATAATGACTATATTAACTTTAGAGAGCTGGCCTTAAATTTTGTATATATACAGCACTGTGCTACAGTCTTGAAACACCACTCATTTATTTTGTCATGGTCGGCCCCGCAAGGCTACATGTGTTTTGGTTTTGCTCTCTCACTGCTCTGCCTGGGTGGAGCTCACTCCAAGCTTCTGCTTTTGGACCACGCACCTGCTCCTAATCTCGGGCCACTTCTTAAGGCAGTGGCTCTGAGCTCCTCATCGCTGGACTATTGAGTTTGATACGTTAGTGTAAATCCAGCTCGGTGAATTCTAGTGTGCTTGTGTATGAACCTATTTGTGACTTTCGTCTCTCTGTGCTTAGACTTCCTGAACCGTGGAAACTTAAACGTGGATATTGGCAGTTTGGAGTGGCGTGCATGTGGAAGTCTCAAACAGAGCGAACGAGTGAGAAGGATCTGATTCTCTCCCCTAAACCTACCCGGTAGACCACTGGAACCCCTGGCTTTCCTTCCATCTGTATATATATTCTGCACCTGGTGTTTTGTGTAAATAAAAGAACTGCTAACTTGTGATTCCAGTCTGAGCCTGAGTCGGATCCATTTGCCGTGACATATTTGTACATTTTGCTTGGAAAATGTATAAATAGGCACAGTGATTTATTGATTTATCCATACACACACACAGAAATACATCATATAAGATTAAAAACAAACGTATTCACATAAATGCATCTTTTTTAAACTTGGTTTCAGACAATGAATGATCACTTTACCTTGAGCAACATGAGGTCATTCTCCCTGGATCCCTGGTAATAGTCAGGATGAGGAAAACGTTTATCAACCTTTTGGGCCTGCTTAGAAGCTTTTTCTTTTTTCTTGATCGAGTGTGCTCCCAGCGTCACTTTACTCATACTGTAGAAGAAAAAAAAATGTATTAGTGAAAGTTCACTTATAAAAAAGATTAATAGGTCAGATTAACCCTTTTAAATAAAACAATTATAACATTATCATAGCTGCACAGTTATTTCATTATATGTGTATTATTGTATATAGTTGGGTTATGGTTATTTTAGAGACATAGATAAAGCTGCATGGTGTCTTCCTCCAGGTGAATAAAGAATTTCAACGATATAACATTTTGCAGTTATGAAATTTCTGAGTGCAGTCTCTAAACAGTGATTACCACACTGTTTAGATAAACATTTAATCTTTTTTTTCTCATTTGGATTATGGCCAACATCAATATTTATGTGCAATGCAGACAAATCTACTTGTGTTTTACAGGCTTTTCTATAAAAACAACAGACAATATGTTTGATGCCAATTTGATTTGTATCTATGATAAGAAAATGAAGAAATTCTAAAAAATGTAAAAAAAAAAAAATGACAATGACTAGTGCAAAATTCTCTGTGAAGATATTAATTACTACAAGAATATGGACAATCTATAAATAAAAAAATAACAAAAATTTTTACATTAATAATTATAATAAAGACTTTTTCCTTCTGATCTCTTGTGAAATCTCTTTATGTATTATCTTTCACACCGTCAGTTAAACATAAATATTACAATATTGTGAAGCATTCCTACTCTTTGCAGTGGGCAGCAGTCAGGACCCATTGTGGATGGATTAACGTCCCTCCACAGAAAGATTTTTTGCTTTCCACATAGGCCATGAAAGGCAACGAGTGTGGCTCGACTTCTTTCCCTCCAATAATCTCAGACCCACCACCTAAAACAAAAAGAAAATATCCATCACATAACAAATTCAGCAGATGATGCAGTCAAAAACAGATGAGTGAAACAAATACCCTTCACCAACTGCTTTTGTAATGCCGAGTATGCATTCTGCTTATTTAAATGAATGAGAAAATTGTCTACAGGTAAATTAAAGTACCACATAAAATATTAATCACCTGGCTGGATGATCACGAGGAGCATGCATGAAACGAAAACACTGAAATAACTCTGGCAGAACATTTTGCCCTTTGTCTCTCATAGATGTTGAATGCACTGAAACCGTGACGCTCAGCTTTATACAGAGAGCTGAAAGGATGTGGTCTGACAACTGAAATTAACAAGTCAGCAAAGTGGGCTCCTAAACGATTCTAAGGTTGTGATCAAATATATCATTACCAACCTTACCCCATTCACCATCACCACCAATAACAACAACAACAACAAGAACACACACATATACTTACCCACTTTTTGACCGTGAGAAATTTGACTTGGTGTATTTCCCATGGATGAATACTTCATTGTCCTTGGCTTGACTGTTAAACTAAACTTAGATTGTTGTAATTTTCATTCTGTGCTTTAAAAACTTCCATATTTCATGACATAGTATCTGTGGTGAGGCATGGTCAGTGGTGCCGTGCGGACCCACCTGCACGGCATCCGCAATCACGCCTGCCGTGTTAAAAACACGGGGAAGCAGGGGTTGTTGTGAGTTGTGGTGTGATGAATGTGCGGCTGACAGCTGAGAGGTGCAGCCGAGTGTGCAATAACGATGGCTTTGCCTAACACTCTCTGGACCTGCCGTGTCTCTATCACACACCACTCATTCAAACTTATGGGACAATTGAGAGAAATGTGTAGGCTGAGACTTAATTTTTTAAAGTTACTATTCAAAAACCATGTTTGGACAATGTGTAAAGCAAACTAAAAAATAATTTGTTTATGTTTGTACTGTTTACTAATAATTGATCAACACTGTATTGCCAGCAGTATTTGTTTGTCTACCTTCACACACATATGAACTTGAGTGACAGTAAAACAGTAAAAATATGATGTCATTCAGTGGTGCATTTGGGTAATCTCAGTCTCTCACTGAATGTGCTCCTGTGATTAGCTAGCACGTTATGGAGTGGGTGCAAGGTATTGTCCAGCGTTGTCCTTATGTTGGAAAGCGTCCGCCTCTCTGACACCACAGTAAGAAAGTCCAGCTCCATCCCCACATCATTTCTGGCTTTGCCAATCAGTTTATTGAGTCTGTTGAACACAATAAATATGTCACAGTGGGGTACGCCGGTGTGTTTTGAATATAGACCCAAATGCAGACACTGAGCGAGGAAACAAAAGCGAGCCTTCATTAGGGCTGACGACGAAAAGTGCAAACAACATGAACAGTGACGAGAACTAAACTAACACCTAAACTGGAAAGAACTAATACTAACTATGAAAACAGTGAAAACTATGAAACCACAATGAAGACTATGAATACTAAGATGAGACGTGGATGGTAAACAGACAACCTGACAATCAGCAAAGGAAGACAGGGGACTTACATACACACAGGAGGTGATCAGAAGAAGTGGAAACACAGGGGAAACAGCTGACTAGAACGAACATAATGACGCCACAGAGGAAGTGAAACAAAAAACAATGACAAAGACACACAAAACTCTTTCAAAATAAACCAGGAAACACTGTGAAAATAACAATAATCAAAGAATAAAACGAAAACACACAAAACACTGGATCGCAAACCCAGTTCCGTGACAAAATAGACCGAGTGGGTCTGGGGTTCCTCCAGGTGAACCACAATGCCAGGCCTCATGTAGCAAGAGATCCAAGAGGATGAAGAAACTGATACTGGCCCCCAACGCCCGACTGACCTAAATTCAAAAGAACAGCTATGGGAAATTTTGTTTAGGTACATCTGACACCACCAGGTTACGCTGCAGACTGTCCATGAAACCAGTTATGCCCTGGTCACCTCTTGTAGGAGACCCCCCCCAGGACACCCTCTGTCATCTCATTGGGAGCGTGCCCTAGCATACATAAAAGCACATGAGAGCAGGGCTCTAGACTAACTTTTTGTCACGGTTGCACTGGTGTGCCTAAAAGTTAGGCGCCCAAATTTTTCAAGCGCATCGCTTGACACCGCAGTTGTCAAGCAGGCCCTCTGACCACTGGTGGCGGTCAGAGGGCCCGTGGCGCCAGTGTCCGGCAGCCTCGCCTCTGTCAGTGCGCCCCAGGGCAGCTGTGGCTACAATGTAGCTTGCCATCGCCAGTGTGTGAATGTGTGTGTGAATGGGTGAATGACTGAATGTAGTGTGAAGCGCTTTGGAGTCCTTAGGGACTAGAAAAGCGCTATACAAATGCAGGCCATTTACCATTTACATTTTACATGTGCACTTTTTGGGCCGTCCATACAGACAATATTGTCTGTAAATGATTAAATAACAATCTTGTCAACAAGTTACTGAAAAAGTGCTTGTGTTTAAAGTGCTTTGGGACTCTTTGGTAATATTGCAGACAATGTTAAACTTAATCATCACATCGACCTCCTCTGATGACCCGTTTGCGATGGGAAACTGTTCTTAAAGTACACTGCGAGAGAGAGAGCTGTGCATGAAGTATGATTTTAACGTGGTGGAAGCAAAACAGCAAAAGTAAGAGAGAATTAATGACGACATTTATCAAATGTGAAGCGTAGTTTGAATCTTCTTTTGCTGCTGGTTCAGGGAATTTTTGTTAAAGAGAGACAAGACCTAGCGCAAAAAGGATGTAAACACAAAGCGCGCATCCGCGCTCTGTGTTTACGTTGCTGAAATCGTTTTGTGGGCTTTAATCTGAGATTCTGGCATTTCTGGCAAAATACATTTATATTTAAAAGTCGATTCAGGATTTAATGAATTGATTTCTCTTTATTCAAGCTACTCACCTCTATCTATCTGCCTGCACTTTCAAACGTACACACAAAGGACTACAGGAATATCTGGACTGCGGCTAATTAGAGAGGTCCCACCCCTGACTATCTCTGACTGGTTTAGACCATGATAGGGGCATAATATATGTCAGTTGTTGACCAGTGTTGGTCAAGTTACTTGAAAAAAGTAATCAGTAACTAATTACTGATTACTTCCCCAAAAAAGTAATCCCGTTACTTTACTGATTACTTATTTTCAAAAGTAATTAGTTACTTAGTTACTTTTTAAAAACATGATTTACAACCTGAATAGGTGATAAAGCGATAGATCTTTCAGCCCAATTCTACTTTTTCTACATAATCTATCATACAAAATGTAATCAAATGGAAAAGTCTCTTTTTTTTAACTTGTTTTATCAGTTTTAATCTTTTAACTTTATGCATCAAGCAAAAATGTAATTATATGCAACATTCTCTGACTGGAAGAAATTAGTTTAACATTTAAACTTATTTTCTGCACATTCCAGCACATAAAATAAAATATTTTTTGTGTTTACACTCACTCTTTCAAATAGATGCAAGTAAAACACAGCAGAAAATAAATAAAGTCAAAGACTCAGCGGTCCTGTTGCTCTATTTTCACCTGTAAAGCAGGACTGGGGTAGGCGGAGGTTTACCCTGGTGCAGGTGTGCCGCGGTGAGTTGAAGAATCCGCGAGTTTCTCTGTGAGTTTCCCATTACGTCGTTGCGCACTCGGTGCTTGCTTGGAAGTTTAGGGGGTTTTTTCGCTGTAAAAAGAAGTTTTCTTCCCACACACGATGGACGCTAATGTTTTTGTCACTTTTTATGGAATCAAACTCAGAGTAAGGTCAGTACTTCCACGCTTTAAACGCTGCACGCTCATACTCTCTCCCACAATCGATATGTGATCCATTGTTGATCTGCACACAGCTGTTGTCACTAACGGCGCACTCGCTTACGTCACTGTCGTGAGACATTCTTGCAAAAAATCACGGTTTTAGTAACGCAGTAACGCAGCGTTACTACGGGAAAGTAACAGTAATCTAATTACCGTTTTTGCAATAGTAATCCCTTACTTTACTCGTTACTTGAAAAAAGTAATCAGATTACAGTAACGCATTACAAGTAACGCGTTACTGCCCATCTCTGTTGTTGACCACATGGAGACTTTCAGAGTTGCAGCGGCTTTTCTTTCTTTTTTCGACACTGCAAAGAACTCTAACTAATGGTATAGTAAGAAACTGAGCGTCAGTGTCACATGAAGCTCATGGTCTTACAAGTAAAGATATTATTTATAATATTTTCGGACTGTTCATGTTACAGTAATGCTGAGATGTATTTAGAGGGCTAAGTAGATTGGTTACTTTCGCTTTAGGATCAATAAAGTTATTCTTATTCTTTAACTATTCTCAACTCGCAGTGCCGCTAATGGGTTGTCATCAGCAGACAGCAATGAAAGAACAGCATCATTTAAGGTAAAACGTCTAACTAACAAATTGAGACTGCCCCTTGTCATGGATGACACTTGTGGTATGTCGTGACATTTTGCACTCTTCCTGTGCAGGGTCTTAGCATTATTTTTTGTGGTTTGCTCTTAGTCAGAGGCTCATTATGCTTGTTCTTCTAGAAGTGAATGTCTCTTGTGTTGACATTACTACAGCTCTCTTTTGCAGGAAAGATTATTACAACCTAACCTACCTCAGGTGGGGAAAGAAGAAAGAAGAAAATAAATTACAAGATATCATCTTTACTGTGTAAGTGATTTAATTCCACAGCCATTCACTGGTATCTGGTTACAGTGACTCCAGAAATGCTTGCAAAAGTATGGGACAAGTTTGCCAATCATATGGACATATGTCACATGTCTGGAGAGAGACATATTAAGTTCAAGTACTGTATTTATAACTTTTATTAACTATGTATCTTAAAATGTAAGGTGGGCTCTATGTCCATTACTTTGAAGAATGTAGCATTCTAAAATCAGATACGTTTTTTATATGACATATAATGTGTTTGAGAAATTGGAAATTTGAAAGAGCTATAGTAAAAACAATGAAATAAACAGTGATTCCTTTTAAAATTTTGCTTTATTAGAAAGTAGAAAAAGAAGAAAGTGTAGTCAAAATCAATACAGAAAGTAAAGTAGAAACAATGCAGATTTAAGGCACTTTTACATTTGCTTATCTTTTCAGGTGTGAAAGCTATGTACCCATGTTTATGTATGGTGTGCAATGACAATTGCTAAAATACTGGACAGTCAATCTTTTCCTACACAATACTAAAAAGACTGGTTATAGATATCTCACCCAAGTTCCTGCAAGGGAAAGGGTGATGAACCCACTTCCAGTTATATGATGTTTAAACAAACGCCTGTTCATGTAATAGATGTGCTGATGCTTTTAATAGTCTGTAAAGATTATAGCAAGCAAGGAACCTACTCTATAAAAGATGAAACAGAAGCCATTAAATGAAAAATAATAGATCAAGTGGACCCAGCAGTGGCATGTTTAACAGCATCAAAGATTCATATTTGGCTGTTAGGTCATATCTGCATTGATGTCGGTATCACATTTCAGGGGCACCCATTGTGTTCTTGATCCACTTGACTTGTTTTTCTGAGAGAAAAGAATAGACTCCAGGTTTTTTTATGTTACCACACTCTTTAGGTCCAAAAGAAGTGACTCCAACTAGCACTCCATTGCACAACAGTGGCCCTCCTGAATCCCCCTGCAGAAAGAGCAATCGCTTTTGAATTATTTACAACTTTCAAGGTGGCAGCGGGTCTTCAAGCACAAAAAATATGCATGATCCTTACCTTACAGGTATCAGTCTTTTTTTTACCCTTTGAACCAGCACATATCATGTCACTGGTGATAACAGGGTTGCGGTTGTAATAGTCACGAGAGTTGCACGTTACTCTATCGATCACAGTCACATTAACAGACATAAGGACATCTGATGGTTTGTTTTTTTTAGTTAGTCCCCATCCAGCCACCAGACAGTTGCTGTCAGCTGCAGGGTCTTTGACATGTTTATGTAGCTGGAGACAATTCACCGTTTTGGTTTCCTGCACTGGTTCATTAAGCTGAAATAAGATTAAAAAGAAACATAACATAGGATATAAATTGTGTATACGTATCTTTACAAAGATTTTTCTTAATAAAAGAACTATATGCAGTAATTCAAAAACCGAAGCCTCCTTTCTCTACAATTTGCTTCAAGGAGTCAACGTGATCTTTTAAGCTTTATCAAAAAGGAAATCTTTAAGACTAACCTTAAAAGTAAAGAGGGGGTTAATTGTGAATTTAGTGACATGAATTTAACCAGCCAGAGTCAGTGAAAAATGTTAAGTGTTTCCATTTTTTGACCTTAAGGGGCTTGAGTATGACTGGATGCTTTCAGGTAGCCACTTGAAAAGCATGCAGTCTATGCAATGGCCAGATTAAGAATTCAATACCCTGTTTACTTTTCTGAGTAGCATCAAAGTGTCTACAATAGCATGAGGGCTTTGAAGGTTGAAGATCAACAAAACTGCTATTTTTTAGTCACAGCAGAAAGGAAGGATGTTTGAATGAATATGGGCTTTTTATAAAATTTGTCTGATACTCAGAATCAGTCACAGAACAGATTAGAATAAATTACAGTGTTTGCAATGAACCTTAATTACAGCTACTAAAAGTGTTGATATTGTTAAAACAACATAGGGACATGCGAGAGCCTTGGAAGAGTATAACAGGCACACAAAGTGTTTGATTAACAGCATTTTGAATAAACAGCAACTGAAAATAGAAGAAAAGAGACTTTGATTTTGTTTGATTTAGACCATTTCTTATCTGAAGCTTCAGATATGTTATTTTAGATTCCTTTTTAATTCACATTGCTGAATCTTTGCTCTGCTCACTGTTGGACATTCAATTATCACCTTACCTTCAGCAACATGAGGTCATTGACTTTTTTTTCTTTAGAATAGCTGGGATGACGAACACATTTCTGAACCTTTCGGACCTGCCTTAAACGTGTCTCTTTCTTTTTCTTTTTCTTGATGGAATGCACTCCCAGGATCACCGTACTTATACTGGAAGAGAAAAAAAACATCAACAACACTTTGTGGTGATGATAGTTTGTTTATAGAACAGGTTAATAAAAATTTATAGATCATTGTTTGGTTGTTAGTGCTTTATAAATAAAATTCCTTACAGCATCTCTGTGAAAGATCTATCTTTGTAAAATGTGTAAAATGAGATTGTTTAATACTATGCTGTTGATAAAAATAAACATCAACGTATGCACATTAGCTCTACAGTTTCTATATCTTTCATCTATAATACTGTAGACACACTGGTCACATAAGCCAAACAGAGTAAATATGATGTCATCAGAAAATCTGTCATAATTCTGTAACTCAGTGTGTGTCTGCATGTGTATGTGTATGTGCATGTGTGTCTTTTTAAAAAGGTCTGATAGTTCAGTAAGAGATCAACTGTTTATTTAAAAGGTAGATATACTGAATGTGTGTGTGTGTTTCCATAATGAAAGCCAGATGCGGCAAAAATTGTATCTTTTGTAAATAAAGTCCATAAGCATCAGAATAATAAATATACTGTTGACTGGCATATACACAAAACAATTGTATTAAATTGCATTTTAACATTTTAAAGCTTGAAAATTGTAATAAAAGTACGATTTAATTTCCTACTTCGGACAGTGAGCAGCAGTCAGGACCCATGTTGGATCAATTAATATTCCTCCACACATTGTTCCATCACCCTCCAGCAGAGCCATAAAAGGCAGCGAGTGTGGCTTGACTTCTTTCCCTCCAATGATCTCAGAACCATGACCTAAAACAAAGTAAAAATGTCCAGTCACTGGATGTTGAAGTCAAGAACAGATGAGCAAAAGAAAGAAGCACACTGCATCTCAACAAACTGCTTTGTATGACTGAAAGACCTCAGTAATGTGAGTTTGCATTGTGCATGTTTACATAATGGAGCAAAAAGCAAATTCAAGAGAAAACACTGCTCACCAGACTGGATGATGAAGAGAATCACACATGTGATGAAAAGACTGAAATCTCTCGGGCAGAACATTTCTGCTTACCTCTCCTTATCAGATGCTGAATGCACTGAAACCTTGATCATAGCTGTAATGCACAACTTATGTTGAGCTGAAAGGATGTGGTCTGGCTGCAAAAGGTTCAAGCTTACATCATTTCAAGAACTCTGGTTGAATTTACCACGAATAATGACCATTTTGTTTATTTACTGTGCGATGGTGGGTTTCTTTACGTGATTCTGAGAACGTTGTCACTGGGTGCAGATATGTCAGTAAGTCACTGACACTTTCACATTTGCTTTCTAAAATGTCATCTTATTAACCAGAAGAAAAAATGATTTGCAGAATAAACAATGAAAAATGACACACTGTTCACAGACATGTTGAAATCATAAAACCATGAATGGACTCAAACATAGTGAATAATTGCAAACAATGCTCTGGAACTGTGTAAAACAAAAACTCAGTAAAACATTTGAGGTTGTCTTTTTGTGAAGTTTACGTTAAGTCTTTTAAAAAATTCATTATCACAGAAAAAATAATCATATCATTGATAATATTTGTATTTTAATATTATTTAAAAAAAACAAGACAAGGACAGAATAGGATAGAAAATAATGGATGTATTCAACTCTCTTCTGTGGTAAAGCTGGTATTTAAAAAAGAGGGAGAACAGGAGGAGAAAATAAATAAATAATTATTGTCACAGTCGGGGAAGTGGGGAATGAGGACCCAAGTGCCGGCCTCCTTATGCTGAACAGTGCGTTTATTTATAGTGCAGTAAATAATCCACAGAATAAATCCCCATGCACTCCCCTGACTCCCGTGTCGTGTCTTCTCCCAAAACATCCGTGTTCTGTGCTCTCCACTCCCGTGTCTCTGCATTCCCCATGCCTGCTGCTATCTGACGTTCCACGCTCCTCCTGAGACACAATAGAAACAGCCATCAAGACACCACATAACTAGTCTTCAACACTGACTTGAAAACTGACTTGGAGTCTCACGCAATAATCCCACGCCAGAGGGAGCTCCATCATACTCTTAAATAGCTCCCCCTACGAGCCTCATCATCAGCAAGTGCATGGCATGGTCTTCAGGTGTGGCCAGCCCCCTACCAAGGGGGCTGGCACCCAGCCTACAGGAAACAGCGCCAACTGCAGACAAACAAACATCCCAACACACACCTGCCTATTCCTACAACTTGGGACACAGCCGGCAGCTCAGTGCAGCTAAAACACACAATAATAATAATAATAATGATAATGAGTCCACACTGCTCAAGAACCCTGGATCCCTCAGACCCAGATCCCTGACAATTATAAAGAGTGCATATACACATACAAGCAATTGTAGTAAAGAGCCTTCAATATCAATATCAGTATCTTGTGGATTTTGTGGGGTCCAGAAGAGAGATTTTGGATGCCTCCGTCTGCATTCTGGACCCCTCCATGGTCAGAGAATACCGCCACAGCTACCCAAACAAGCCCGGGAGGCTCACCGAAGGACTCACCTTCACTAGAGTCCTTCGGGTGCTTAAGACCATCGAACTATCAAAAAAGACCACATCTGGTCTAATGAAACAAAGACTGGGCTGAAACTGGGCTGAATGCCAAGCATCATGTTTGGAAGAAAACAGGTACTGCTCATCACCTGGCCAATACCATTCCTACAGCAAAGCACGGCAGTGTCAGCACCATGCAGTGGGGATATTTTTCTGTAAAAGGAAAACTAGTGGGAGACTAGTTAGGATCAAGGCAAAGATAAAATCAGCAATATACAAAGACATCCTTGATGATAACCTGCTCCATAGCACTGTACTTTGGACTTTGGGGAGAGTTCATATTCCAACAGGACAACGAACCAAAGCACACAGCCAGGATAACAGAGGATTGGCTTAGGGACCACTCTGTGAATGTCTTTAGTGGCCCAGCCAGAGCCCAGACTTGAGCCTGATTTAATATCTCTGAAGAAAACAGAAAATGGCTGTGGACCAACACTCCCCATCCAGCCTGATGGAGTCTGACAGGTTCTGCATACAAAAATGTGAGAAACTGCCCAATAACAAGTATGCCAAGCTTGCAGCATCTTACTCAAAATTACTTCAGGATATATTTCCTGCCAAAGATGCTTCAACAAAGTATCGAGCAATGGCTCTGAATACTTAAATGCATGATATATTTTTGTTTTTTATTTTAATACATTTGCAAGAATTTCAAGCAAAGTTTGTCCCCTTTTTCATGATGGAGTACTGTGTGTAGAATTCTGGGAAAAAATGAATTTGATCCATTTTGGAATAAGGCTCTAACATGACAAAGGCTACGTTCACACTGCAGGCGAAAGAGCATCAAATCTGACTTTTTTGGTATGACAGTTTGAACAGCACAAATCCGATATTTTCAAATCCGACCTAGGTCACTTCGGTACGTGGTACTGAATCCGATAAATATCTGATGTTTTAGAACGCGACTGCTGTTTGAATGGTCATATCACATTAAATCGGTCTTTTACGTCACTGACACAAGACAGACACCAATTATCAGCACTGGAGAAGACAAACAAGAAAGCATGGCGGCCATTGTTAAAGCACGGGCTCTCTTTTTTCTCAGTGTCCTTCTTTCTCTAATTAATTTGTCAAAATTCTGTCGGTTACGACTGTGCAGAAATTGATAGACTGCTGCAACAACACCTACTAGCTCTGTAGCCGCCATTTTTACTTTCGTAAACAGAGCGTGTTGTGTGTGACGTCTTCTTTTGTGCATGCGGGCCGCTTTGAGGGCCGTGAACGTTCACACTAGAGCGCGTTTGCTGTCACATTTTATTTGTAGTGTGAACAACCAGACAAAAAGATCGGATTTGATCAAAAAATCGGAATTGAGCATTAAGACCTGCAGTGTGAACGTAGCCAAAATGTGGAACAAGTGAAGCACTGTGAATGCTTTTCGGATACACTGTAGCTGGTTACTATTGTTTTGTGGAGCATGATGTACCAAGTCCTTCTTCTTCTACATGACGTTATCACACACACTGTCCAGCAAATTATCCCTGTGGATGAATTACAATATGGTAAATGGTCTGTATTTGTATAGCGCTTTTCTAGTCCCTAAGGACCCCAAAACGCTTTTACGCACACATTCACACACTGGTGACAGCAAGCTACATTGTAGCCACAGCTGCCCTGGGGCGCACTGACAGAGGCGAGGCTGCCGGACACTGGCTCCACGGGCCCTCTGAGGCAACCAGTAGGCAACGGGTGAAGTGTCTTGCCCAAGGACACAACCGAGACTGTCCAAGCCGGGGCTCGAACCGGCAACCTTCCGATTACAAGACGAACTCCCAACTCTTGAGCCACGATCGCCCCTCAATACAATAGAGCTCAAATAAAAGGCATGGAATTTCATAGATATGGTTGCCTTTTCCCTTCAACATTACAAGGTCCATCCATCCATCCATCCATCCATCCATTCTCTTCCACTTATCGGTGTCAGGGTTGCGGGGTGGCTGGAGCCTATCCCAGCTACTTTACAAGGTTACTCAATTTTTTAGTTTTGTTTTAGCTTATCAAGCAGTTTTATATAACCATATAACCACAGCTCTGTAACAGGAGGAGTGGCCCAGGACTGAATTATCTAAAAGTAAAATAAAAAAGTAACGTGTGGAAAAAGATTGGTCAGTGGTTTCTGAGCACAAGTAATCAGGATGAAAAATGAACAAATAAGAAAGCATGCTCAGTAATTTATCTACATCAAAACAAAATCAGTTCACAAGCCTCAGTTTCAGTTTCAGTATATAAAGCAGGAGCTGGTGAATCTTTCTCACTGGCAGGCTGAATAATTTCACTTTGTTGTTTTACTTTCATGAGTTTTGTATGTACATTAAAAAAACAAAACAAAAAAAAACATTTGTATGCTTTTATTGCAGAGGTAGCCTTCAAATGCAGCAAACAGGAGTACTCATATTCTTGGGGTTACTTGGGGATTGAAAAACAAAGAAAAGGAAAAGTTTGTGCAATGATAAGGACTAACAATAATAAGGATCTGTCATATATGTGCAGAGATCAAAAATAAAAATGTAAAAGAATGAAATGATAATATTAATAATGCTCAAGTCAGTGGTCTATAGGAACAGCAGTAACAGATTTAACAAGAAAGATTACAAAGATGCTCGTGTTCATTAAATTATGTGGACTGATTCCTGTGGATTCCTTAAAATTCAGATGACTTAGTTGTTTTTTTGATCCACTTGAGTTGTTTTTTGGAGAGAAATGAGAAGACTGCAGGCTCATTTATCTCGCCACACACTACAGGTCCAAAAGAAGTGACTCCAACCAGCTCTTTATTGCACAGCAGTGGCCCTCCTGAATCCCCCTGCAGCAAGAACAAATGTTTGACATTTTTGGGGGGTGTTTTAACTATTCTGGAGATTTAAAAAAGCCAAAAAGGTCTTGCGCTTTATTGCAATTTACAATTTCATATTACAAAGCAACTTACTAATATATACTTACATTACATGTACTAGCCTTAGCGTTTCCATTTGAACCAGCACATATCATGTCACTAGTAATAACAGGGTTGCGGTTGTAATAACCACGAGAGTTGCACTTCTTTCTGTCAATCACAGTCACATTGACAGACAACAAGACATCCGACCTATTCTTCTTTTCAGTTTTTCCCCATCCAGCCACCAGACAGTTGCTGCCAGCTGCAGGGTCTTTGAGAGTTTTGCCCAGCTTGAGAAATGTCACTGTTTTGGTTTCCATCACTGGATTGTTAAGCTGAAAAAAAGAAGCTTTACATATTGATAATGATTATCTATGTATTATGTTTATATAGTTATAAAGTAAGTAAATAAGACAGAACATAACAGCAGGGTGCATACATGGAACGCCCATGGAACTAAGCCGCTGGCTTAATATACAGGAATATTTGTGCTGAGTATGGCCTGGATGTCCCAAGGTCAAAATGGAATACACCCTCTAGGGTGGTTAAGAATGACCAAGCTAAGATCCTGTGGAACTAAGTAAAGAAAGAAGGCTGTAGTAATACATGTAGCTATATCAAGTGATAGCAACATCAGGAAGAAGGAACATGGGAAGCTTGGGAAATACCAAGGGCCGAGAGAGGAACTACAGAAGATGTGGAGGTTGATTCAAAAGTTGTCCATGAGGTAATTGGAGCACTTGGAGCAGCTCACCCCCAAACTAGGTTAAGCTTCCTACAAGTGTCATTATTACTAAAACTAGTAGTGTGGCACACTAAGCAGGAAAGTGCCAGAGGAACAGGGGATAAAGCATGATGCTATAGCAACATGGCTGAGAGCTAAGATAGAAAATCCCTAAAGATAAAATTAATCAATACTTTAAATATAATTAGCTGGTAATTTCAACAGTGAGTGTAGTGTCGTGATACTGGACTGCAGCGAGCCAACACCAAATGAGAGTCAGTTAATAAACAGATTGCTAATTTTTAACAGTCAGTTATTACTCATTGGTCAGTACTAGCTTACAATGTTTTGACTTTAAAAACATGTTTCAACTATGTAAGAAGAGTAAGTAAAGAAAAGAAGAAAAGTAAATGTTAGGTCCTGAGCTGCCTAACATTTCATATTATTCATATTGTTACATATTTCAATTGTCTTTTCACAAATAGAAATGTTTTATGTAACATAAAAAACATGTAATACTAAATCAAATCTCATGTGATTAAAAGCTCTAAAAAAATTGTGCACTTTAATTTACTGCCCCATTTTAAACAAATTCCTCTAAGTGGGTTTTCTTGAAAAAGCGTTTAAATTACAGGGTTGCGTCTTTGCTTCATTTAGTATTGTGAATTGTACAGTGAATATTGACCTTACCTTGAGCAACATGAGGTCATTGCCCTTTAATATATTACAAAAGTCAGGATGAGGAAATTGTTTCTTAACCTCTCGGAATTGTTTCGAATCTTTTTCCTCTTTCTTGATGGAGTGTGCTCCCAGGATCACCTCACTAATACTGTAAAAGAAAAAAATACAGAGTAAAGTTAACATATATAAAAGCTTCATAGGGGAGGACTACGATAAGATAAATTAACTCTATATTTTGTTATATGCATATTATTAGAGGTGGTTGCGTTATGGGTTTTACTGAAAAATTACTTTCATGGGTGTAGGGTGATGAGGGTTAGAATATGAACAGATTTTGTCTATTGTCATTTTTTGGAACGTTATCAACCTCTATTTTCATTAATGTGCAAAGCAGTCAAACATACTCGTGTCTTACAGGCTTTTTTCCTGAGAGCTGAGGCTTGTCCTTAAAAACGGCAGAAAAATCTGAGGGATTTTTAAAAGCAATGCTGTAGTGGGGCGAGGTGGACGCACCTGAGCGTCATCAGCGATCACGCTGCGCCTGCTTTAACCCTTTAAGACCTACCATAGAACCAAGTTCGCCTGAGCTTATATTATATTTTTACATGCTGTGGAGCCATTTTTGGGAGCATTTCAAGTTGCTATACATCAATACAACCATTATAGCCCAAACTTTAATAATATGTCTGCATTAGGTGCATAGTAATTACATAAATTGCAAAAAAGTGCAATAAACTACAAAAAAATTGAAAATCGTTTTTGTTTTTTTAACATATATTTCTAGTTAGAGAAATTTAAGAGGCTTATCCCTCAAAACTGTAAATACAAAAAAGTTACACAAACTAGTTTCCCACCACAGGAAATTTATTTTGAGTGTCTTCATAGTTTTATTTTTGAAATACACCAATTTTTATATACTGCAGGAAAAACGAAAATAAATATTATAGTGCAAATTTGCAAAATAACAGCATATGCATCAAAATAAACTATTTCCAGCAGTGCAATATGAGTCTTAAGCATCCCAGAAACGACACAGAAAGTCATAAAGTCAAACATAACTTTTGAAAACATATAACAAGTAAAACACAAGCTCATAAGGCCCCGATCGTAAAAAACTACATTTCCGCAAAATAACGTCACTTCCGGTTTCGGGCAGGTCATGCGGTCATGTGATAGTTCGCGCTGATGGACGTAGGAAGTGTTACAAACAGCTGATGGATCGGCGAAGCGTGTTTCTGGAATATCATGTTTTTGTTGCTGCAAGTGATTTTTATGCAGTTTTTGCAAAGCTATATGTGGAAGGAAACTGTGACCTAGGACAAGCTGATGGCATAAGATGTAAGTACAACTCCTCCGGTTTCATATGCAAAAAAAATTATTGCGCTAGCTTACTTGGTTGCAGAGCTACCGGGATTTAAAAATAGTTACGCAAAACAGAGCGTGCCCGCTCCGATCGGCTGTAAAGGGTTAAAAGGGTGAACTAGGTCCTTTCTTAGTTGTTGTAGGGGAAGTGAGCAACTGCGAGGTGAAAAACTGAAGCAGGGTGTGAAAAGTGACAGCAACCGAGAGTAATAAAAGCAACACTGAAATGTGGTCGCTTCCGCCATGAGTTTATTCAAATACATTTTTAAGGAGATGCTGATTTGATTGTGCCTACTATTAACATGATAAGTAATTATGTAAATTATTTACACTGAAGATGTGAAGTTTTAGCATATTTGTACTCACAGTATCAGTGAAAGGATTACTGACAGTATTTTATATGTAGACATATGTTATATGTATATATTATTTTATATTATTATGTATATATTATAAAAATGTATTAAAAAAACACACAATGTGTTATTTTTCACAGTCTGTTAAAAATATTAAGATATTTTGATTTGATGTCAGAAGAGTAAGTCTGTACTTAGTGCAGTGGGCAGCAGTCAGGACCCATTGTGGATGGATTAATATCCCCCCACAGAAAGACTTTTTACTTTTCAAGTAAGCCATGAAACTCAGGGAGTGTGGCCTGACTTCCTTCCCTCCAATAATCTCAGAACCATGACCTAAAATTAAAAGAAAATATTCACTTAAATATCTAAATCACAAGATAATCAAGTCAAGAACTTAAAAATGAAAGAAGGAACAGATGAGTAAAACACAAGAAATGCCAGCGGCTTTGTAATACTGAAAGTAATGCCCTTGCATTCTGTGTACTGAATGAATGTGCAATAGAAAATATTACTCACTTGACTGGATGATGAAGAAAATCAAACATGAGATTAAAAGACTGAAATTCTTCAGGCAGAACATTTTGTCTTACCCCTCTTTGATTAGATGCCGAATGCCATGAAATTTACTTTGATGCATAGCTTTATACGCGGAGTTCGAAGGATGTGGTTTGATCATGGAAAATAATGAGTCAGCAAAACTGACACATGCCAGCTGATGAACTGGTGATATTGTTTCAAAGCAAGTGGTCAGATTTATCACAAATAATAACAATTTTCTGTAGTTTCTATATGAGAGAGGGGATTAAATTGAACTTCCATTGTAGTTTTAAGGTTTTTATTAAAAGTCAAGAATGGATTAACTGAATTCAATTTAATTTTATTTATATAGCTCCAAGTTAAAAAGGCACTTATATTGGTGCCAAAGTATAATTCAGTTTAATGCAGTAACCTGAATTGTCAATCAAAGCGACCAATCACATTAGGACCCCATTTTGTTTATGCTCTACCCCCCAAACAGTCAATAGTCAGTTGATTTCAGTTTCAAGGAAATCTTCTGCAGCGCTTCCAAAGCACACACTCTGGTGTGCGCAATGGCTTCTTTGTGGCCGTGGCTGCTGAACTCTTCACATATGGATTTTTGAATTTCTGCACAAGGAATTGTGTAAAGTATCAATGAATACTAGTGTTTGTAAAAACTAAATAATTTGCTTGTTATTTTGATTTTTTTCATACAGAACTTTTAACATAAATATAATTCCAAATCTTTACCTCCAGAAAAAGTGAGCACCGACAAACACTTGCTCCTGCGTCTTCACTCCAGTCACTTGACTGCTTTGGATGTCACTCACCTGCTCTCTGCTGTTCCACAGACTTTGCCTGCCTGCCTACAGTAACCTCTCCTCGTGCTCATTCCAACAGCATGACAAGAAGTCCCACTTTCACTCCATTCAGTACTTGTTGCCTTCTTATAACATTTACTCTTCAATGGAGTCTTACATGGTGAGCGTGTACATAGGTCATGGCGGTTGAGTGCATTACTTTTTGTTTTTCTTTCAAACAATTCTAACTACAGATTCCAGGTCTTTCTGTAGCTGTCCACAATTGGTTCTTGGCTCTTGGCTCAGTCCTATGTCTGAACTCTTGTGGGGAGCATCTGGTCGTGGTTGATGTGAAATTATGTTGTTTCATTTCCACTTCCAGATTATGGCCCCAGCAGTGCTCACTGAAACCTTCAGTAGTTCAGACGTTCTACTGTAACCAGTGTCATCAGTATGTTTTGCAACAATAAGTTTGCAAAGGCCACTGATTTTATCCATCATGACATGTTTCTTCTGTGACACCTTGCTAATGAGCCTCCTTTTGTACAGGCCATCAGTTGGGACTTACCCAGCTGAATTTGCCCTTTCTTTACATGCTCAATACTTTTTTTACCCTGTAATAATAAAATAATGGATTGCATTTATATAGCGCTTTTCGGGGGCCTCAAAGCGCTTTACAATGCCACTATTCATTCACTCTCACATTCACACACTGGTGGAGGCAAGCTACAGTTGTAGCCACAGCTTCCCTGGGACAGACTGACATTCTGTGTCCTGTGTCCATTCTCATTATTACATACAACATATGGACTTCTATGGTTTGATTTATTTGCATGTGTGGACTAGATGGATTTTTACTGATATCTGGCGAGAATTTCATATTCATATGCGCCTTTTTTTTAGGAAATTGGGGAGATATTCAGTACTTATTTTACTCACTGTATATTCGTACATTTGACAGTTGAAATGAGCACTAAATCTGTTCACAATGCACAGGTTTATTAAAATTTACTGTTGAAATGCTACATCTCTTCAATCCATGCACATTCTGCACTTGGTAATCTGTTTACATTAACCCTATAAAGCCCTTTGTATCATATTTGATACCTGAGTTTCTGAGACTTCTATCTCATCAATATGATCAATACTTGTCATAATTTCAAAATGTTATGGACAAAATATTAACATTGTTGTTAACAAAACGTTGAAAAAAAAAGCCCAATGTATCAAATGCGACACAAAAAAAAATATTATAAATATATAATAAAAATATGTCATGAACAACATGATATAGCAAAAAAAAAAAGTGTATTTTGTTATAAGGGTTAATAAACATCTAAGTTCCCCCCAAAAATGGGTTGGGGTTGAATGGGATGAGTCTTACAGGGTTAATGGTCAACACAAAACTTTCATCTTCCTGGTGAAACTGAACAAATGCTAATTTTGGATCGTGTTATCAGAATTACTCAAGTAATACAACGAATTATAGTAAAGAGAGGTACTTGGTAAGGGTCACAAATTTAACAAATATTTGTGTCTATCATAAACTCAACGGGTGCAATGACACAAAATGAACCCTCTATGGTGGATCCAGTGGTCAAGGTTTTTCAGGCAGCAGTGTTTTAATTGTTTACTAAAGTTTAATTTTATATGTTAATATATACCAAGACTGACAATCATATTTGACACATCACTTGCAAATTTGGCAACAATATGACAAATATGGCCGGTCACCGGTCATATACATGCTGGACTTATGCACAGTTCGTTTATTCTTGTTTTCTAAACAGGCAAGTGCACATAGACTATTTGAATTTGTGTTTGATGGTCTAGAAAAAAAAATTAACTCCAGTTACACTTGCTCGCCTAGATGGCTAAATGGTGAAGAGGACGAGACTGTAATTCTATTGACACTTTCCAAGATGACAGTGAATAAAGTGCGGGACCATGTGGTGACATATCACCATTCATATAAATGCGTGCAAACGTCACTTTTTTGAAGCTGAGGTGCGGTCACAGCACAAACCGTCATGGTGGGTGATCCTGACCACTATCATTAGACCCCCATTTATTGGACAGGCACTCGAGGATAGAAAGAGGAAATCTTTCATATCACATGACATACCTTTGTCTTCAAAACATGCACATCTAGCAAAGAATCATGCACTTCTCATTTTCAGCAGCTTTATTTGAGTTCATTTCAATCCCATTTCTTTCTTTTACTATTTTTTAAAAACGTTTAGACCACTAGTTTTTGGCAGATATTCAAAAAATGCTGAATTTTATAGCAAAAATACAGCTTTCCAGTCATACTGATTCAACTTAATTTCACCCGATATTTTCCCGTTGTGCCCCATCAGTGGGGCCTGCTCCACTGTTTGAGAACACTCATGTCCAGTAAGACTCTTAGAGAAATCTTATCTGCTTTAACAAAATCCTTTAAACCTCAAAATATAGACTCATATAAATGCAGACCATTGGTGACAAAAATTTGTATTTAAATTTATGCAACAAAAACAAATGTTTAACAGATAGTAAAGGTTTAAGAAGGAAAAAGACTCAGAGAGAGATCTAATTTTGAGTCATAGTTTTTTTGATCCACTGGAGTTGTTTATCTGAGAGAAAAGCATACACTCCAGGGTGTGTTTTGTTACCACACTCCTTAGGTCCAAAGGAAGTGATTCCTGTCAACACACCACTGCACAACAGCGGTCCTCCTGAATCTCCCTGTAGAGAAAATTATAATATGATGGTCACTGAGTGTTTCTTCATTCACTGTGTGTTTATACATCACTCTGCATTTAATTATAAAATATTAATAATCTCTGCCCATAATAATCTCGTCAACAGCATGTCTTTTTCCTGTCCTCCTCCCTCTACCTCCCATTGGTCGAGGCAAATGGCTGCCCCTCCTGAACCTGGCTGTGCTGGAGGTTTCTTCCTGTTAAAAGGCAGCTTTTCCTTCCCACTGTCTCCAAAGTACTTGTTCAAAGGGGGTCTTCTGATTGTTGGTGTTTTCTCTGTATTATTGTACAGTCTTTACCTTACAATGCTTTAAGACAACTGTTGTTGTGATATAAATAGAATGAAATAGACTTGAATTTATTTAGTAGTTTATTTTTTCTGATCATTAACAGTTAAAGTGGTAAAAATGACTATCAAGCATACATACCTGACAGGTATCTGCTGTCTCTGATCCAGCACATATCATGCTGCTGGTGATAACAGGGTCGAGGTTGTAATAGGCACGTGAGTTGCACTTCACTCTGTTAATCACTGTCACATTGACAGACCTCAGGACATCTGACATTTGCTCGGCTTTGCTTTTAGTTGCTCCCCATCCAGCCACCACACAGATGCTTCCAGCTGCAGGATCTTTGACAGCGTTGCCCAACTTGAGCCAATTAACCGTCTCGGTTTTCTTCACTTTTTTGTTAAGCTAAAATTTAAGATATAATTACTTAAGCATAATGAATTCATCATTGCCTTAATAGAATTTTTACAATAAATAAATAAGATAAAATAAAAACAATTAAAAAAAAACACATTTATTTTAAATGAAACTACTTAAGCCGACTCAACATGAAGTCAGTCTTTAATCACAATCAAAATTGAGAGACTAAAGTCGTAATTCTATTTTGAACAAAAAATTCAAAATACCAGAAGTTTTCAGGATTGTGCAGCTTACACTTACTGTTATATCCTATACAAAATCCACTCTTCCAAGAGGGCATGACAAATGTGGCAATGTGTCTTGACACAACAACTGTAATCTCCACTTTCCCACTCTTTTCTTGAAAAACAGTTTCAAGATTTAAAGATTATCTTGAAGTTTCCACTTTATTCTCAAAATGATTAGTAATACTTTTGTTCTTAATGCGGCCCTGATGCTCTGTCGTACAAACATTAAATGAAAAAAGAAAAATTATCTAAATTTTGCAGAAAAGCATCTTTCTCTTTCTGGTCTCAGGTGGAATTTGAGCTGTTGAATTTTGAACAGATGGGAAGATGAGAAAGACCTTATTTTACATCTGAAGTTAAATAATCATAAGTGACAGCCTGGCTTTGCAGTTGTGTTTATCTTGAATAAACATTTGCTTTTCTTGCTTAACATGTATTATGTAATGTCAGCAAACATAACTTTTATAGAAATCGCTAAGGATCGTTTTTCCATTCTGTTATAGTCACCTTACCTTGAGTAACATGAGGTCATTGACCCTGTCTTTTGCATCAAAACAGGGATGAGGAAAACTTTTTTTCACCTTTTGGATCTGCTTTTTTTTATCTCTCCTGATGGAGTGCACTCCCAGCAACACATTCTTAATTCTAAAAGAGCCAAAACAATGCAGTGTTAAATTAAAGTTCAATTATGGCATAGGTTTACTGGCCAAGAAAGTGTCAAATAGAGAAGAAATGAAGATTTGCTTTCTCTCTGATTACTGAGTGGTTACATGATAAAAAAAAATTTACTAAGGTCACGATGTGGCATGTAGCTGATTGGAGTATCATGAAGCTTAAACATGTTGACTTGTATGATATTTTCAATACCCATGATGACATGGATTTTTTTGTGATCCAGTAAAAACATAAACAAATGCTTCAGATTCCTACTTATCACAGTGAGCAGCAGTCAGGACCCATGCTTCATCAATTAGTATCCCTCCACAATTGCCCTCGTTACCCTCAAGCAGAGCCATGAAAGGCAGTGAGTGTGGCTTGACTTCATTGCCTCCAATAATCTCAGAACCATCACCTAAAATGACAAATATTCAAAGAGATCAAGACAAATGAGTCGACAAGCGCTTAAACCAAAGACAGAAAACTCTCTGCACAACTTACTTTGTAAGCCTATAAGACATCTATGTGACACAGATCACAGAATCTATACACAAAATACCTGAAGCACATCCAAATACAAATTCTAACATTTATGAAACCTTTAAAATCCATGTAGGAGTGATCAGGAAAAGTGAAATTACACTCCAACTAAGAAACCATAACAAATTTGCTGAAAAACATTACTACGACTTAGACATATGTACATTAATTAACCACTAAATAAATCAAAAGCAGAAGAAATGACTCACTTGACTGAACAATGAGAAGAACGACACATGAGATCAAGACACTGAAAAATCCGAAGCAGTACATTTCTTCTTATTTGGCTTTGACTAAAACACACACTGGTGCGCACTCGTCTTTATGTATCAAGCCTAAAGGAAGTGGTCTGAAAATTCAGCATAATGGGCTCAAGCAAGGCGTGGGAATGCATTTGTTTCAAAGATAGTGGTAGCATTTACAAGTATTCATTCAGTAACCATGTCTTTTTTCTATGTCGTTGCTGAGGTTTGTTCTGTCTGGTGTACAATGAGTCATCCTTGAGTGTACGTGTCCATAAATCTACTTGTATGAAAAAAGCTAGAAGAGTGTATTGATGTTAAAAGAAAAAGCACTTTATAATAACTTTACAGTTGGTGTAGAGATTATTTCCTTATCAGACATGTAGCTTTGAAGCAGCTTCACCTGTCAACTAGTGCCAGTAAGAGACAATGAGGCATGTCTGTCAGCAGACAGTCCACAGATACATCCTGAAGGAAACATCTCAAAGGTAGTGCCCAAAAGAAGAAGGAACTGATTATTTTCAAATTATTAATAATTAATTACTTAATTGAATGTATAGTCATAAAGTGGATGTTTTCTATGTTGACATTACTGTAATTAATACTACTCAGAATGAGAAGACAGTATGTGCAAGAAAAAGTTGTTCACAGCCTTCTCTTTTTTAAGGCTTGTAATACGGAAAGTGGTGAATCTTTCTGGCTGACAGGTTGAATAATCTCACTTTGTTGTTTTACTTTCATGGGGTTTGTGTGTCCACAAAAAATGTGTTTTATCTCATGTGTTTCCAGCAAATGTGATTGACCGAAGCAAACAGGAGCACTTATATTTCTCTTGGCATTTTATGTAATTTGCAAAAAGAGAAAATATTTTTTTTAAATTAACAAACATCTTTGTTCACAAAAAAGAAAAAAATGAGGGGAAAAGGAGTAAATATGTCATTTTCCACTGCAGGAACTAGGTGATTGTTTGTTTGTTTTTTCCAAAGGAGTAATTCTCTGTTGGCCAATAGAAAGAATATAGGTCTGGCTTTTCATGTCTCAAAGCTAACATGTCAACCTATATGTGCAATCTGCAGTGACAGCATCTAAAATATTAAATTGTAATCCATCACCTATCACAGTGGCTGTGTCCATTTTTGGTAAACAGAACGGCCACAAAGGCAAATATTTGACTCATCTGACTTCAATTCCTGCAGTGGAAATGGCTAGCCACAGCAGAACTACGATCACATGTGTGTACAAGAAGGAACGCGAGAAGCTTGAGAAGTATCAAGGGCTCAGAGGAGAGCTGCAGAAGATGTGGAGGGAGAGAGTAACAGTGGTCCCAGTATTAATCAGAGCACTAGGTGCGGTGACTCTTAAGCTAGGTGAGTGGCTACAGCAGATCCCAGGAACAACATCGGAGATCTCTGTCCAGAAGAGCGCAGTCCTAGGAACAGCTTTGATACAGCGTAGGACCCTCAAGCTCCCAGGCCTCTGATAGAGGACCCGACAGAGACCGCAATGACAACAAGACGTCAAAGATTTCCATCTTGTTTATCATGTTGATGCCTCTGGAGTCATGAAATTTCAGTTTGCTTAATTTATTCATGATTCAGTTGAGTTGTTTTTCTGACAAAAAAGAGTAGACACTAACTGAAGTGGTTGTTCTGTGTCTTCTTAAATTAATATATATATATTTAACCGCTGACAGACAAGAAGTATAATAAAAAAAGTTAACATATATTTACTGTTAACTTTTTCAATTCGTGATTGTGGAATATTCATCATTTTCAGCTTCATTTCAACTTTTGATTTAGTGGTTTGTTTGTTTTTTACTGTGTATTAAGTTGTAGTAGCTCAAAATAGCTGCAAACTTAGGTCAGGTCACTAAACAAATTATAATGCATCATGGATAATCCTAACCACCATCATTCAATTCAATTCAATTTATTTATATAGCACTCTTCACAGGGTAAAAACCACATAGTGCTTCACAGTAATATAAAAACAGAAATACATTTAACCATAAAGTACATAAACAGGACATAACTTTGTCTTTGCAAGACATTTATCTAGACACTCTTATCTCAATATGGCATCTGATTCTTGGTGTGCTTGCTTTTTCTACATTTAGTAACCCAGACCATTGGTTACTAATGCAAAACAAAAGTACATTACAGAAAAGTACACTTCTATCAGTCAACTGAATTTCACACCATATTTCTACAGGTTGACAACCACTGATTTACAACAAACGTTCAGTAACACTCTGCTTTAACATCATCCCTAAAATCATAAATATAGACAGATATAAATGTAGACTCGTGGTGGCAAAATAACACAACTGAACTTAGTATCCCTCTTTAATTTAAAGATGGAAGCAGGAATGATTCAGAGAACTCATTCTATTTTAGATCCCTTCATTGTATTTTTGATCCACTTGAGTTGTTTTTCTGACAGAAAAGAGTAAACTCCGGGTTTTTTAATGAGACCGCACATCCGTCCAAAGGAAGTGATTCCAGCTAGCACACCATTGCACATGAGAGGTCCTCCTGAATCCCCCTGCAAAGAGAGCAATAATATGAGGTTCATTTTTTCATTTATTTTTCGACTCGTTTACGGTTCAAGTAGCGAAGTGGACGGTGAGGCGTACATACCTGACAGGTATCAGCTGTGTTTCTACCATTCGAACCAGCACATATCATGCTGCTGGTGATAACAGGATTGAGGCTGTAATAATCAGCTGAGTTGCACTTCACTCTGTCAATCACTGTAACATTGACAGACCTCAGGACATCTGACATTCGATTGACATTGTTTTTAGTAGTTCCCCATCCAGCCACCACACAGACGCTGCCAGCTTTCGGCTCCTTACTGGTTTTGGGCAGCGTGAGCCAGTTTACAGCTTTGGTTTTTTTCACTTTCTTGTCCAGCTGAAATTTAAATAATACTTATTTAACCATAATGGGTTCATCATTGCTTTTAGTAAAAACAAACAACAAAACACACACATTTATCATATTTGAGAGAGTGCATGTATATATTTGAGCTTATATGTATAATTTTGACTTTGAGAAAATTCAACAAAAACAAATTTTCTATAAATTCCTCTAAATATAATTATCAGCAATCTTGGATCACTTTTCCATTCTTTTGTAGTCACATTACCTTGAGTAACATGAGGTCATTGACCTTGTCCGTGCCATCATAGCAGGGATGAGGCAAACTTTTTTTCACCTTTCGGACCTGTCGGAAATCTTTTTCATCTGCTTTGATGGAGTGCACCCCCAGCAACACCTTCTTAATGCTGTAAGAGCAAAAACGGTGCAGTGTTAAATTACAGTTCAGTTATGGAATAGGTTTATTGATTAAGAAAGTGACAAATATGGTAACAGTGATGCAGAGCAGCACTTGTTCCTTGTAAAGAAGTGTTCAAACCCCTGAGCTCTTGTGGTTTCTTTAGTCACTATCTGCCAGATTATAGCTGCTATAATGAATGCTGAGTGGAGCATCATAAAGAGGAAATGTTACTGACTAGCATGGCATTTTGAATAATCATAGTGCAACATCTTTGCAAGAGCCAACAAGAATTAAGATTGCAATTTTCAAATGTTAATGGGAAAGATTCCTACCTAGGACAGTGTGCAGCAGTCAGGACCCATGCTTGATCAATTAGTACCCCTCCACATATCGGTTTGTCACTCTCCAGCAGAGCCATGTAAGGCAGCGAGTGTGGCTGCACTTCATTACCTCCAATGATCTCAGAACCACGACCTAAAGTGACAAATATTCAAAGAGGTCATTGAGATGAACAGATAAATTCTCTTCACACTTTCCTTTGTAAAACTAAAAGACATTTAGATCACACAATCTACATGCACAACACTAAACAAAGCATAAGAAACAAGCAGAAACATTACCATGATTTAGGCATATTTACATCAATTAATTCATTAGTATTAAATAAACAAATGCACAACAGATGAAATAACTCACTTGACTGAACAATGAGAAGGACAACACATGAGAGGAAAACACTGAAACCCCTGAGGCAGAGCATTTCTTCTTGTTTCGCTTTGATCTAAATAGACTGAAACACACTATGGTGCACAAAGTCGCCTTTATGTGAGCTCAGAGGAAGTGGTCTGACAAATGGAAATTCATGTGTCATGAAAAGCGGTCGCAAGCATGAGGTGAGGATGCATTCATTTCAAAGCCAGTGATCCGATTTACAAGTAAATCTCATGATCTGTGTGGCACAGTGCAAGTCATCAGTGGGTGCAGGTGTCAATACATGGACTAGTGTGAAACAGTTGGAGGAAGACATTATTCATGTTGAAAGAACAAGTCCTTTACAAGAACTACACTACCAGTCAAAAGTTTGGACACACCGTCTCATTTAATGATTTTTCTTTCTTTTCATAGCTATTTACATTGTAGACTCATATGGCATTATGTAGTAAACAAATAACTCAAAACATATTTATATTTTAGATTCTTCAAAATAGCTACTCTTTTATTTGATTACTGCTTTGTACACTCTTGGCATTCTCTCGATGAGCTTCAATGAGTCAGCTGAAATGGTTTTCCAACAGTTTTGTAGGAGTTCCCAGAGATGCCGAATATTTGTTGGCCCTTTTGCCTTCACTCTGTGGTTCATCAGATCCCAAACCATCTCGATTGGGTTTAGGTCAGGTAACTGTGGAGGCCAAGTCATCTGGTGCAGATCTCCATCACTCTCCTTCTTGGTCAAATACCCCTTAGACAGCCCGGAGGTGTGTTTGGGGTCATTGCCTGTTGAAAAATAAATGACGGTCGAACTGAAGGCAAACCAGATGGGATGTCGTGTCGCTGCAGGATGCTGTGGTAGCCATGCTGGTTCAGTGTGCCTTCAATTTTTAATAAATCCCCAACAGTGTCACCATCAAAGCACCCCATCACACCTCCTCCTCCATGCTTCATGGTGGGAATCATGCATGTTTCTGCGTCGTACAAAAACACGGTGGCTGGAACCACAGATTTCAAATTTAGACTAATCAGACCAAAGCACAGATTTTCTCCACTCTAACGTCCAATCCTCATGTTTCTTGTCCCAAACAAATCTATTCTGCTTGTTGCTTTTCCTTAGTAGCGGCTTCCTAGTATCTATTTGAGCAAATCCACAAAGGAACCCTGACAAAGCCCATCTGTCATGGTCCGTGTGAGCAGCTGGGTGTGGCTGGTGTGGATCCCGGCTTCCTGTAACACTAGCGTTCCCCCTCCTCGACTCAGAGATGGTCTTTCCCTTTTTCCTTTACAGAGGTTACATCTTTCACCATCTTACAATGCTGTGATTGCAGCCATTTACCAACTCTCTGTGAATGGTACTCATGGTCTTTGATCAGTGGGCTTTGGTCAGTGGTTGTTGATCAATGGTCATGAGAATTAGAATTATTAAGATTAAGGAACTGACCTCCCAGCCTATTGTTTATAAGGTTGGGGAAACCTGCAGTCAGCTGAGACTGAAGAAGTCACTTGGATGAGTGATGAAACGTTTCTCCCACAAAACGCTACATCCAGATGAACAGAATCAACTTTTGGAGATTTACTTACCTGGATTATTGAGCATGCATCAAGATATTTAGTTACATATATGTGCTTCATAATTCCATATATTTTTATTCATATATTTGATGGCTTCAGTGAGAATCTGCAATGCAAATTGTCTTGAAAATAAAGAAAACCATCAAATAAGAAGGTGCGTCCAAACCTTTGACTGGTAGTGGTCACTATGGTCACTTTTTTTTCTCTGTAAAGGTTCTTTTCTGTTTTTCTTATCAGACATGTGACTTTGGAGCAGCTTCATCTGGCAGCTAGTGTCACTGAGAGTCAGTGAAGCATGTATGTTAGCTGGGACTCCACAGATATACCCCGAAGGAATCTTCTCTAAAAATAAGTATGGAGCTTAGTATTTAGTCTGTAGGCTTTTCAGTTATTTGGAGTCTGAAGTTAGAGTGAACAAGGTTGGAAACATCGTCCTCTAGCCAGGTATCCTTTGTGATGTGGCAAAATACCATTCATGTTTAGAGTACCCAAATGGTTAGTGTGGGATAGCAACTAGCTATACAAGTAATTTATAGCATTGACTAGCTAGCGTAGTCAATGCTATAAAGAGAGCACCTTCTTTCTGTATTTGCATCTGTTGCTCCAGCCCCAGACACATCTGACCAATAAGCAGACTAAATGTTCTCATGTGGTTTGTAGTGACATGTTTTGGTTCACTTTGAGTTTTTTTTCTGTGTGAATTGAGACAAAACCACAGGAAAACCTACCCGCCACCCCCCCCCCCCCCCCCCCCCCCCCCCTCTCCCCTCAGTCTAGCCCAGTCATAGACTGGAAGTTGAGCAAAATTAATGACTGAGTCGGTAAGTTGGTGGAACATAGTCATAGCACTGCGTAGCATTTATTCCACTGAACACTATGCAGTGGTTTCAAAAAGTAAGTATAGGTCTTGATTTAACACCTTGTGGAACCACCTTGGGCAGCAATAAGTTAAAGCTCTCATATTCTGTATTACTTTAACACTTTTTGTGGCAGAATGTTGGTCAACTGTTCTTCTCTAAACTTTGACTAGATGACCGTAGCAGCTTGATTCCTTTTTTTTTCAGCCATTCTGCTGTTGTTGGTATGCCTGACATCTTTCTCTTGTTGCAGGGCCCAGTTTCAGCCAAGCTTCAGCTGTCAGACAGATGGCCTCACATTAACTTTGCATTAACTTTGTATATAGATGAGTTCATTGTCAAATCAATGACTGCAAGGTCCCCAGATCCTGTGACTGCAAAACAAACTCAGGTCAACAAAGCTCCACTACTATTTAATGTTTGACAGTCGGTATGAGGTGTTTGTGCTGATATACTGAGTTTGGTTTTCTCCAAATGTGGCACTGTGCGTTAGAGAACACTGTTCCAGAAATCTGGCTCACATTCTACTTTCATAATCGTACAATTATGAACTTTAACATTTAATATGCTAACTGAGGCCTGTAGAGTCTGAGATGTAGCTCTGGGGTTTTTGCAATGTCTCTTAGCACTTCATGGTTTGACCTTAGGGTGAATTTGCTTTGACATACACTCCAGGGGAGAGTATGCCTTTCTATAACACTGACACCTGAGTGCTCCAGACCAGCAAACTGCCAAAACCTGTGCTTTTATATAGGTGGTCACACATGCTGATGATCAGTTAATCAAGTGCATTAGCAGCACATGGCTGCTACATACCTTTTTACTTTCCTGTAGAAACAGGAATAGAAAAGAACAGAATGGAATAGAATAGTCCTTTATTGTCATTGTACATGTACAACGAAATTACAGGTGCTCCATACCAACAAATATAAATAGTAGACAACAGGATTAAAAAACAAACAAGATTAATATAAAAAATTATAGAAATTATAGAAAGAACAAGTTGGTACAATCCCAAAGTCTTTTTTCTTTGTTTTTCATTAAATGTGTGCAAATAATCAATAAACCAACAACTTTATTGAATATTTGTATCTATGCCACTCTTTGTAAATAAGCTTGTCAGCAGAGTATAGTAAGTAATCAACTGTTTATACTGCTATTCAGTTACTGTTAACTTGTTTCCTGATACGCTACATAAATCCTAAAGGCAGCTTAAAAAATACACCTAAAGGCCTGAGAACCATGAGATCAGCAAGGTCTTTATGTAAAACACATTGCTTGTTTGTGTAATCACTACTTTTTTGACCTATGTTTGATTCAAGAAAAATATCTCACTCTCAATCAAGAATACTGGTAATGTTATTTTCCATCTTTGAAATGCTAATGTTTCATTTGGGTCATGACATTCAATTAAATGCACTGCCACTATCTGAAACTATTGAGAAGACCCTAAAAGTTATGTTTGTCTAATTCTAATTTAAAGCAACAAGTACATTTTGAAAGAAGCTTTATAATATTTCGTCCAATATCAATGGGCCCTGTAATAAAAAAAATATTGTAATAAACAAACAAATGAACAAAAAACACTAAAAAATATAAAAGAAAAAAGAAATCCTAAAAGTGAAGAATAACAACAATAAACATTTTTTAAATTTTACAGTTTAAATTTTTCTTTTTGTTCCTCTTAATAGTTTATATTTTTATGACTTATAACTTCTAGCAGCACTGGATGAAATATATTGTTCTTCGCTCATTTTTCACATTTACTGACTTTCTTGCTTTTTTAAATAAACTAAAGGTGAGTACATCAAGAAAAAGTGGAAAAACAAAACAACATAATACATAATATGTGATTTCTTCCTACTGCTCATTAAAATCAAATGACGGTTTCATCTTGAGGTAAAAAGTGATACTACAGTGGTCCATCTGACACTTCACTGCATTGACTTGTGCTAATACTTCATAACTCAGACTGTGATGAGTTACAGCATGACACATTTTGTGGGAAATGACTAACAGGTAGTTTTAGTTAAAAAAAAAAAAAAAAAAAGAAGCATAAAATGCTTTTAACAAATACTACTTTTTTAAATTTTGAGGGTCACATATTTTCACATGTGCTCACTAATCTGAATGACCAATGGTACAACCATACAATACAAAACAACAGTGTAGATGTCTGTTTATAAAGATGAAGCCAATGTGAAAGTGCCTTAAACCTGCATCCTATGTGAAGGGCCGCTACAATGCAATATCTGTGGCTGCGTAAAGGCTTTCGGTACTATGAGTCTGTGGGTGAACGGCAACGGAAAACACAATCCTGTTGAGTTCGTGGTCTTAGTCACTCATTTAGGATCAAATTTAATAAAAATCGAAAGGTATTTTAGAAAAGTTGGTCATACCATGTTTCAAAAAAGAAGGTTTAACTGTAGTATTTTCTACACACTGGTTAACGATTCATTTGTAAATGAGAAGCAGTTTATTTAAAAAATGAATCTGTCTCCATGTATTCTATATTCATTGTGTTGGCATTTTTCATTTGAAGAGATTTTTCTACAAATGTCTAGACTATGTTTTTTCCGTGTCTTAACCAATGCCTGGAGTTTTCTGAGGGACCAGATCAACAATTGTGTCTTCAGTTGAGAGCAACACTGGAGAGATGTAATGATTTGATTCTTCAAAACGACCTGCTGTTTAAAAAATAAAAATAAAAATTATGTTATATGTTATGGAGATTTTTTTTAAATATATAGATTTTTTACTGGAGAAAGAAGACCTACCTTTTTTAAGGATATGATAAAGAATCCACAGTGGAGGAGCAAGCAACATCAGTTTAATGACCATCAAAACAGCAAAGATGATATCGTGATCTACCGAAGTAGAGAGGATACAGAGACACAGATACAAAAGAGGGAGGCAAGCACCAGTTTACAATGATGAGTAAATGGGCTGAATATAATAGAATATTTTAATTTAAGTTGTTGTCAGTTATTGTACACAGTATCTAGGAAGCAAGCCATGACACAAAAATAAACAAGAACTTCCTCACCTGTTTTAACGTCTACTGTTGTAGGGTTACTCTGCAGGATGATGTTTCCACCAGTAACACTGTCAGGCCGAACAACAAAGGCAGAGATATGTAGGAAATACTTTGTGCCTGATGTTAAGTTGGAGATGCTGATGCTCATCGCTGCAGAACCATTGGTGCAGGAGTAAAAGACTGTCTCACATCTGCTGTCACATATGGTCACATTGTAACTGTGTGGTGTCGTCTGCATAAAGGCAGAGATATTCCAACTAAGATTCACATGTTCCGCACCCACTGAGTCCACTGTCACCGACTGAGGGGAATGTGGACCTGTGGGAAGAAAAACAGTCAGAGTCAAGTAAGAGCTCAGGTATGGATCATAAAAAATAACATGTTATCAGATAGGTTTGATGAAAAATGATGGAGAAAACAGAGATTTAAATACCAGGTGATGGGTTATTATATGAGGAGAGCTAGATAGGTCAGTGAGGGGGCCAGCAGCAGAAGCAGTATCTGCTCTTTTGTGGGGAGGAACAGGAGAATCCTGGTAAAATACTAAAAAATGAACTCCAGCATGAACTACGGTGGACTAGTTCATCTATCTAAATTGGTTGGAGGTACTGTCTCATGTTACTGTGCTTTTGAGCAGGGATCTCCAACTTCAGAGAGCTGCAGGCCACTGCTGGCACTGTCATCTCATTGTATTATTTCAAATATTGTATAAATATTGTATAACAACAATTTTTTTTCTCACTCTTAACTAACTGAAGCTTTTCATTGAACTACCAAATAAATAAATTGGTACACTCTTTCTGGCCAGACACATTGCAGCACTTTTGCAATCATTATGTTCATATTTAACAAAATAAAAATGCAGACATAAGTGTACACATTCGTTTTTTACTGCCAGTGAAAAATGTTTTCTTTACAAATAACTTTCTCACTGAACTAACGCAGCCAACATGTTTGTACTGTCTGCTCATATTGCCTTCATATTAAATATTTTTTTGCTTTTTAATGAACTTTTTAAGGAACAACAGGAAAGAAATCCTCCCTAACAAAAAGAGTAATTTCAAGGGCCAAATTGCATTATATTTCTTCACCTCAACATATGGGCCGCAAGTAGGGGTGACACGGGCTGCAAGTGTCCCCAGGCTGTGAGTTTTAGAGCCCTGCTTTAGAGGTTTAAACCAGCAAAACTATTTTAATAATGATTTTTTTCAACTGCTACCTAACTAATCTGTTATAAATAATAACAGGCAGGTGGATGCAGGATATAAACAAAGCACCATAACATAACCAGTAGAGTATGGGATCATTTTCTTGTGGCAACACACTCACCTTAGACAGGTAGAACAGGTTTTTAGTCACTGCATCGTGTTTCAGTGAATCTGACTGTTTGCATTTTTTAGTTGTGTGCCTCATCTTTATTGAGTATCATATTTAGACTTTGTAGTTACTATATTTGTCAGTTTCTAACTCCAAAAAGAGCAAAAAATGCATTACTTACCCTGACAGACAACCATGTGTGGTTCCTTACAGTAGCGAGCCAACAGGTTCTTGTCTTTTTCCAGCATGGCCTCTAAACTTGCACAGCAGCCTTCATTGTTTCTCCTGTACCAGTGTTCATAGCCCAGTTGTTCCCCATTCACCCACTGCCAGTCACTGGAGACACTCTGGCGTTTCAGACCAAGCCAAAAGCTGACTTTTGTGGCAGGAGTAGCATTCAGGACACTGAAGTACTGCTCCTCTGTGGTCAGGACAGCAAGGTCCACATAGTACTTCTGACAGAACTCCTGGGCTTTGACCCATGGCATAGGTCTTTGGACTAGGAAGTAATAAGAAGAGATCTGACCCACTGCTAAGCCATGACATACCACTGCGTAAGGAAAAAAAACATAGATGAAGGCAGAGTAGTTAACAATAGCTATGTTTGGTTGTTTGATTGTGTTATAATCTATTAGACATGTTTTCATTATATACATTTAAATAGTGTGTTGCAGTATTTAGTAGAATAACTGTGTACAAGTGTTAAATAAATACTGAAGTATAGCCACCATTTTTCAATCTACAGAAATGCCCAAGTTGTAAAGACAGACATTAACCTTAAAGACGAAAATGCAACTGAGAGATTTGAGACTACATTTGTATGTCATTGTAGAAGAGCATGGAACAGGGGGCCAAGGGTCTTCTCCCTCTAATAATCTGTCCTCGTGAGCAGCTAAAGTCACATTTTAGCTAACATTCAACAGTCACATTTTAGCTAACATTAACAGCAGCTAGAGTATGTCTGTGAAGGTTCTCAGTCATCCAGGTCATCGTAGTCAAAGGAGCTTGCAAAGAAAAGCGTCTGGACTTCTTTAAGTTACTTGAAGACGTTTCACCTCTCATCCAAGAAGCTTCTTCAGTTCTAAGGTCAAATGGTGGAGAGTCCCAGATATAAACCTAGTGGGAGTATCCCCCCACAGAGGGACAAAAGGACCCCCTGATGATCCTCTAATCCCCTGAGCCAAGGTGTGAAACTGGGTGTGGGTCCCACTCAAAACGTGCGGCTATCCTAAAAGGGCGTTCTTAAAGTCAGCAAAGAGACACAGAAAAGAAGATCAGACACCAGCGAGGGAGGATAAGAAAGACAGACGCAACAACATTGTCATCCCCTATGTAGCCGGTGTATCAGAAAAACTCAGGAGAGTTTTCTCCAAGCACGATATCCCAGTGTATTTCAGACCCAGCAACACGCTCAGACAAAAACTGGTTCACCCGAAAGACAAAACGCCAAAACACAGACTTAACAATGTGGTGTATGCTGTACAGTGCAGTGAGGAATGCCCAGACCTCTACATTGGAGAGACCAAACAGCCACTTCACAAGCGCATGGCACAACACAGAAGAGCCACCTCCACAGGACAAGACTCAGCAGTCCATCTGCATCTTAAGGATAAAGGACACTCTTTCGAGGATGCCAATGTTCACATTTTGGACAGAGAGGACAGATGGTTTGAAAGAGGAGTGAAAGAAGCCATCTATGTCCACTGTGAGCGACCATCTTTGAACAGAGGCGGTGGTTTACGACACCAACTCTCTGCCATCTATAATCCAGTTTTGAGATCCCTTCCCAGACGCCTTAACGCCCACTCACATCCTGGGCCATCTGATCTCAGGAATTCGCATGATAAGGTGGGGCCAGGTTTCACAATGAACTCACCCGAAACTCTGGCTGATTGGGACCCACACCCAGTTTCACACCTTGGCTCAGGGGATTAGAGGATCATCAGGGGGTCCTTTTGTTCCTCTGTGGGGGGATACTCCCACTAGGTTTATATCTGGGACTCTCCACCATTTGACCTTAGAACTGAAGAAGCTTCTTGGATGAGAGGTGAAACGTCTTCAAGTAACTCCAGACGCTTTTCTTTGCAAGCTCCTTTGACCAGCTAGAGTATGCAGTCAGAACATAAGTACTAATAAAAAGCTTATTGCATCAGATGCTAGACTCATTTTGACATTTACGGACAATGAAACATGGAATGATAACATGCTTGACTCATGTTAAAGAAGTTTTGCAAAATGTTACCTAAAATCGCCAGCTGATGCAGAATTGCCGTCTCATTGCCAGACATAAAGTAGAATCCGTGTAGTTTTCTGGGAGGTGATATATATGTTTTTATTTCATTCCCATCAGACAGCTGACCATGAGCTGTCTGGTGTTTCTCAAGTGCTCCCTATAGTCCTCCCATACTCTCTCCTTCTCATTTGCCCAGGACTCTGTTCGTGTGTAAATTTATAAAGCCAGCTAAAGCCTCAGGGTGATGCAAGAGGTGAAAAAATGGGAGTGTCTAAAGCTCAGTGCTTACCTGTATGAGGACGTTTTCAGGAATTAGTTACACAAGATATTAAAATCTATAAATGCATTTGCTTTACATTGTTTGTTTTCCTAAACCTTTCCAGTATCAAATATCCTAAACATTACAATCTGCTTACTAACTGCTATTTGAATTTTTTTTATCTCTACTGGAAAACAGAAGATTGTGCTTGTTGGCAGACAAAAGCGCCTGGAAAAGCTCAACAATGCCACTGTAACTGAAGACTGGGAGAAAGCTGCCTAGCTTTTATAAGGGGGTTAAAAATACGGCGTAACTAGCTCCACCCTGCAGTCTATTTTTAGAACAGCCTGGTTGATAATTTGTTAGTTAGTGTACTTTTTGACTTTCAAATATGAGCCCGATTAAATATTTGCAGAACAGCAAACAACATTATTCAGGTTTCAGACTCTCTTGTCTGTCAGGTCTCTGTATTACCCATATGGAAAATTATGCAAAAAATTAAGAATGACGTAAGGTTGAAGTATACATTCACTACTGTAGTCAATGGGAATTTGTTTAAAAAAATGTTTTCTATTTTTCCCCCCATATGTTTGCACTTCATCACAGACATAGTAGTTTTTGTAACATAAAGCAAACACTAGAATTGTAAACAGTCCCCCTAAGTCACATCTAGATTCACACACTTGCCGAGTGGTGGATACTGTAGTGAGTATCCTGAGCTATAGATACAGTGGCTTGCAAAAGTATTCGGCCCCCTTGAAGTTTTCCACATTTTGTCACATTACAGCCACAAACATGAATCAATTTTACTGGAATTCCACATGAAAGACCAATACAAAGTGGTGCACACGTGAGAAGTGGAACGAAAATCATACATGATTCCAAACGTTTTTTTTACAAATAAATAACTGAAAAGTGGGGTGTGCGTAATTATTCAGCCCCCTTAGTCAATACTTTGTAGAACCACCTTTTGCTGCAATTAAAGCTGCCAGTCTTTTAGGGAATGTCTCTACCAGCTTTGCACATCTAGAAACTGAAATCTTTGCCCATTCTTCTTTGCAAAACAGCTCCAGCTCAGTCAGATTAGATGGACAGCGTTTGTGAACAGCAGTTTTCAGATCTTGCCACAGATTCTCGATTGGATTTAGATCTGGACGTTGACTGGGCCATTCTAACACATGGATATGTTTTGTTTTAAACCATTCCATCGTTGCCCGGGCTTTATGTTTAGGGTCGTTGTCCTGCTGGAAGGTGAACCTCCGCCCCAGTCTCAAGTCTTTTGCAGACTCCAAGAGGTTTTCTTCCAAGATTGCCCTGTATTTGGCTCCATCCATCTTCCCATCAACTCTGACCAGCTTCCCTGTCCCTGCTGAAGAGAAGCACCCCCAGAGCCTGATGCTGCCACCACCATATTTGACAGTGGGGATGGTGTGTTCAGAGTGATGTGCAGTGTTAGTTTTCCACCACACATAGCGTTTTGCATTTTGGCCAAAAAGTTCCATTTTGGTCTCAACTGACCAGAGCACCTTCTTCCACATGTTTGCTGTGTCCCCCACATGGCTTGTGGCAAACTGCAAACGGGACTTATGGTTTTCTGTTAACAATGGCTTTCTTCTTGCCACTCTTCCATAAAGGCCAACTTTGTGCAGTGCGCAACTAATAGTTGTCCTATGGACCCCCTGACATCATCAGGGGGTCCTTTTGTCCCTCTGTGGGGGGTCACTCCCACTAGGCTTATATCTGGGACTCTCCACCATTTGACCTTAGAACTGAGGAAGCTTCTCGGATGAGAGGTGAAACGTCTTCAAGCAACTTAAAGAAGTCCAGACGCTTTTCTTTGCAAGCTCCTTTGACTACGATGACCTGGATGACTGAGAACCTTCACAGACATATGTCCTATGGACAGATTCCCCCACCTGAGCTGTAGATCTCTGCAGCTCGTGCAAAGTCACCATGGGCCTCTTGGCTGCATTTCTGATCAGCGCTCTCCTTGTTCGGCCTGTGAGTTTAGGTGGACGGCCTTGTCTTGGTAGGTTTACAGTTGTGCCATACTCCTTCCATTTCTGAATGATCGCTTGAACAGTGCTCCGTGGGATGTTCAAGGCTTGGGAAATCTTCTTGTAGCCTAAGCCTGCTTAAAATTTCTCAGTAACTTTATCCCTGACCTGTCTGGTGTTTTCTTTGGACTTCATGGTGTTGTTGCTCCCAATATTCTCTTACACAACCTCTGAGGCCGTCACAGAGCAGCTGTATTTGTACTGACATTAGATTACACACAGGTGCACTCTCTTTAGTCATTAGCACTCATCAGGCAATGTCTATGGGCAACTGACTGCACTCAGACCAAAGGGGGCTGAATAATTACGCACACCCCACTTTGCAGTTATTTATGTGTAAAAAATGTTTGGAATCATGTATGATTTTCGTTCCACTTCTCACGTGTACACCACTTTGTGTTGGTCTTTCACGTGGAATTCCAGTAAAATTGATTCATGTTTGTGGCTGTAATGTGACAAAATGTGGAAAAGTTCAAGGGGGCCGAATACTTTTGCAAGCCACTGTATGTCAATTAGGAATTACTTCCTTTCAGTGTACAACATTTTACATAAGGGACGCAGAATATGTTGACCCTTTTTGTGCCGCCAGTTTCAGCTGAGTGGAGCCATCATGACTTTGACCTTGCATTAAAGGCCAGCATATTTGTAAAGCAGTAAGCTCACAGAGAAACACAACTTATGCAGATTTCTTCTCAGTTCTTTTTTTAAAATTTCAGTTTCTTTGCTGACTGGGCTTCATTTCAGACTGCACTTGAGGCATGTTGCTGCTTTCAGTTGAGTGTTGACATTATTCATCTTGACCCTTATCTTAGTCAAAAGTGGAACAGCGTAGGCTAGACTTTGCAGACATCTGAGGTTACAGGGACTATATAAACCAACCTCAGTCATTGCACGTTTGCTCCGACATCTCAGTGTGACTGTGAACATATAACCTATAAGAAATAACTCATGTAGAGGGGGGGGTCTTGCTCTGTTTTTATAAAGGAAGTCTTCACCACAGTGCTTTTGCACAAACTGTTCTCTTAAATCTTCTCTGGTCACACTCTTGCAAGTCAAATTTTGCAGCGCATATGCTCACACACAAAGTCTTTTCAAGCAGAAATCTATTCTGCTTCATTTTACATTTAACTTAAGTCTAAGTGATTTAACTACTAAACACATAACTTTTAAAACAAACCACAAAGCTTTCACTCTATTTCTAGGTAAAATAGGTAGTAGGGATGTTTCATATCATTGGGGCAAGAATAAAAGCTACCTTAGGCTACAGAGTGTATTCTACTATTAGGTTCCTAAATTTGATTTCATTGTGCAAAATATAATTAAAAAAAATTTCAGGAAGTCAAAATTTACAATGAAGACATATCAAAATGTAATATAAATAAAAACACAACAAACTCAAAGTGAACTCACATACAGAACAAATAAATGCTGATGAGCCTTAAGTCAGCAGCAGCAGATTTCAACTGTTGGTGCTGAGCTATTTCATATATGTGTACACTAAAACATGTCCCATGTCTGTCTTTTGTTACCTTTCATATGATAGTAGTCAGTATGGCATATCTGTCATATCATAACTATACAAAAGATTCATGTCGTCTAGCCATTAAAACAGGAAACCTGTGCTACCGGCATGCACGATGCATGACAAAAGGTGTGAGCTGGTGGTAAACTGGCTTCGAATTGTGGTTGACATCATGGGAGGGAAATGTGTGGTCTCTATGACACAATTGCCAAGAAAGCAGCAATGTGCACTTATGTGGTAATCAATTGTATACCTATTTCTAACCAGATGCTAAAGAACTTTATTATCAATATGAATGTCACGGTTCCATGACGCTGGTTACTACAAATCCCAGATGTGAAAGCGCTGGTCCGCACCGGTGGAGAAAATCTGAGAATTGTCAGGGTTTAAGGCCAAGTGAAGGACTCGATCAGAGTGACCTGGTTAAAAAAAGAAAAAGAAAAAAAATTATTATTTAAAAGAACTGAAAATCAGTTCTTGTTGTTGCTATAAGTAGTAAGAAAATGCCACATTAACAGGGAATTAATATTGAATTGTACTACCTTGATTATAATGCCTTTTTACATTTTTATGTTTTTTGATGGAATCACACATCAAAAACCAGGATTAGAAAGAAAAGTTGACAGACATCTTGGATTCAGGAGATAATGAAATAAAAGCAACGTGAAGTTAAATGGAAAAAATAGATAATACCAAAAACTAAACAATATAAGCACTCTGTTCCAAACCTCACTTCGCACATATTTGTCTGTGATTCAAACAAGCATCTCATTCAGTAACAACTTCTCCTTGTTTGCCAGTACAACTGAGTCAATCAGAGCCTTATTGGCAAAAATGAGAAGGGGGACTTTATGACTGTGGTTAACCAAGAAAATGGTGACTAAAAATCTGCCTACAGAATAACGGCCTGCATTGGTGCAACTCAATGGGAGCTACACTATTTTGTTTTTGTTTGTTTTTTTCCATTATGAAAACAAGTCAATTTCCCTATCTTATCATAACCAGTATTCCTATGGGAATAGGACTTTACCACAAGGGTTGATATCAGTAATTACACTTCTGAAAAATAGCGCAGAATGACCGTCAAGTTTTCATTTAAAATATAAAAGTACAAAAAAACTTAAATTAAAAAAAGGAAATTTTGAAAATTACTTGATCATTTTTTTTATTAAGTAAAATTATTCAATATTACATATTAGTGGGTTTTCAGTAAAAGTGTCTTTTGCATTCAATGCTTGGTTTGAGCCCCCCTGACCAGAAAAAACAGGAATTTAGCATTTCTGTTAGCGGTTTATTTCTCATTTTTTCCCCCCTTAAGCCGTAAGTATTGGTTTTCTAACACCAGCTCACAATACTACAGGACAGTGAGACAGCTCATATTAAAACTAGCAACCTTAGTTTCATATTCACTAGAGGGAAGCCCAGAACACGAATCACTCAGCACACGATGGCCATTAAAGACATTAGTGGTAGGTGACAGAGCTGCTGCACTGACAACAACTGCTTCTGTGAGAATATTACTCACTGTGTTATTGACGCAACAACATTTGTTCCTATGAGTGTGTTGTCAATGTGTTGAGACTAAGTTGAGATAGTATCAGACAGCAGTGCTGATACAATTTAACGTTGCATTAAACAGAATTATTTACTTTATTAATAAAAAGGTTATAGTAATGTAGAACAGCCTTGTGTGTTTTTTGGTTTTCTAACCTGTGAACTGGTAAATGGGGCTGAGAGAGTGAAACTCCCACACCCAAGATGTGACTTTGTGATGAGGTAGGCCATGACCTGTAACCAGATATCTCTTCTTTTCAGCCCATTGTAGAGAACAGATCTGCAAATGAGGGTAAATAGTAATAGTTTATCCAGCATTTTTAAATACAGCAAAACAAAAATATCCACAATACTGTAATTCTCAAGCACCTGTGAATTTGTTTGCACAGAAGTAACACAAGATGCTGATTGTGTGTCCCAGATTCTCAGCTCACCATCTTTCCATCCCCCTCCTGTAGCAATAATGTTTCCCTGCCATGGGCACCACCCCATTGCCTAACAAAATAACACACACAAAGGTGGATACATTAACAGCATTTTTAAATCTCTGTTTACTAACCCAAAATCCTTACACATTAAAACCATTAGCCTCTTATTCACATTTAACTGCTTTGACGTCTGCTCAAACTCTGTAACTCTGGCTGTGTCAGCCTTTAAAAATGCCAAACAGTTTACTTTTAGCCTCCAAATCCAAGTACACAGACCTTCACAGCACTGGGCTGCTTCACTGTCATTATTGGCTGACTTGACATTTTTTTTCCCATGATGTCATCATCCCAGATATGGAGAAGGCCTTCTGTGGAGCCGCTGGCCAGCCATTTGCCTCCTGGTGACCACTGCAGACTGCAGACCCCCTCCCTCTGGGTGGTTGCACCTACCAGAGGTGTGAAAGCCCGTGGGTCAAGGTGACAGATATGTCCAAGAACAGATCCACTGTCAGAAAAAACACTGCTTTTATGGACACTTTTATTGATTAAGTGTCTCCTACCCTGTCCGTGACTAATTCATCTACATTTCTTCTATTAAAGAGATAAAGCTGTATGCCTTTAGCTCTTATCCTAAGCCTATCTATCCTATTTATTCATTCATTTATTTAGCATAATTTCCAAATTGGTCAATCTTTTCCATTTCATTATTAAGCAGCACCTTCTTTAAATACCAGAACAAACCAAATGGGTACCTGCTAAGTAACTGCTGTTTCCAAGAAAGCGCTCTCACCACAGCCAGGTGTGACAGCAGAAACCTCATGTTCTGCTTGTGTTCGACATCCCACAACTAAAGAGTCAAAGAGAGACAAAGACACCACAAACAGTCATCCTGCTGATTCAGTAAATATGACACTTCCCTTCTCACAGAGCCCCCCATACCACATTTGGTTTGAATAAGTTTCCAACCTCTATGAGCTCATTTACCTGTATCTCCCCTCGTCTAGTCGCGATACTGAGGGCTCTTCCATCTGTGCTCCAGCACAGAGACGAGACCGACTGACGATATCGGCATCCTGATTGTGGACTCAGGTCCAGATGTCCAACCAGACCACGAGTTTCTGAATTCCAAATGTAAACTGAAGAGCCGAGTCCTAATGCAACCATGCCACTACAGCTGCAGTCGAGAAGGTTAGTGTCTGAAATGACAAAGTTGCAAAAACAAAGGACTACAGAGGACTATATCGTAGGCATAAATTATTGATGAACAGGATGAGCCTTAATTATAAACATTTTTTTTTTTTTTTTGTTAAATCTGTTATATCCACCAAAGTGTTTTCAGTAAGTATTTTTCAGAAAAAAAAAACAAGTAGCAGATGTTCCAGGTTGTATTTTTGTTGCCCATATGGCTATGCTATTTAAAATAATGAAATTTCACCAGCACACCCCAACACAACCACCATCATTCGTCAAACATGATGGAAATGTTATAGCACATAGATGTACAACTTCTTTTTTTTTTTTTTTTTTTTTTTTTTTTTTTTCTTAACTTTTATTTAACTTTTTTTCCCCAACAAATATAAGACTGGTTCACATCCAAAATAATAACACTACACAGCACTAGAATATTACAACATTATGTCCATAACTGTTGTCCTCTAGGATCCAGTTTATAGGTTACTCCCAGTGCTTCCAGTGGTCTCTTCCATTTGTAAACAAAAATTCGGGAGCTCCCATCAATATAATGTCCCAGCCTGATCAGAGTCATAACTTCAATGATGAGCGACTTCCATAGAGAAATGGAGGGAGGCTCAGCCCCCACCCATCTCAACATAATGCTTTTCCTGGCCAACATTAACAGTGACTGAATTACATGCTCATGTTGTACCAGTGAGACAGGAATATATCCCAATATACACATTAATGGGTTTTCTGTCACCTGATGACCAATGGCTGTACTAATATTGGCGCAGACCTCTTTCCAAAATGACTGAATAATAGCACATTCCCACAAGCAGTGGAATCTAGTGCCCACTCTGACCTTACACTTGAGACAGTTTGGAGATATTCCCATATTATACTTACTATAAATATATGGAGAAATATACACATTGTGCAAAATTTTGTACTGCAGTTCTTTAAATCGGTTACAAACAGAGATTTTGGATGGAAGGAGCAAGATTTTGTCCCATGCCTGTATATCTATTTCACATTTAAGCAGCGTCCCCCAAGATTTTCTCAACCATGCCAGTTTATCCTCGATTAGGGCATAAATCGAGTTTCTGAATTCCAAATGTAAACTGAAGAGCCGAGTCCTAATGCAACCATGCCACTACAGCTGCAGTCGAGAAGGTTAGTGTCTGAAATGACAAAGTTGCAAAAACAAAGGACTACAGAGGACTATATCGTAGGCATAAATTATTGATGAACAGGATGAGCCTTAATTATAAACATTTTTTTTTTTTTTTTGTTAAATCTGTTATATCCACCAAAGTGTTTTCAGTAAGTATTTTTCAGAAAAAAAAAACAAGTAGCAGATGTTCCAGGTTGTATTTTTGTTGCCCATATGGCTATGCTATTTAAAATAATGAAATTTCACCAGCACACCCCAACACAACCACCATCATTCGTCAAACATGATGGAAATGTTATAGCACGTAGATGTACAACTTCTTAATGGCCCAATACTGATAGAAGAAGACGTGTCACCTGATCCTAATCCAGAACAGCATGCTTATCAGTTTTAAATGCAAATAAGCCCACAAATAAGCACCAACCAACAGTGGTGAAGTAAAGGCCCAGCAGAGCATCTCAAGGGAGGAAGCACCACCTTTAATCATGTCCATGCATTCTAGACTTCAGGCAGAATTAATGCAATGCAAAGGATTATTAGTTTGTTCAATTACTTCTGACCCTTTAAAAATTAGATTATTTATAACAGTGACTATAATTCCTAAACAGCTAATGCAAAGCATTATTAACCCCAATGAATTTAAGCTGAAAACTACATTTCAGCCACATTTGGATTGTTTTACAGTCTACTGTGGTGTCTGTGAAGGTTCTCAGTCACCCAGGTCATTGTAGTCTAAGGAGCTTGGAAAGAAACATCTACTGTGGTGGTGGTGTACAGAAGCAAAAAAACAGTATTTGTAAAAGTCATTTAGGGCTTCATTTTCTCTTACAGTAATCATTCAGCAGTGATGGTGCACCCAACTTAACCACTGACTTCCCGTGCAGGCTCAGAGTGGCTTTGTTCAGAGTGGCAAATGGCTGAAGATCATATTTTCTTTCATCATAACCTTCAATGATAAAAATATAATTTAAAAGATATTGTTACAAAACATACATTGTACATCTGCTGTTAATCCATTAATTTTCAAACACTTTCTTTGGTGTGTCGTGTTTTTGACATGAATCAATAGTTGCAGCAAGCATCCACATTGATGTGCATTAAGCACTCGTTGCATTAAACTAGAACGTGTTGAAACTAGTGATGACTGCTAAAGTGCCTAAATGTGAATAAAGTGTCAAGAGAATTTAACACGTGATTTCTTTCAAACTTTTCTTCCTTATTGCTATTCCAGATGTTATCTTTGTTGTCTTTGTACGCTACCAAATTTCTCCAGACTTCAAAAACTGGTGTGCAGTCTGATAAAGTAAACCTATAATTACATCATCCAGCATTCAAAAAACAAAGCGGAAAAAAAACTGCAGCGTGATCAAAGTATGTATTTGGGTTCCCCAGTATGACATCATGTAGTATCAGTCCAGAGATCATTCACACAATCATTCATACACAGCAAAATCTCCAGTGTTAAATTAACACTGGAGATTTTGCTGTGTAGAAACATGATCTACCTGAGCGATTGAGATTTTCAGGTTCTTGAACTGCAGGTCTCCATACCCATCGCTGTAAAACAAAACCAAAAAAGGGAAAAGAATTATTACTATTCAGGTTTCAAAAATATCTAAAATTAGCATATCATTGAAAGTTAGCATTAGCAATATATGCAGATTTACTTTTTTATATGCTTTATACATCGATCTGTTGCAGGGCCATAACACAAGACAAGAAAAAGTATTCACAGTTAAAATCAATTCAGAATAACCAATCACCCACTGCATGTCTTTGGACTTCACAGAGAAAGGCCCCAGACTCTACATAAACCCAGGACCTTCATCCTGTGAGGCAGATGAGCTAGCCACCACACCACCATCTCTGATAGGATAATAACATTTTATTATTCTTATATCAAACTGATTGTGTTCTTTTATTTTATTTCACTTCGAGCAACTTTTGGAAACCACACACATACAAAACTCTCTGACTTTTTTCACTTTTAAATGAAAACTTCTATGTTCGTGTATGAGACGATGACTTGCAGAAATCAGTTTAGCATCCCCCTCAAACTACTGCATCACAACCACACACAGACACAAACGAGGAAGTGCAGCTTCCTTAAACAAACCTCTTGTGGGGCATTTTCTGCAGCAGGCCGTGTCTTTGCAGCGATCGTGCACTCTGTGTTCACCAACTTAACAGACTCAGAGTGAGACGAGCCTCCCACCAGTGCTGCCTCTGGTGAAATCAAATGACATCATAGAAAACGTCCAACAGCTCTCAGGTAAAAATGTACTGTGTCAGTATGATGATACACCTGGTGAAGATTAAAAAGAATGAATGTTGTTTCTAGATATGGGCCTAGGGGAGTGCATGCCCGTGCATTTTAAAATCAGCAGTGTCATATAAGAACAGTGTTACCCAGCTGAATCATAAATATGCTGTTCAAGTGCAACACCAACAGCTTGGGTACAGTCCCCAGTGGTGACTAGGGTCTTCATGTGGCAGGATAAAGTTGGTTGGAGTTTTTTAAACCAAAATATTTATCCAAATTACACAAACATTGTTGCATTTTTATGACATACACATTATGCTTTAAATCCTGAATCAGTCGTTTTTCCCCTCTTCTAAAAATCAGTCGTTTAAAACCTGACTTCGGGTAATTTTTGAGTTTAATCACACTTTTAATGACCTAACTTATGTGAATATGCCTGGCATCAGTATTGCATTATTATTATTACTGAACTTCTGTGTGTTGTTTAATACCTTGGATTTTTCCTGGTAGGACTCCCTGTCCCGGTTCATGCTTTCTCGGTGGAGAATCGAGCTCCAGCCTCTGACAGATGGTATCAAACTCGAAGCTTGGCTCACACTGCCGCCCAGGGGCCAGTGGGGTACTTGCAACAGGGCTTTCTCTGCAGCGCCTCTGGATGATCCGCCTCCTGAAGCATTTGTATGTGACTTCATGGGCCTCGTATTGTCCCTGAGCAGACAAATAACAATTGTTTTTTTTAATACCATCTCAAAATAAGGTTATTTAAAATGTACTAAACAGTAACTTTATATCATTAGAAACTAATCTATTAAGAGCCTAACTTCCTCTTAATTTTTTGAAACCTTTCATAGCAGATGAAGATTCTGTAGTTATTTAAATGCTTTACAGTGATTACTGAGGAAACCACTGGAAAGTTTGGTTAAGTGTTTGCTGAGGTTCCTCTAGTGCTAATAATCTGCACTGAGCATTCAGGCATGTTTATTATTGTTATGATTATGATGATGATGATGATGATGATATTATTATTATTATTAATAATAATAATAATAATAATAATAATAATAATAATAATAATAATAATAAGTTCCCGATTTCTGTTTTTAATGTTTTCCAACATTAAAAACAAGTGATATAGACATCAGTCTCAATATTAATTCCGTCTTATGCTTTTTATATTGAACACACCTAACAAAACTAAAACATAAGGCATTGTTTGTTTTGTTTTGTTTTGTTTTTAAAAAAAATATTTTCAGCTGACCCTGTAGTCGGCCTATATAGGATTCTGTAGTGTAGCTGAAAGTCGAGTATTTACATGTAAAGTTCACTTATTATTAGTTTTATTTTGCTGCTGAGTTTCCGGTATAGTCGCTTTCACCGTTTCTCCGTCCAGCTTAACGCGACTATTTCCTCTGATCCGCCCCAGAACTTCTGGAAGGAGAGCCCCAGTTCAAGCTACGGTTTGCTCTTTCCCCTCCAAGATGGAGGCTTTGGGAGGTTATCCTACCAGGTCCTCCAACCCAAAAGCGAAAAAGTTAACTGTGCTGTTGAGCATGACGGTGGGTGTGGGGTGTTTATTTCTTCTGCAGACCCAGCTGGTGAAACCCAGAAAACCGAAGGATTTTTATTCTTTCGAGGTGAAGGACGCGAAGGGCAGGACGATTTCTCTGGAGAAGTACCGAGGAAAAGTATGTCCACATCATCAGCCGTCGTTTCAGACTGAGAATAAACCCGTTTAACTGTTTAACTTTCCCCGTGTCAGTTTAGACTTGATTTATTTGCAGAGTGCGTATTTTTAAGAGCTTTTTAAAATAACTGTGCACTGCTCCTAATCCCCTCTTTTGCAGGCGTCCTTAGTTGTAAACGTGGCGAGTTACTGCCAGCAGACGGAGGCGAACTACAAGTCTCTACAGGAGCTCCACCGGGAGCTGGGCACCTCTCACTTCAACGTCCTGGCCTTTCCCTGCGGACAGTTCGGGGATACGGAGACCGGAACCAGCCGGGACATCGAGGCTTTCGCCAAGTCAGCCTACGGTGTTACCTTTCCTTTCTTCAGCAAGATCAAAATAATGGGATCAGAGGCTGACCCTGCTTTCAAATTCCTCACAGGTTGGGAGAAAGACTTTTAACGAATATCATGACTGTGGGATCACTGAGTGAGATCACAGAAACGCTGATTACATATTTATACCTGCTCCAAGTGCAGGATGTATTTAATGATGGAAGGAAGTCAAATTTGGAGCTGTCGCCAAACCTCAAATACTTAACAATTGGTCTCACCTGTATTCCAGGTACAAGTGTTGATAGTCTAAAACCAAACAAGATTAGGCAAAGCCTACTTTTACTTCATCTGAGAGGAAAATAATCTGTTACTGTTGTAAAATGTGGAGCTGAACGTAAAGTTTTGTATTTTTCAATCACCCCAGGGTAATTTAATGAGTTTTTATGAACATGATGCACCTGAAAGAAGACCTGCAGAACAAGTCTATGAACTCCAGAGGTAACTGGAATATAAAGTATGGTTCTGATCTATTCTGTGATTACAAGACTTGATGGTATAAAATTTAATCAATTCAGTGTCATATCTGCTAAGTAGCAACTTCATTTATGTTTGTAAAGCAGCAGAACTGACATTCTGCTCCATGCATTAGAATCTGGTTTTATTAATTAGCTGTATTTTTACAGTTACAGTTAATATTATTAATATACAGTAACACAACAGTCGTGGTGAGCTATAATGATTAGCAGTAGCCAAGGGGAATTTATCATTTGAATTAATGCTATTACAGCATATGAACATAAGTATGCACATTTGAGTTTTTTAGTATTAGGTTTTCACTTGATTTTCAGTTACAACACATACATTTTTCACTGCACTATCAAATTATATAATATTGAAATGATACTATAGGCTTGTGTAGGTATTTTCTTTTATTCTTATTTTATTTATTTAATATAATTTTTTTTATGCATGTATTATTTTGATTTGATAGTGTCCACTTCTGTTAGGAAGTAACTTTTTCTGTCGTCGTGGTACTCTGCTATTAAGTTATTAAATTAAGGCATTTGGTATTTTAGCATCCTGTAATCTACCTAACTGTCAGTGTTTTTAAGCATATTTTAGACCCTGATGTGTCTGTCTCTGTTTTATCCTGGTTTTACCTTTGAGGAACATTTTTTTGTCTTCAGTGTGTAATAGTTTGTTTCACTATATGGAAACTGAATTACTTGTTGCTGCCCATCTTGGGCAAACAACTTTAAAGATTGCTTAAAAATAAGATAAATTAAAAAGAAAGAAAAGTAGCATTAACGACTGTTCTGCGACATCTTGTTTGTTTTTCAGATTCTGTGAAGAAAATTCCAAAGTGGAACTTCTGGAAGTTTCTGGTGAACCCAGAAGGGAAGGTGGTTCGATTCTGGCGAACAGACGAGCCCATGGAAAGCATCAGAGAAGAGGTCACAGCGATGGTGCGGGAAATCATCCTAAAGAAACGAGTGGAGCTATGATGGCCCCTAGTGATCGGTACTGGACATAGCACTGCTTTATGTCTGTGTTTCCTGAGCTGTGGCAGCCAGGAAGGACTGAACTGTTGACAGCGAGTGTTGCTTGGAGAGGGTTGTCATTCCAGAAAGATGCAAGATGAAAATATCAGGCAATCACCGTGATGCAATGCAAGTCAGAGTGTGTGTGCGTGTGTGTAAATGAGTGTATGTGGGGGTGTTTATCCTGTGGTCAGTGATGAGCATTTCTTAAAATGACCACTGCTGCAGCTGCAGTGGTTATTTAGCTTTTCAGTTGTTGGCATTTTGAAATGTTCAGCTTTCCTTCTTTTCATCTCTCCAGTGTTTACATTAAAATCTTTTTTAAGAGGAAGCAAATTAATTGAGCCTGATTTGACTGATTTGAGCCCAGCAAACTGTGCAGCATCTATCAAACAATAAAAAGCTCTCATAAGTATTTGTTTTAACTAATGACTTTAAGATTTTTCATTTAGATGTCCTGTGTTGTGGGTATTAAGCGTCTTTCTTAACTGAATAATTAAATCACATTACAAATTACCTGCTAATGTTAATGCATTGATATTAAGGCCATCTCCTTAAATATGGTGCTGTAGTTGATTTTTCTGAATATTTATGGCTATGAGAAAATAATATAAAATAGACAATAGAATCAATGAATCGCATCTTAGTACTGATTGCAGTGAAGGGTGACTACAGACATCACTGTTGGTGTGGATTAAATGGACAGTTGGAGGGCAGCAGCAGGTGAGCTGGCACAGGAAGAAACTACCAGCTAACAAGACACTGCCTTCCAGCCACCCACAATTCAACTTCACCTTCTGTCCTTATAATAAAAAAAATGATATTTTCTTTGCAGAGTTTGCAAACATTTAAAAGTCATATTGAATGGCTTTTGAGCCATTAGTGTGACCCACAGTGAAATGTAACTGTTAAAGTAGCAGAGCAGTGTGAGCTGGCTGAAGAAACGTCAGCTAACATTACACTGCCACCCAACCAGTCACAACACATCTGTCCATGTAAATGCAAATGCGTGGATTTGACTGCTGTACCGACGTCCAGCTGCTCATTTATCAGTATGCAAAATGTAGAATTGTCTCCCAGCTTTACTCTCGGCTGACTTCTTATTATATACTATAATATAATAAGAAGCGGGTTACGTGGCAGTGTCGGCAAACATGTTTCAGGTGAGTTGACAGTAGCAGTGAGGAGTGCAGCTGACAGCTGTCAGTCAAATAGCACAGCCAGCAGCAGTACACTGCCGCACTGACACTGCAAGATCAGCAGAAAGAGGAAGGAGGCACCCAACAAATGAAGCGGGAACATTTCTGATTATTTTAATGCCAGTTTCACTTTAGTTCCCCCTCTTACCTTGAAGGGAAAGTGCCGCTTTCCTGTAAAATCTCGCAACATCCTCCTCCTGATCATAAAAACAAAAACACCACAAGCTCAGCTCATCATCACGTGAAACTAGTTTCTAACATCTTAGTCTGTGCTTTCAAAGAGTTATTCACCAAGGTGAGGACTATTTCAAGTATGCTGCAATTAATATAAATGACTGTGTGTTTTGGGTTTTTGTTTGTTTTTTCTACACCACTATACGTAGCACATGCTGTGGTTAGAAGAACCCAAATAGGAAGAGTCCCTGTGTTTAGTGTTTGAGTTGCCTGGTAGCAGCAACAGCAACCGATCCTAAGTAACATATAACATGTCTTGACTGCTCTACTGAGGCTATTTTAATTGCCCGCAACTATGTTATAACTTACTTACCCATCTGCGTGAATCTTCACTCCAGCGTTTCAGGCGCATCTTCCATTTCCTTCATTTAAGCATGCCCCAGTCCCCACTATCTCAGTCCTCCCTATCTCAGCCCAAGTGAGGACACTGACCGGTCATGCCTGGTGCACCTGTTGTCTCCTCTCCTATATACTCTCACTGGGCGGACGCCGGAGCGGGAAGCAAAGTCCTCTGCTGTGCTATTGGCAGTTAGGTCCATTTCCCCCCTGTTTTTAATTAAGCGGCCTATAGACTCGCTCCTATTCAGGGATTCCCTTCGCGTCCTGGTTTCTAATGGAAACAAACAGACAAAGAAAGAAAAAGAAAAGAACAACGCGGTAATGTTATAAAGGTGGAGGTGGCTGCGTGTTATCAGTTGATGTCCTAACTTAGACAAGGACAAACTACTTCACCTTTATTTCTTTAGGGTGGTGTCAGTTTGCACACTTAATCACATGGTTTACAGATGCAGGCTTATATTCAGCTTGTTATGTCGCTGAAGAAAGCATAATTTTAAATATAAAGGCTAATGATGATTATCGGCTAGTTACATTAGGAAAGAGGTAGGATCGTGCAGATTGGCACCTTTAAAGCACACGAAAATTTATTGTAAGTAAATCATAAATTACAAATCCTGAAAACATGCCAAAACGAGAACTGAGACCGAATAGCCTTAAATATTTAGCATGTTAAGAAATACAATTATTATTATTTATATATTTATTTATTGCTAAATTGTAGGCCTAATAAGTTGTTTTAGATGTTTGGAAGTGAATTCAAACATCAGCAAATTTTGACAACACATACTAATAAACACTCCGCAAACTGCAGATTTTACTGATTGGATTTAATGCGTTGTCATAAACCTGTAACAGCTCCTCTGGTGGGCAATCAGTGGCCGTGTTTTGCGGGTAAAGGCCCTGTATCCGCGGGCCACACCGTTTAATGAGGAGCTGCTCTGGCGCTAAGTGGGCCGAACGGCGCGAGAGCACGCACGTTCTTGCCACCTGCCACTTCCATATGCTCTCGCACCTCGAGTGCGAGCCCGGGACAGTGCGCCAGGTGCTCCATCGGGCTGTCATAGAGTCCAAATGATAGACATAAAAGGTTAAGCTCTCAAGATAACCCACAGTAACCTTTAATTTATCATCACGCCCAACAGAAACAACAACAACAACAAACGGCTCAGTGTTTGTTATTTTTACTTTTAACCTGGAAAATTCACAAATCTGTGGCAGAGCAAACAAAATTACCACATAGCACTATAATCTAAATCCATCCAGTTCTCATTCATAAAATAAAAATGGTTAAACTAGTTTGGTTTTGTTTTTTTCATCAGTATAAAATGTATCAAATTTAAACAGCCGGCATTTTCATGTAATATTGTATTTAGCCAGTTCATTTAAGTTTTTTAAATGAGTTAAATGTGAATTAGCTTTCATTTGCCCAGAACCTTACACGTCTGTATCCCACCACAGGAACAATACGTATTTTTCCCGCTGGACTCCGTCGGGCTTGCAGCCTCTCTCCAGGTTTGAGTTTAGTCACCTTAGAAACGCATTGTGTCTGTATTTTCCTTTCTCCTCCCGCATTGTTCCCCGCAGTTTGGCGGTAGCTTAACAGGTCAAAAGTGTCACAGCCAGCTTATACAATGCTTTGCCCTGTGCCATGCTCTCACCAGCGGTGCTGATCAGATACAAAAGCATTTGTTTGCTGTAAAAGTGGCTCAAGGCCCGGCTGGATGTCGAGCTCAGCACACGTGCAGATGTTTTCTATAATAAAGTGGCTGAAATTTGACATTAAGCATCAGATTGTGGCCAAGGTTGACCAGAATGTAACAAGGGAAGTAGGATGGTTTAACTAGATAATTATTATTGGGCTATCTGCATCTATTTAGAAGCAGCTGGACAGGTCAGATGTAAGAATCTGCCACACCTCACTCTCCTCATCATTAAGTTTCTTCTTGAAAGTTAAACACCACATTTCTTTTGCAATGACTAAATTGATTTAAAAAGTTTCTCTGTAATGCAAAGCCAGTATAAAGCTGGATTTAAAAAAAAACATCAGTCAAGTGGTCTTTAAGTATAAATTTGCTATGAGTTATTTATCGGTTAAATGCACCTCAACTTCCCTTGGTGGTGTAACTTTCCATGGTCTTTAAATAAATAGTCAGGCCTGTGTTAATCAGTTCTCCATCTCACTATCAGGTTTTTCTTATCTGCACTCGCTGTGTTAAATGCGGTGTTCATGACAGCAGGAGTGTCAGTACTGTAAACTGTCCCCAGTCAAGGGTCTGAACTGTTGCCTTCACTGCTGTAAAACAAACAGGCCCTGGTTGTGGAAGTTTAGACAGGTGCCTGACCTGAGATTGTCCAAATGTCTTGTGTACCAGCCAGGTTCTTACAGCTAAAGATTTCAACAGTGAGGTGGAAGAAAGATTTTCAAAGGTAACATCCTCTTTAGATAAGTTAATCTCTTCTTCTTGGTTTAATTTCTTTTTTGTTTTGTTTTTGCCTGGTTTATGGTGGTTTGGGTTTGTTTTTTGTGTGTTAAATCCGATTTTCTGTTTGTTTGCTTTTTTAGATAGATGACACAGCTAAAGTCTTTCCCTCAGGGTATACTGTTTATACAACTATTGTGTTAGCAGTCAGCTTCATAAGAGTGATAAGTCAGGAAATACAGCCCCCAAAAAAGAGAGAATCTGTTTACATTTCCAAAAAGGATATAAACAAGGATGTTGGCTGCACTACATCAATGCTCTGTCCACTCTTTCAGGCCACACAGTCACTCAGACAGAGACAAAGCCCCTGCTTCTTAAAGCAGGTCATAGGGTTACATTTGTTTCACTGCTCAAACAAGGAAAGTTCACAGTTTATTTCCATTTGCCTAATTATCACCTAAGCTCCCTTATCATCTTAAAAAAAAAAAAAAAAAACTTGAGTCAGCTACATGAAAATGTACACATTGTTTTACAGTTTTAAAAACATTTTTATTTCCAAATATGTAAAATCACTGGCATTTTCCAGGACAACAAATATATAGCGAGATGCAAACATAAACAAATATTAAACTATGTAAACCAAAACGCAATGTAAACAACAGCTTGGGCAGTTTAATTTCCTTTGTTAAGCACCTCTTCTCTGAATGATTAGCTTTCAAGCTACCTGAGGAAGACATCACTGAATCACTTACAGATATCACTATAGATTATAAGTTAAGCATTAACAGTTGCAGCCCACACATACACTTCTGTCCACCCAACAGAATTAGGGCATCTGCATATGACTAATCAGAGCCACATAACAACTCCAGCTTTATTTGCTGATCTCTCATTTCAGCTTTGTTTGGGAACCCAGCGAAAGCGGTATCCTCCTTGCTGAGTCCTTGAGGTAAAGGCATGTCCGTGAGGAAAGACCTGAGTTCTTATAGTGCTGTGTTCTCTGACAGAGGTCCTAAAAGATGAGACACTCTCTCCAGCTTCTGCTGCATCCACAGTCATGTTGCTGTCTTTAGCTATGGATGTCTGCAGGCCTGAGAATGCACCATACATGGATATTGTCTTTGATTCCTGTTGCAGCCTTGTTTCTGTAGAGCTGCTGTGAAGTACAGCATTGCAGCGTGTGCTAATATCCCTCAACATGTCCTCCACTGAGTCAGAGGATTCAGTTTCATATCCTTCATCCAGTCGCTGGCGCTTACAAGGACTCAGTGAGGTTTTGTCACCACCATAAGGCATTACTGGTTCTTTTACATTTGAGTCTCTGACTGTCATCAATTTCTGAAAGAAAATGATCCAAATTAAAGACTAAAAAGTTTAAAGATTAAAAAGTTTGAAACACAATTTATGACAATACAACCAAGAGGTTACATCATATACATGATAAATACTGATTTGACTTCTCACAGTTCTGAACTTACTTCAAGCACAGAGGCTAGGTGCTTTGCTCGATTAGCCAGCTGCCTGAGGTGAACGTTTCTTTCTTCAAGAGAATCAATCTCATCTTGTTGACTTTGGAGGGACTCATGGAGCTGCAAGCACACAAAGCAAAATATTTTCTGTGATGTGTTCATCTTTAATAATTATTTTATTTTTTAATGTTGGCATAACTAAGTTTGTGTTTAGATGTGGACAAACAGTTATTTCAAATGCACGTGTAATTTACCTATACGTGTAGGTTTTCCACAAAATCTCCATTGTATACCTTTTAAACCAAACGGGGTTCTGATCAGGATAAGGTCTTGGATGTTATAGCAGGTAAATAGGTTTATATAACTAAATAATTAATATAATTATAATTTTTAACAATTATAATTTCACAATTTAGATCCATTATAGTCCAAATTACATCAAACTTCGTATCACCATTTACGGTACATCATTTACATTGTGCAGTAATGCTCCATAAGACCTTACCTGTTTGTTGACTGCTATGCTATGTCCCAGTGCCTTTCCATGACACTCTGCTATCCCTTTCCAGGAATCTCCATCCTGGGCAGGTGGGTTGCCTGTTTCTGCAGATGAGTTAACCAGACTGTCTTCTGGTGAAAGGTTGTGCTGAGGGGTGAGGGGAGGTATAACATATCCTTGATAAGGTACCAGCTCAGCTGAAGACAAACTGCTCTCCAGGGTTGTAGGCGAAGCTGACAGAGAAGACAAGAACCCAAGGACTTAGCCAACGTGATTTTGGAGGTGCACGATTTTAACTGTATTCATGTCAATATAAAAGTAACAATAGCGATGAGCAGCACCCCAGCGGTGTGGAAGGTTTAGTTTTCTCACCTGCCATGAAATCCAGCCCATATTCTCCAAAATCCTGGTCATTTGCATCCAATTCCTGTGTGGAAATAAAAATGACGATCAGCATTTATCAGTATTTCATATAAACAATTCGATTTAAAATAACGAAAAAGAAAAACGAAAAGGTGCATAGCAGTTTTACCTGGAAATCCCACCAGGAAAAATCAGGGCAATACGATGTTAAAGCAGAAAATGTATTAGTTGACATTTCAGTCAATATGTTTTCGTGTTGTCGCGTTATGAGCTTACGCTTGTCTGTGTCAGCTCGTGGAAAAAGACTGGACCATTTTCTAGCGTGTGTGTCATGAGTTAAGTACAATGACATTCGTGTAGGATTCCAGCACATCGTGTCAAACATTAACAGAGTGATCCAGACCTGCAGCTCTGCTCACCATCCTACATCTCCATCCGTCGGAAAGGGGTTGATTTACATGGCTACGTTTAAGATATGCCATTTACGTGGAGATGTGACAAAAACTGATGTCCATTTTTTAAAAGAACATTGGTCTTCGGTGTTTTTTTCTCACCTGACAGCCGAAGGAGTCTCTCTCCTGTCTCATAGAGGGCACACCCTCTTCCAAATCATCCCATGCAATTGTTGAGAAAGCTGCGACAGAAGAAAACAGTGGGACCCCTGAATGCATTTATGAGCTCAAAGTGACTTAAAGGCACTAATCCTGAAATTCACCCATTGTGTCAGGTTGAGCTTACCTTGTTCGATGATACATGGAAACTCAACATACACAGTGACGGGACTGCTGCTTCTTGGCACAAACACTTTATCCTGTGGGTAGAAAACACTATAAAAGTCTTTCCCACTGCACAAAGAAGCTCTGTGTTTTGTGAAAAGACAAATATTTCAAACCGTTTTGTTTGTGACAGCGTTCGTCCATTTTTGCCTCACTTGGTTGGGACAAATACCATCAAACGTTTTTCCGTCTCTTTGCATCTCGATGAGCTAAGCTCCGTCTGCAGAACTAGGAGGGCATGATTTGATTTAGAGCTGATATACTCGACGTTCTCCCGGTCTGCGTTTCTTCATGCCGCGGTTTCACACTTTCAACCCAATCAAATGCACCTATTTGGTCTCCAGGGAGTAACAGCGTCCTCGGAGATTAAACGGGTGCAGACTAACGGTTTTCTGAAGTGTAACAGTGGTGCCGCGCGTAACGGCGCCATTAGGCTACAGCAGGTGTTCCTTGCCTCAGACCTGCTTTCCTTGAGCATTCAGCTAGTCCCTGTGCCAGATGCTGGCTATGGTTTCTTTTGGACATACTGAAATGTTTAGAAAAATGCCTTAGGCTCTTGTATTGTATGGCGTACATAAACAACAGATGTTGTGCAAGCTGAGCGTCACAAAATAAAGTCGCCAAAATATCTTATTTTATAATTATATATCGTAATAATTATTACATATTTTATGTATTTATTAATAAATCCTCATCAATTTATTTAATAGCATGTTTGCGACCATAACAGTCAGTGCGTAATTTCCATCTTACTGTGCGTAAAATATCTAATTAGCTTAGGTACAATCCTTCTGCTACAGTTAAAGAGCAGGGGAAAAGGAAAAGGGCAATTACAGCCGACAGCTCAGTAAACAGTCGTGACAAATGCCTCTATTAGTAAACAAACAAGAGTACCCTTAACGCTGAATACACCTGTGTGGTCGACACTGTGTCAGCAGGTCGAGCTGCCACGCGTAATGGATTATCAGATAAAGCCCCTCGATTGACCAAACTGGGATGGCACAATTTGGTTTCACATAATATAGCCAAGGGTAAACAAAAAACGAGGGTAAACGGACTTCCAGACAAACAAGCACAATAGCCCGTGTTGGAGAGCCACAAGAGTCAGTACATTGAAGAAAGTAATGTTACACACAAGGTCTTATCCTCACATTTACAGCACTTTCATGGTCGTGTGTGTTTCTGTGTGTGTGTGTGTGTGTGTGTGTGTGTGTGTGTGTGTGTGTGTGTAGGGTGGGGGGTATTGGATTTATACTTGTAAAAAACGTGCTTTCTGGGGTGACATTTTGTCATCAGTCATTTAATACTGCAGTGCTGTGAAAACTGAGACTCCACTTCCACGTCTATTAAAATACAAAGAATTTGCAAACAGACATTCAACTGCTTTTTCTCAGGTGTCATGATTACCTATGCATGTAATCAAGGCAGATTTTTATGTTTTTGACTCACATGTATTCTTTAAGTTGTCATTTTAATTAATTTTATTCTGTTTCATATGATAGTCAAAATTATTTTAGCTGCATTCTTTGTGGTAGCTCACACTTCGTGTGGCACATCTTGCTTATAGCTGATTTATTTCAACAGTAAACATAAGTTGCAATGAATCACAATAAGTTTAGAAACCGGGACAAATGCGTTTGAAGATGATTTTAATTAACTGTAGCAATCAATTCATTACAACACATTTTTCTTCATTAAAGATGTTCCAAAACTAACAAAACTCATAAACCCACAACAAATAAACTGGCATACAGAGGATTCTGACTTTTTGTTAAAAATAATGAAAAATAAAAATTATATTTCAATATACTTCATAATTATATAGTAAATTATCTTAAATAAATAAAAAGCAATGCTAAATCATAAGCATCCTGTAGCTGTAAACGGTTGACTGTCTATGAGGTATGTATAAGTAAAAGTAGGTCTGCATAAACACAAGAATTCTGAGCACCAAAACCCCCCAAATAGATATCTTATCCTCACTTCTTTGTTTAAGATATAACACTATAACCCACAATTAAAGGGGAATTTAAATTGCTGTTATCAAAATAGTCACACTCATGTAGTCACATAGTAGACATCACATCCAATGTCTCCAGGTTTAATGACACCAGCAGCTTCAGGTTGTCTTTGCATTCCTGCACTAGACTCTGTTTGTAGCTGTCATCTTTCACTGCTAGTGAGTCTCCCTCATAATGCTGAGAATTGCCTGTTGGCTGAAAAGAAACTGACTGTGTGCATAGTTCATCCACAAAACTGTCCCACTGAACTTCGTGTGAATGGATGGTTTCATGCTCAGGAAGACCTTGTTTACTTTTCAGTAACTCACTAGCTACTCTCAGTGCACAGCTGGCAGTCAGTGATGGAGGGTATTTGTTGAAAGCATAGTCTGCAAGAGTCAGCTCACAAACATTTTGTGCAAGGTTGCTGCACTGCCTGGGCATTTTTGGGTCAGGATTCATCCTTGAAATCCTGTCATCACCTTTGTTCCTAGTCACTAGCTGTGAAGCCTCGATGCAGTTGGTGTAATAGTCTAGAAAAAAGGCCAGGGTGGGTGCAGAGAGGCGGAAGTTAAGACGAAGCAGGATGAGACACTCCAGGTTGCAGAGCTGCTCTTTGGTGAACACATCACAGCACAATGACAAGAGATGGCTGATTCGTGGTGAGCAGACCTCCACCTGCAGAGGACAAAGAAAAGGATAGTAGAATGATATCCAAAAACACAAACCGTCTGCTCCACGAGCATACCACACAAACCTGTTTACTGGCTAGGAGAAGTGCGGTGACACCAATGAGCTGGAAGCAGTCAGCAGCAACAGGTGTGGAGGCCAGGAACCTGTCCATGATGTTCACAGCCAAGCAGCAACACTCGAAAGACAGACGGAAATGTTTGTGCACAGGGATGAGCCAGCTGACCAGCTTACAGCGGGCCTCTGCGGTCAACTGTATGTAAAACACACACTCATCAAAATAAAAACTTTTAGTGACCTTGGTTCTTAAATGTGATGTGCTCTTAATGTACAACAAGGTATATATTTTCTGGCATTTCACAGTACAGTACCCTACATATTATCAGTAAATGGTCCTAAAATCGTCACGTATTCTGCATCTCAGGTGTTTCTTTAGTTGAACAATAGAACTAATTAATATCTGGAAGTCACTCTCACTGGAACATTTAACTATCTGCCTTTAAACAAAAGGAGTGAATTACCAGTTCAATTTATATGACAACAAATATATTTTAATTTTTTTAAGTAGTCAAAAAAGTATAAATATACGTCTAACACGGTTCATTTAGTTACAAGCTGTAAGTGTCTTACTTGCGGTTGGCGTGCCAGGCTTTTGCAGGGATGAAACTGCGCCTCTTTCTCCCTTTGGATCATAAACCCGATGTCTCCGTACTGAAGGTACCAGCTGCAGAGTTGCCCTGCAACAGGTTTTTGTGACATGAGCAGGGAAATCTCATTCTTAGCTGGGGATGAAATCGGGGAGCATGCCAAATCTTCTTCAAAACCAGAGTCTCTTAATTTGGACACGAGTTTCTGTTTTCTATTCCGAGCAGTTTGGCGCTGTTGAGCCAGCGTGAGAGTTTCTGGAGAAGGAGAGGCGACGTTCATTCGGCTCCTTTTGAAAACACTGTCGAAACCACCTTCACAGTTCTCAAAAGACACCATCTCCAGTGTCTGACTAGAGCCGGTTTGCACACACGCTGTTAGGCCAGCGACTGCGTATTTAGGCTACTGAGAGCAGTGAGTCCACAGCAGTAGTCTCCTGGATGCTGGTTTCTGGATTTAGTGGGGAGTTCTCTCTGATGACGTCAGTTTTCGCGGGGTCTTCCCCGCTCAGGCAGCTCACGGCTCTCCTGTGACCCCGGGCAACCAAAGCTAAACAATCACTGGCACCATCTATGTTATACTCTTAAGTCACGAGAGAGAGAGATTAAAAGACAATAGATGCCTTGCCCTTTAACTTTTTGCAGAAAAAACATCAAATTACTTGGGCTTATTATTTTATAGAAAGCCTACATATGAAATGTTCACATGTGAAATGTATATGAAATAGTTTAGATTTGATACATGTATTTTTCTTCTTCTTGTTCTTCCTATAATCATGCTAACATCAGAAAATTATTAACAACAATAACAACATTATAATTTCAAGTATACTACAAAAATGTGAGCAGTGTATAAAGTTCTTAATATTCACGATGTTTTTATAAGTATTAAAAATTTAATTTCTGTGCAATATATCAGTTTCTTTTTCTTTTTTGCGGTGGGCGGAACACGGCCGCTGACGACTAGAAAATAAACGGCTCCTATGTCACCTTTCAAACTCTAGTGCAAGACAAGAGAGCGTGCCAAGTCAGAACTGAACAAGGCTTCAACTATGTCCTCTGTGCACTAGTGGGAGGTATTTTGATTTATTTAATAATACACGTGTATAGTACAAGCTAGCGTGTAATTAATGGCTGCCTTTATCTCAGCTGTAGGCTGGGCAGCTCGACAAAAAATTGCAAGAAACAGGGACGAAAGCCGCTGCTAGCTGTTACCCTTAAGTGCCTGTGCTAGCAAGCTAAGTATGTGTAGCTAGCGTTAGCATTGCTGTAACTGTGTTGCAGCAGGAGCTAACAAGTGCGGTTACTAGCACTTATTTGTTGACGAGTTGTAAGGCACTGAGGTGGCAAAGTTATAAACCACCAGCTCGAGGAAGTAGAAGAAGTAACAGTAGAGTCAAATAATAACGCTGCTGAAGCTAGGTAAGCTAGCTAACGTCTTCACCATGTCATAATCTCACAATCCTGTAGTTTGGGTTAGGCTTTACGTGTGTGCGCAAACTATTTCAGCTAACTAAGCGGCTGTGTTATACTAAAAATAGTGACGTAAAAATGTTGACATTTAAAACAAGCTTTTGTTTTTTAATTTTTATTTTAGGAATGTCAGCGTTCATGTCCATTGAAAAAGGGTTAACTGTTAACCCGAGTTTGCAGAAGTCAGCCAGTGTTTTAGAGAGGTTAATATTACCGTTTTTATCACCCGCTACCTATTGGCTCAGCATTTTCGAGTAGGTGCTGAGCTGAAAAATAAAAATGCGGCATCGCCTATATAAATTGTGCAACAGTCTGGTATGGATTACATGGCAAGTTGTGAAAATTGTGAGCAGTTACAACCAATATACGTTTTTCTACATGCCAAAATAAAATGAACTGAAATGGGACACTGCTTCTTCAAACAAGGGACTTCTGCCAAACGCAGACGTTTGGCAGGTCTCTTGTAACACAGTTTGTGTTAGTGCTGTTTTGATTACATAAGGACTATTACCACATTAACTGGACATTTTATCTTGCAGTTTTATCACAGCAGTGTATCATGGAAAACTCTGGCAGGCCTTACCGGGCTAAGCAAGGCGGCAGGGAGAGGGGGGCGGCAGCAGCAGCGGCAGAGAAGGGAGAAAGCTGGTGGATGCAGGACCAGGTGCGAGGACAGAACTTCAGATCAGATGGAGGCCAGCAGGCCAAGAAAAATCAAGGTGGGCCTTACAGGGCCAGCCCTAAGAAGGGAGGACTGGGGCCCCTAAGCCACTCTCCTGGTGGATTAAGAGGAGGCCACAGCCCCTCACAGAGAGATGATGTCCGGTGGTTCTCAGGTCCTCAGGAAGATAACTGGAGAGAGCGCCCACAGCAGAGCTGGAGGAGGGGTATGCAAGGAGAAAGTCCAAAGGAGGACAGGGAACAGGGAAGGAGAGAAGCCACGGATGATGGTTTTCAAAAATCAGGTAAATGTCTGGAAGTCAGTCTCTGCAGAAGGAATGAAACACTTTCAGCTTTATCACAAAGTCTATGTTGAAAACAAACTAGAAATTCATACTTCCCCCTGCATTTCTCATTTTCAAAGGTAAAAGACGGCGTAACAGAAACAAGAAGAAAGCTTTTGCTGAAGAGAACAGGGGCTTTGTGATTGAAGAGTCCACACTCTCAAACAAAGAGCTGCGCAACCTACGGCAAGCAGAGAGGCGGCTTAACAGGGACGAGATCTACAGCCTAAAGAAGGTACAGACCCTAAAAGCCGTAAGAGGTGATGTAATGTTTGAGTTGGTTGGTGTAGGTGATTTACAGATATTTCTAACGGTGTAATTTTTTTTTTTTTTTTTTTTTTTTTTTTTTTTGTGTGTGTTGTACAATTGTTTTAGAGGTCCCACAGCAACCCTGCTGCTCTTTACAACTGTGCCCTGTGTGATGTTCTCCTAGAGTCTGTGTCTGAAGCTTACAAGCATATTCGGGACAAACGGCACAAGAGAAGGGCCAAGGTTATTTTACATTTACCGTATATAGATTGTATTACTGTGTTGCTATTGTGGAGTAGTAGTTTTTATGTATTAAAGGCTGTGATCAAGACCCCTTTCCTGTATTTGCATGTTGACTTATAGGAGCGACAAGAGCAGCTGATGCTGACTGAGATCCTGCCTCCTAGTCCAGAGCAGATCAGTGCTATAAGTGCAGTACTAGATGCTGTTGTCCAGGAACATGGTCTGAACGACCTGGACGTTGAGAAGAGACGGTGTGTTGTCTCCACCATGCAAGATCTCCTCCTGTCTGTTCTGCCTGGTAAGACACATAAAGAGGAAAGTTCACAATATACAACAACTGTGCTCTTTCAGTGTTATTAAAATCGTAGCAATATTTACCTGCTTTCTCTCATCTATAGAGGTCCGACTCAGGCTTTATGGATCATCTTGCACTAAATTTGGATTCAAGGATTCTGATGTCAACATTGACATTCAGTATCCAACTCACGTGAGTAACACAGTGTGAGTTCATGATGTGTGATACAATTTTATTGTATTTTATGTTAATTTTATAATGATATTAATGTTAAAAATTAAAACTGGAGGCCTGTCAGGAGAATAATAGCTAGGGGAAGAAGTCTTTCATCTGCATGTATATGTTACAAGTTACGTGGGTTTAGGGTGACATTATTTAAGGGAACAAATACAAGAGATGACAGCAAAAATATTAGTATATGGCAAAGGTAAGATGTGGTGGTGTGGGTGGCGGGAAAAATATAATTTCACTTGATTTTAGATTTCACAAGTTGTGTTGCGTATGCTGTGCTTGTAGCATGCACCATAATTATGTTCTTTTTAATATTATATTTATGCTGTATAAAGGCTTTGAAATGGAATGTATTCACAGATGCATCAGCCAGATGTCTTGATGTTGGTTAAGGAGTGCCTCTCTGTGAGCTGTGAGTTTTGTTTTCATTTTAGACTCAAGAGTCTTGAAGAAATCTTTCAGACATGGTAAACTCAGTCATGTGCTTGAGTGTCATGGAAAGTTTAAATTGTTTGTGTTGTGCTATTCTCAGCTCTGTTTGTTGAGATGGAGGCGGACTTTCATGCCAGGGTGCCTGTAGTCATCTGTAAAGAGAGAAGTAGGTCTGTATCATTTGCAGTTACATGGGTTTTTCTTGCATGTGACAAGAGAATATTAATAGTGCTCATACCACAAGAGCATAAAACTCCAAATTAAAATTAACTTATTTTTTTGTTCCCCCTTCCTCCTCAACAGTGGTCTAATCTGCAAAGTTAGTGCAGGGAATGAAAACGCGTTCCAAACCACCACATATCTTTCTGCCCTGGCGACTCAGGAGCCTCTCCTCATGCCACTGGTTTTGGGCTTCAGACGCTGGGCCCGGGTATGTTTCTAGTAGACAAAGACTTGTTCCTCACATTAGCAAAGGCATCAAAACTATTCACTCATTTCTTTTTTTCAAAGTTGCATTTGTTCTTAACATCATTTTTGGCTTTCTGTTAAGATCTGTGAAATTGATCGCGCAGAAGAGGGGAGTCTACCACCATATGTCTTTGCCCTTTTGGTTATCTTCTACTTACAGAAGCGCAAAGAACCTCTCTTACCTACCTATTTCAACCAAGATGTAAGTCTTTATTTTCATTTCCATCCTTAAAAAAAACAAAAAAAAACCATATTAGTTTTGCTTTTCATTATTGACTCTTTTTAGGATTATTTTGGAATAAACTGATGCAAACATCTGCCCATCTTTAGATCAAAGTGTTTTCTCTCAGCCGGCTGTCAGACTTCAACCTTACTCATACAGAGGATGGGTATTTACACTGGGCCTACACCCCTTCCTCCAAGGAGTCATCTCAACCAGCAGAAGGCAACTCCATAAAGGGGAAGGTAATCATGAAGATGGACACACATAAATAAACTGAAAGACTTCCAAAGAACAGAAAATATAATTTTGACTTGTATTTGGAGACAGGTTTTGTTTTGTTTTGTTTTTGTGTTTTGTGTTTTTTTTTCTTTTTTTCTTTTTTTAAAAGGCTGTTAAATAAATTGAAAACTTGAGTGATAATTTTTCAGACTCTTAGTAATATCAGGCTGTCTTGCAGGTTCCGCTGGTGTTTCAAAGTCCTCATCCACCAGTGGAAGTTGGACTTCTCTGGGTCGAAATGCTTCGCTTCTATTCCCTGGAGTTCATCATGGCTGACAATATAATCAGTGTGCGGACTGGTGCTGTCCTCTCCAGAGAGATGAAAGACTGGCCTAAAAAGCGGATCGCTGTAGAGGGTCAGAAGCTTTGTTATGTTTGAATCATTTTCATGTCTTGATACTTCTGTAAGGAGAAGTGGTCACACAGAATCTGTTTTAATGTTGCTTATTTCTCTGTTGATTCTGTCCAAACCTAGATTTTTATTTCTGTTTGATTCATGGATTAAAGCAGTGGTTCTCATACTTTTTCTTGCATACCCCGTTTCAGACGTTGGAAAAGTTAACAACCCACAGTTTTGTTTTTTTTATCAGTCATTAACTATTAATTGTAGTTTTACTTGTAATACTTTATTTTAAAGTGTAATTTTGCTTAAAGCTCAGTGCAAAATAATCAACAAACTATTGTATACCCCTTATCCCACCCTTTTCGAAGTTATTAATTCAATTTAACCCCCCACCTCCCCCTCCCCAAACCTGGTTGTTTGTGTCCAGTTGCAGTGGCTAAGGTGCGTTTATGAACCACTGTGATGAAGAGACTTCTTTTATGTGTTCTAATGTTTACAAATGGTTCTGTTTCAGACCCGTTTGCCGTGAAGAGAAATGTGGCCCGCACAGTGAACAGCCAGCAAATGTACGAGTACATCCTCCACTGCCTCAAAACCACATACAAGTACTTTGCACAGTCACTCAATACACCAGCTGCTAATCACAAAAGAGGACTGAAGGGAGGATATGTTCAAGGGGCCAATGCTAAGGCTTTGAATGACGAGAGTGTGTGCTTGTCAGATTTCAGTAATCTCAGCATTCATTCAAAATATACGAGCCAATCTAAATCTGTAGAAAATGGCCCTGAGGACTCTGATTGCATTATTGAGGAAGAGGAGGAAATTGAAGAATTCAGTGACTCAGATGAAGAGCGGGAAAAAGAAAAATTGGACTTGGGCAAAAGCAGCCTTTCGGAGGATGAGGATGATGAAGACGAGCAGGATGATGACATAAATATTGATGTCGACATGCATAACAGAGACCACCTGGACAGCTTCACCATAGAGGATGAAGAGATTTTCCTAGTGGACGAGATCTCAGGGGAGGAGCTTTTGTCCGATGAGGAGGGTCCAGATTTGGACACACCTGGTTCAATGGATGAGGAAGAGGAGGAGGAAGTGGATTTGGCACCTGTCAGTGTTTCTCAAATTAAAGATGAAACACCAGAAAATAAAAATGAAAAACAAAGCAGACCATCTTATGAGTTCACCAAGCAAGCTTTCACCAGAGGAAAGGTAAGTTTGCCTTCACTTGTCATCAGTTACTGGCAGCATTTGCAATTGTGTAATTTGATTAAACAAAGAACACATAAAATTTTAAAGTTGTATGGTAAAGATTTAGGTTGTAAGTGAGGAAAACTATATGTGTAACTCCTTTCAATATCACATAGTCCCACATGGTCGTGTGCAGCTTGTGCAAACGTGATGGACATTTGAAGAAAGATTGTCCAGAAGATTTCAAGAAAGTCCAGCTTGACCCCTTGCCCCCAGTAACACCAGAGTTTCTCAGTGTCCTCAACAAAGTCTGTGAGCAGTGTTACAGTGAGTATTATGGGACATGTAACCCTTACCTGCATTGTGATGTCATATTTCTACTCTTGCAAATTTTAGTAATACATACAATGACAAAAATATACAAATGTATTTCAAATGGTTGAGAAATAAATTGTTTTTGTCGATGGTATGAACAAGTTTTAAAAATGAGGCTCATGCAAACATTTTCATACTGTTGGACTCAACAAACTCTTAATTATTGCAAGTTCCTCATTTCAACTTAATGAAGTCCACCTGTTCATGTTTTTTTGAGTTCTAATCATTAGCACTTAAGCAAAATTTTATGTAAGATTTAAAAAGTGCTTTGGAAGAAAACACAGCTGTATCCGTGGTTTTAGGCTTATCTGGTAAAATTTGTGTGAGTTTATGGTTTAACATGTGGGATGAGAATATGTTAAACTTTAAAGTGTTAAAATGTACACAACTCTAAAAAGAGCTTAATGCAGGTGCATGAAAAGTGTAGTATACCATCCACTGGACCTCAGCTTATGTGACTGTTTCACAAAATTTTGTATAAATAAATAATTTTATTTATATAGCACCTTTCTAGACAAAGTGCTGCACATAAGATAACAAATGATAAAAAGGTAAAACGGACAATATAAAACAGGCAAAAATGAGCCAAAAACAGTTTTGAGTTTGTTTGTTTTTTTTAAAGTTGTTTCAAGTTGTTGTTTTGATATTAATCAACAACTTGATTGTTAATTGTAGTTAGTTATCATAATATGTCTAATTGGCATGTTCATATAACGTTATTTCCTGAGTCCTGTTGTAAAGCCAGTTATTTAAGACCACTTTTGGTGGAATAGTGCTTGTGTCCAGTAAATTACTTGGTCACTAAATATCATTCATTCATTTTTAAGGTGATTTCGCCCCAGATGAACTGGAAGTGGGTGTAAGAGAGCACATCCTTCAAGACCTTGAGATTTTTGTGAGAAGACAGTTTCCTGGTGAAGTTGATCTTTTAACTTTTTTTTTTTTTTTTTTTTTTTTTTTTTAAATTGAATTGGCGTGATGATGCATCTGAATGATTTGGTTAACAAATCATGTGTTGATTATTTATTTTAAATCACAGGTGCTCAGTTACAACTGTTTGGCTCATCCAAAAATGGCTTTGGATTTAGACAGAGTGACCTGGACATCTGCATGGTGTTGGAAGGACAAGAAACCATAGATGTGAGTTATCAATAATTCTTTACCATGTAGTTTTGGTTCTGTTCATCAGGGAACCAGCTGCAGTTGATCTTTAATTTACACCAACTTGATTTATCAAGCTTCTAATGACGACTTGAAGTTGATGCGTATTTGATCTGCCAATATGCTTGAAGAATACATTGGTAATATTATTTTACTTGGAGGCAAGTTGCCCTTGTTCCTTTTCATTGTTATGGTTGAATTACTTATTATCTAGCAGGAGCTTATATTAAATCATTTTTGCCTTCATTCCATCATAGGATATTAACTGCATCAACATCATTGAAAGCTTGGCAAGATCGCTAAAGAAACACCCAGGTAAGACATAGTAGCTGTGGTACGAAACTGACATTCATGCACTTTATTTTGTCTGCAACCAGCAACTGTCAGTTTTGATCAAATGACAAACTGTTCTGGTTTTAAGAGATTCTAAAGTTCTAATATAATCTTTAAAATAATTCACCTTAAACAAAATGTTACCTACCCATTTACATTAATGAGAAATGCATTAAGCTGAAATAAATTATGATTGAATAAAGTTCTTAATCTTCCCCATAAGTGCCTGTAATGTCATTATGTATCCACATCAGGTCTGAGGAACATCCTTCCCATCACTACAGCAAAAGTACCCATTGTGAAGTTCTACCATGTTCGCACTGGCTTGGAGGGAGATATAAGCCTCTACAACACACTGGTGGGGCTCTTTTTGTCTTTGTATGTATTTGAAAATAAGAAAATGTGCACCTTTTGAAATTTGCAGTTTCTGTTTGTTTTTTTTCTCAGGCCTTGCACAACACTCACCTACTAGCTACGTATGCTGCAATTGACAGAAGAGTGAAGATCCTCTGTTACGTCATGAAGGTTTTTGCCAAGGTGAACATGCTTTACAGACTTGTGACTAAGACATCTTTAAGTGTTCTTGCTATTGTATTGTTCAACGTTAAAATGTTGTTTCCACTTCCATTACAGATGTGTGACATTGGAGATGCTTCACGTGGTAGCCTCTCGTCATATGCCTACACCCTCATGGTGCTGTTCTTCCTTCAGCAGAGAGACCCACCAGTTATCCCTGTGCTGCAAGAGGTACAGATGTCTGTTTGAAAGAAGAGCCAATTGTATTCTCTTTACAAGTTGCACATAGATGTGTTGATTTGTCTATGTGAGTGTTGTCTCAAATACATTTATCCCCTTAAATTAAACAACAAACTTATACCTCCATTTGGATGAATTTGTCAACAAGTCTCTTTGTAGTAGTTATTTAAAGTATTTCACAATATCGTGTGTCAAGCTTGACTGCTTGGTTTCTTGCAGATCCATGATGGGAAGAAGCCTGAAGTACTAGTAGATGGTTGGAATGTGTACTTCTTTGATGATTTTAAAGCACTAGTAAGTGTTTTGTATTTGATTTGTGCCTAAACAATATGGTTAATATAAATGTAAGACTGTGTCTTAGTAGCTCATCAATATCGTCTTTTTCCACCTTCAGCCCAGTCACTGGCCACACTATGGGAAGAACACCGAGACTGTGGGGGAGCTGTGGCTCGGCCTACTCCGCTTTTACACTGAGGACTTTGACTTCAGAGAGCATGTTGTCTGTATCCGACAGCATGCCCGCCTCACCACCTTCAACAAGCAGTGGACATCCAAATACATAGTCATTGAAGGTAGCCTTGTGTGAGACTATTGCTGCAGTGTATTGTAACTAATTTATCCACAATCAAATGTGTAATTTTTATTTGCTGAATCAAAGTAATTGTATATGTCTGCTTTTGAAGATTTTTCAAGTTCATTTTCTTTGTCACAGATCCATTTGATCTCAATCATAATTTGGGTGCTGGTCTCTCGAGGAAAAGTAAGATGGATATAGATTTTTATTTTTTATTTTTTTCCCCATTTCTAACATCTCAATGATTTTTCTTGCACTTTTCACTACTTAAAATGTGCATGTTTTTATTTTGGTCATCAAAACAGTGACAAATTTCATCATGAAGGCTTTTATCAATGGCAGAAGAGTGTTTGGCACACCCATCAGATACTTTCCTCCTGTGTATCCCAGTCAGATGGTCTGTATTTGTTGTCTGAACATTACTTTTTTTTTTTTTATTGTGGTGATATTATCCAATCAGCACTAAAACTGTGTTTTACCTGCATCTTTCCCAGGAGTATTTCTTTGATCCTGAAGTACTTACTGAAGGAGAAGTGGCTCCCAATGATCGCTGCTGTCGCATCTGTGGAAAGATTGGCCACTTCATGAAAGACTGCCCCCTGCGTAAGAAGTGGGTGCAATCTCAAGTATTTTGTCATAATATTTACTTAAGTCTGTTAGCACCTTGTGTGCCTGCCTTAATGTTGATGTTACATCGTCAATGATTTTGGACCAGGTCTAAACATAGAAGGGACTCTGAGAGAAGGCCAGAGTACCCACAAGACAAAATGGATACAGCAGAGGAATCGAAGGATCAGGTCAGACACAAAAGTGAACACTGGCGGAAAAGGGATGGAGTGGATATTCGTTGCTGCTACCTATGTGGATCAACTGCCCACATCAAGAAGGACTGCCAGCTGTACAGAAGCCCTGCTGGTAAGTACCTGCAAGGTCACTTTACATTCTTTGAAGTATGAAAAAAGTCACTTACTTTCAATATTCACTTGTCATTTGGCAGGTAATGTGAAAATGGAGAATTATTCTTCTTCACCCCACTTTAGGAATTTGCGAGAAACAGAGAAACAGGTATGTTGTATGTTTTCAGTCAACCTAAATTATAATTAATTCTGCTTTGTACAGTTGTAGAAGTGTACATCTTTTGAGCTGTCTTTTATTTTAGGGCATACCTATACAAGAAGATAAGAAGAAGAGAAAGCAGCAAAATGTGATATTAAGTCCACAAGCAGGTAATTTAATTTCCCATACTTTTTATGCATGGAATCAGATGTCTCAAACCTATACTATTAGCACTATGTAGCTAATTTTAACATGTATTTGATTTATTTTGTTTGTAAATTGAAAGTAATTTAAACTATTTGGGCCCAACTAGTCCAAAATAATCATAGCAACTACAGATAAGCATACGGCTATTTATTATGTTACGTCTTCATTAAGTTTAGTTACACTGCATTTGTACTTAATTGTGGATTGTTAGCCAGCATAGTCATGTATAGTAACACTATAGTGAGCCTTTGATTAGATGTACAATTAGCACCCAATTTAAAAGTGATGCTTTCCCAACATGTGGGATGGCTGTAGCTCAGGTGGCAGAGCAGGTCAGCCACTAATCAGAAGGTCGGTGGTTCGATCCCAGGCTGCCTCCTGGCTGCATGCCAAATATCCTTGGGCAAGATACTAACCCCGTGTTTGCCTACTGGTGGTGGTCAGAGGGCCCGGTGGCGCCAGTGTCCGGCAGCCTCGCCTCTGTCAGTGCGCCCCAGGGCAGCTGTGGCTACAATGTAGCTTGCTATCGCCAGTGTGTGAATGGGTGAATGACTGAATGTAGTGTAAAGCACTTTGGGGTCCTATGGACTAGAAAAGCGCTATACAAATGCAGGCCATTTACCATGTATTTCCATCCCTAAAGCACACATTTTGCCAACTTTATTTTTTTTATTTTTTTTAAACGAGAATTATCTGTAATTTATGGAGACAAAGTGCAATTTCAATTTTCAGAGAAATTAGACTTGGTTGACAGTGTATTTTTGCATTGGGTCAATTGTCTAGGGCTCATAAAGAGAGACGACATGATTTCTATGCAGCAGGCTCAGATTCATCCATCTTTTTCTGGACTCTGGAGCAAACACTTTCTGATCTTTTTCCTCAAATGTAGCATTCTGGTCCTTATTTTATCTGTTGTTTTCCATGTGGTCTTAGAACACATTCTCTGAGTTATTGTACCTGGTATTGTTGCCTGAATGCGTTTTTGTTTTTTCTTGGTCAATAAAGCAATGTTCAGTTTGTGTGGATCAAGCAGTCTGCTTAGTTTTGTCACCTTCTTAATATTGGGGGGGTGTTAATGCTGCTGTTGAGTTAGAAAATTGTGTTTGTAATAAATGTTGATGACTGCTTTCTGGTTTGTTTCAGGTAGTTTAACCTGCCGAAATTCGGGTCGCTCTGGTCAGAGGAAGAGCCCAGTGGAATGAGAAGTGAATAAAAAGGAAAAAAAAAGAAAAAAAACTACCAGATTCTACTTTTGTCCAGGCAGACAGCAACCCAAAGTCCAGAAACCCTTAAATCTGAATGGTACTGTTGGGCCAATAGTAGCCCGTTCAAAGCCAAAGCCAGGACATCTTGACTTGAAGCCAAATAGGGCCTTTTTATTGTTGTGGGTTTTGTTTTTGGGTTGTTTTTTTTTTTTTCTCCCCCCAAAACGCTCCTCCTGAGAGGGTTGTTTTTTTTTTTTTTGTTTTTTTTAAAGCTTTCATTTAAAGAAAATAAGCAAGTAAGCATGCATGTGATGCATGTGATGTCTTAAAATACTTTGCCAGTCAAGAGGTTTTCCCTTGTTTTGTTTTTTTTGTTTTGTTTTTTGTATATATAAAATTTTTACATTTAAAGCAATATTACTGCAAATTTGGTGTAAAATCTCTTAAAATTGGAATGTAAATAACTGTCTCCTAGACGACTAATAGCTTAGATCCCAGTAGGGTATCTTTTGACATCATACTGTATCTTTAATGCTAAATTTTATTTTTAATTGTTTTGGTGGACACTTGAAGGTTCAACCGTCCTTTAATTTGGTAGACCAGCGTTTATAAACACTGTTACCGCTGTGAGTCAGATTGAAATGATAAACTGATTATGATATTAGTCTGCTACTCAACATCAAAACGTCAAGGCTATTTCACATTAAACCAAAAAGGTTTCAATTCATATGCGTTCTTTTTTTTTTTTTTTCTTTTTTTTTTTCCCTTAAGTGTTGTTTTAGAGATTTGGGGAAAAGATGTTTCTTAATGGCAGTATACCTTTTTAATGGCCTGGATCTGTATTTTTTATTTTATTTTTAATTATAAAATCATGTGTTTGTCCTCTGCACTGATGACCATCTGTCCATGTCTCTGGTGTTCTTGAAGACAGAACTACCTGCAAGGTGTCTCCATGTTTGTGTGCCTTTTTGTTAGAGAAACCACCATGTAGATATGTTTCTCAGGATCACAGTTTTATTCCTAGACTGCTGGTCCACTCAAGCTTCATGGATACATACTGCTCTAAAACTGCCTGCGGATGTTAGTAGAGGGAAGGTAAAAGCTCATTACCTCTCAATTTTCTATATGTCTTCACACTGCTAGGATGTGTTGTAACGATGGTAGAGGATCACATGCTTGAGGGAAGTTGGGTAAAAAAAAACTTCCTGTGCAGACTCTTAAAATTGATATTTTAAAAAGGAAGAAGGGGGGAAAAAAATGAAAAGCTGTTCTGGCTGGCTGCACACACTGCGCTCCAACTAGAGGTAATCTCAGTTAGTTCATTGGAGAGCGAAATGTATTTATTTGCCACAAAGGCTTCATTTCATTGTAATGTTGCCACAGATTGGTAGCTGCACTGTGGGGTGGGTGGGTGTCCAGGCCCTTGGATTATGTTGCTGCTAATGTCTCAAAGGCCTGCTTATAATTCAACTTATGTAGGGTGTCTGGCTTTATTATATCTTACTCTTACTGATTTTTATAATAAAAATAAATGTTGGTATTGTAATCATATTTCTTATTTTAAAGGATGTGTGCTTTAATTGCTTTAATACCAGCTGTATTTTTATTTTTACTAGGATTAAATGGAGGATTTAATTTGGTGTCAGGGACCCCTGATTGTGTTAGGAAAGGTTTGCTCATTGTCCAGTTTGTCTCAAAGAATTAAACTGAAGTCAAATTCCAGTGTGCTTTTTTTAAAATGTATTTTTTTTTTTTATTTATCCCCCCCTCCCCTTTCCTCCTCAAAATATTTAAAGTATATGAAGCAGTAATGCCAGGAGTCTTCAAAATGTGTTAGATCATATACTGCAAATCCTGCAGGTGTCACCAAAGCTGAAATAGTTTAAAACGATGAAAGAATTTCACTTTTTTCCCTTTTTGTGTAGTACCACCCCACAACTTAAGTTCTAGAAAATCTAGTAAGCCTGGAAAACCAAGCTGTTTGACGGTACAAATAACTATTTAATAACAATGGGTGTAAATAATAAGGTGAAAATTGTCCACGCATGAGCATCGCCGCAGAAGTACGTATTACCTATGGATTTTACACAAGGCTCGTGTCTGTAAGAGAAGGTTGCATAACAGTGACATCCTGTCATTTTAACCCCTAAGCCTGTTTGCAGCCACAACTGTCCGTCGCAATAGTAGCCAATCAGATGGACGGATATTTCTTTGGGGGCGTTTGCTAAGTTTTTATACGCTTGCGCAATCCTATGTTGTGATTTCTACAGTTGCGAGCAACATGTCTGCATCCGTGGTGCGAGCGACCGTTCGAGCGGTCAGCAAAAGAAAGATACTGGCCACAAAAGCGGCGTTGACACTGGTATGTTAATAATTTTTTGGTTATACATGCATGTGAAGCACTTTATGTGCTGTGAGTACATAGTGCTCGAATAAGGCTGGGGTTAACGGCTGCGTCCGGTATGATGTTAGTTGTGTAAGTTGGCTAAGCTAGCTAATCATCTGTTACACGCAGATCAACTTAATATCAACTTTTCTTGACCCTTATTGTAACGCTGCACTTTTTCATGTTGCGTTGACATTCACAATATTTAGAGTAAACACTGTGGCGGTTCTGCAAGCACGACGTTGGGCTCAGCTAGATGCTAACGCTGATAAGTGGCTAGTCAAGACGCCTTTTGTTAGTGTGCTGCTGAAGTTTCTGTACCTTGACGTTCGTAATATCAAGCAGAGTCACCATTTCAAGTCATACGGTATAAAGTTAAGCTTCTTTTGGGATTTAGAAAAAAAAGTGTCTGGCCTTATTATGTTGTGGATTATGGAGTAAAAGTTGTAACAGGTTTGATTGCAGCCTCAGGTTTGATTATTGAGGCTCGCAAAGAGTTGGCAGCATCGCCAGTGAATAAAAACCACCCCGAATCATATCCCGTATCAGTCCTAAAGAACAGTGGACACATTTCCCATAAGCCAAATGGTAACACTGGTTCGTTTGCTGTGTAAACTCTACATGCTCAGAAAATAGATGGGTCGAGTCTGGTTTCACTGTTTTTGGCCAATAAACTTTAAGTAGTTAACAAATTTTATATTACTTGTAAAATTATTATTTTGAAGTAGTTTTCAAAATAATTGCAATTTTATAGCTATTTAGCTCATGTTCTGGTTTTTGCTTGCATTATATACTGTAACCAAAATCCCCCCAAAGCGGAGGGTGGGTTCCCAGACTAGGTAATTGTACATAAATGTATGACAAATTTAAAGTACCTAGTGTGATATTTAATGTTAATGTAAATAAAATTCTGAGAGTGCACTTGGCGTGTAGTAAGCTCTCAGTACAGGCCAGAGTCATTACTTGTTTTCGTGGGTGGGATGAATATGCTCAGCTATTGGTGTTTCAGCTGATGAGCTCTAGTAACAGTGCTGTTGCAAGATAATGTACTTGCATGGTGGTTTCTGCTGATAACATTAGTGTACTGAAGTGTACTTAAAATAGTGGGACATCCTTCAGTAATGCAATTGCAAATGGTGCCTTACATAAGGGGACTGCCGTTACCCACAAAACCCACTGATAAAGACTGACAAGGAAGTCTGATGTAAGGGAACCTTTGAGATGTGGGCATCCTTGAGTTACTACCACTGCTCTTTACTGTATACATTACTATGGCACGATGAGTTATTTTTAACCTTGTGCTGGTGTGGTAATAAATACACCAGCACAATAAATACACCTATAAGTACACAACTTTGTATTTTAAAAGAACTCTGGGTTGTGACACAGCAACACATGCAGATGATCACAATTTAATGGCGTACAGAAATTGGTATTTTGTGTCACAAATGCCTCCACATTAGAACTCACACACTGGCATTGATACTTTCAGCAACTACTGCTACAGCTGAGGTTGCAGAAGTTCTGGTTATTTTATGACACTGCTGTCCTTTTGGGGGGGGGGTAAAGAGTGGATTTTATTTCAACAGCAGCTAAACATTATTTTTCTCTGTTGTTTTTAGAAACAATCCTTTGCCAAATGAATTGTTTGCATCTGAATGCAGTGTAAATTGTAGCTGATGCCAGTAACATTTTAACCTTCTATTGCCTCCTTTTAGACTCCAGCAGCAGTGAGCAAGATCAGATTGTTGTTGCAGGACAGACCAGAATATGTAAGTAATGAATATGGCCAATAAAACATCAATGAAATTAACAGCAGGTGCACTAGAAGAGCAACAATGAGGCGACTTCCAAATCAGGAATAGTTTTATAGGTGGAGTCCACTGACATTTTTTTCCCCCTCCCGTGTTTTCTGACAATTTTTCACTACTTTTGCATTTGACTAGGGTTAGTGTCACTAGTGGGGAGGTGATGAGGATATACCTGGACCCTCCAGAGGTTGCACAGGTAGTTAAACTCCTCCAGGATGGCACATTAATGTATGCCATTGCAGTGTCTCCCAGCACAGTCTCAAGAGGATTGATAAGATTCTAGGAGAGCTGGACGGGGCCTTAAAAAGTTCTTAACTCATTAGCAGTGTGGGTATCTGCTCCTTTGTGCAAGGAGGAACAGATTGAGCATGGCCACAACCCTACAAAATGAGGCCACTGATGTCAATGTCTCTGATCAAACCATCAGAAACAGACTTCATGAGGGTGGACCCAACATCGTCTGTTGGGCGCTGTGCACACTGATTGGCATTTGCAACAGAATAGGAATGCATACCCAATTCCACCCGTGCTTTTCAGTATGTTCATTGAACATATGTACTGATGTAAAAGGGTTTGAGGAAACCATGGAGAGCATTATGCTGCTTTTTTAGCATGTCCGGTTTGGCAGTCAGTTAGTGATTGTCTGGGGAGGCACATCCATCCTAGACTGTCCAGGAGCTCAGTGATGCCCTGTCCAGATCTGGGATAAGATCCCCGGGAGCCTGGCGCGACGTTGTCAAGCATGCATACAAGCTTGCGGGGGCAATACAAACTACTGAGCAGCATTTTGAGTTGCTGCAATGAAATTTCAGCCAAATGGGCTACCCTGCCGCATAACTTTTACACTTTGATATTCAGGGTGTCTTTGAATTCAGTCTTCTGTAGGTTGCTAATTTTCATATCCATCATGTTGTGTGAAATTCTTTTCTTCCTAACACCGCACACAATCCATATCAGTATAGATACACCCCCATCACTAAATGAGCTTTGTCTGTATGGATTAAACAGCAACATGTTCACCTTATTTTTTCATTTGCTAAAGTTTCCTTCTTTTTTTTATGAATCATTTGACTTGAAATTAAATTTAAAAATGTTATAAGGAATATCTGTGGGGAGTAGACTACTAATGTCAGCAAATTGGTTTTTGAATTACAGCTCAAACTGTCAGTTATTTAATTAAAACAGGGACATTCAAGCATTCAGAGTGAGCTTTGCCTCTGTAGAAAGTATTATTGCTACCATTAAATTCACAGGAACAAAAGAAGCATTTTGAGATATGAGTAGTGTCAAGACGGTTTACTAATTAAACTGCAACATTTTACTGAGAAGTATAATAATGTTTAAAAATAAAACAATGAAGGTGTATTTTTTTTCTTGTATCATTTATCCTTCCTTTAGTGCATATATTACAAAAAAATAGGGGGGGGGAAGTCTGTTAACATATATCTGGTTCTCCATCAGATTGGTTTGAAGGTTGGGGTGAGAACACGTGGGTGTAATGGGCTGACTTACACACTGGACTACACCAAGGAGAAAGAAAAGTCTGACGAGGAAGTAGTACAGGATGGTAAGCTTTGTTTTATAATGAATCCAAGCTGAGAAAGGACTTTGTTGTAAGACTGATTGTGTTTGCCACACTAGGTTCTTGGGTAAGGTAATTGATTGAAAAAGTTTAAGGTTTTTATGTGTTTCCAGGTTCAGCAAGTGCAATTTTTAAAATGTTCCAGGATTAAAAATAAGATTAAAAAAAAAACCAAAACTAAATTTAGATGATCTCACATTGAGCTCCCATTTATCTTCTTGGACCCCTCTCGACTCCTTTCAGCATAGTTTGGTTTGTAAGTCTCTCAATGAAAGTCCCATTTTGACCACTTGTACTGTGCACACTCCAATTTCACCACGTACAATTTCTGTTTCAAACCAATCCAAATTTGGTGTGAATAATCATCACACAGACTGTGGTGCATGGCAGCAACTCAGTCATTTACAAAGGATTTATTTTTTCTTTTAGCCATATTAACCTGGGTTAATCTGGTTAACATCAACTCCACAGCTTTCCTTCTTGAGATGCAGGGAAATCTACATTAGGTTAAGTTGAGCATTTTCAGAAAACCATTTCTGTAACATTATCACAGATTGTACTATTTGTGTTTCACTGCCTGTAAACAATCCAACCCTAAACTTCTTAGATAGGGGCCGACCATAAGGCTGTAACCTGATAGTAGTGATGACATTGTTCTGACCTTTTTTCAGGTGTAAGAGTGTTTATAGCGAAGAAGGCCCAGCTGACCCTTCTGGGAACTGAGATGGACTTTGTGGAGTCAAAGCTGTCTAGTGAATTTGTCTTCAACAACCCTAACATCAAAGGCACATGTGGTTGTGGAGAAAGCTTCAACATATGAGCACTATGGCGCCTCAGTCCCCCTTCCCTGCTCCAGACCCTGTCTCACTGATAAAGACTGACAAGGAAGTCTGATGTAAGGGAACCTTTGAGATGTGGGCATCCTTGAGTTACTACCACTGCTCTCCTGCAAACCACTCGTGCATATGTAGTCATGAAATCCATGTATGCATATTGATGCTTAGAAGATTGTAATGCAATTGATGTAGTCAGAACCATCTTGACAAAAACGATTTTTAGGTTCAGATACCTCTGATGTAGACAACTGTTTATACTCGGCTCTGCAACTTTAAAAAAAAAAATCTCTTAGGACCTCAAAAGAAATGACTTTTTAGGTTAAAGCTATGTTATTTCATAAATTCAGTCAGGTCCTGCCATGGCTTGTGTGAGGAGAAAATGATACATGTTCTGAGAACATGTTCACTAAAGCTGAGATCAGATGGGATTTACACTGTTAAACAAAAGGATGAAGCATGATGTTTCAACGTTTGAATCTGTCCTCCAAAACTTGCAGAAAGCCAACAATCAGCTGTTTGACAAACACGCCTTTAAGGTGTGCTATTATCCAGGGTCATGTACCAGTAGTATGCAGAAGTGGAAGAGCTTGAGTGTCTTGAAACTGTTTTATCAGTTTGTAAAAGCTTTTTGAAAAGTATGTATTTATCTCTGTGTGTAAATAACTAAGATTTTAAATCCCTTGAACAACAACAATATACGCACAAAAAAACCCGCACAAAATATGCATCCCTCAAGTGAAACATGAAGTTTCTGTTTTTTCTTTTTGCTTGATGAAAGCCAGGATTTTGTTTGTATAGATGCTCTTAAGATTTGTAACCTGTGCAATATGTCAGTGTATATATGAAAGAAGATTAAATGGATCACACCGCAGCCTGTGCTTCATGTTCTGTTTGCATGTAGGACTCTGACCACCTGTTACTGTCAGAATCATCACAGTTGTCATGGAGATGTGATTCTGTGTCACTGCTGTGCCACAGAGTCCAGTTACTTGAGCCTGCTGCCCACCTGCCTTTGGCCTTTTTTTGCCTACATTTTGTAGCCAGGCTGGAGACAGAGAGGGAGGTACTGTCATTGTGAAAGATTCAACTCTATTTTAGAGCTTTAACAGTGAAATGATGCAATTTCAGTTCACTTTATTGTTGCTTATATTGTAGGTGTTCTACAGTCATGGACAGTCAAAACAAGGATGGCAGCAGAGAGTCTTATGAGCTCAAGGTATTAAAAATCAGTATGTGTAGAAAGATTGCCTTTTTATCTAGTTCTAGTTTCCCCTGATTTCTCTGAGGTGTTTCCCAAACACCAGCATCAGTCCATGATTTTTCATTAACCATTGCCAAATCTAAATGGTCCTAGTCTTAAGTGTTACTTAAAATAACATGAACACTGAAAGAATTTCTGAAACTCATCAGGAAACAACTGCTCTTTGTCAGAAAGACTCAAGAACAGCTCCCAGTAAAGTTCTACATCACAAATGAATTGGAACAGTAGCTGGGCTAGGCTCTAGCTATGGGTCATGAATGATGGCTGAAATATTTGATTGCCTTGTGCATTTTTTTTTTTTGTGAAACCCCTCATGTACCAGTGTCTTTTGTGTGTCTTAGATTTCAGAGTTATTAAAGGGTTTAGCTGAGAGGAAAACATCACCCAATGAGAGCATTCATGCTAACATCAGCCTCTCCATCACAGAGCCAGGAACTTCTTACAACCATGGGAACTTCAGATCTAGAGCTGTCCTCCCTAAAAAACTCTGTCAGCTGTCCACGTGTCAGTATGAGAGGCAAGATCATCTGAGAGAAAGCTTCAGTGCTCCGGTACTCGTTCTTGCCTGCATCCCTGCATCTCAGGCGGGACAAAAGCAACCCACGTTATCATTCCCAGATCCAGTCCTCTTTGCACACCTGGTGGAAAAATCAGAGATCTTTGCCTCTGACTCAGAACAGCTTGAAAAGCAAGAGATATATCCGTACATCCTAGGAGTGCAGGCTTGGAGGAAACGGGAGCAACGTGAACCACAATGTCTGCTGCCTAAACAGTTTCCCCAAACTGGTCAGTAAACAGTTGTAGCTGCAACTGTCACATGTAGGTTAGGGTGAACTAGGCTGAACAAGTTCACTGCTCTTAACTGCTCTAAGGTTGAATAGTAGCCATGGCTATTATGCAGTTACAGCTTAGTTAAGTGTGTTATATATCAGTATTAGTTGGGTGGACATCTAGATTTTGAGTATTCCATTTTTTAATGAAAAACTGCAGGAGAGCAGTTTTTATAACTTTCCATACACTGACATACATTTGGTTAGCCACAAACCTAGGCAAAGATGCATACTTTATTGAAACTGACAAAAGAATATCTAAGATCTGAAAACTAGTTTCTCATGGATTTTTCATGAGCAAATATTTGTTGAAAATCATAATAAATAATAATAAATGTGAGATGTTAAAATGTTTGTAAATTCCCAGTGAGATTAAGAATGGGAGATGATTCACATGATGGAACTCCAGACTTATCAAAAAATTGGAAAATTTTTTAATAAAAATTGGAAATATTTTGATACATATAATTACTAGATCAGCGATAGATCCTTCACTGACTGTTGCTTCATCCTGGTTCAGGGACAACCAACAAATGGTTCTTCAAGGATTTACTGGACCTCCAGAAGAAGCTGTTTTTGGGTGCCTCAAAGAAATCTGGAGCCCTGAGGAAATCTCAGACACCTTGGAAAACTTCACACCACCAGTCAGAATGTTCTTCTTTAATGCTTAGGAAAGTTCAAGACTGACAGAAGAAATAAACTGCAAATGAAACTAGCACTAACACTCAGTGGCAGAGTGGTCATTGAGGCAAGAAATGTATAATTACGTGTCAGAATGGTACCATGTTCCATAAAGCATTCTGAGACTTGAAAAGCATAGTCCTAATAATATGAAATATCCACTAAAATCATTATTAGATATGCAGGGAATAAAGTTAGATATTTTTTTCACCCAAAAAGTAAAAATAAAATATGCAGATTTATAAAGACATCTCAGCACAAACATGTTTCTTATTGTTTCATGCAAAAATAATTTTTAAGTGTTTAGTGGCCAGGTTAATATGTCAAACAACAAAAACAGACATGGATTATATACTCAAATGCATCTTTTTCTGTGTATGACATTGTGAAACTGGCAAGGTTTACTTGTTACTTTTCAGCCAAGGCTTCAAAGGTTCTAATGAGAGCTCCAATAACAGTTAATTGTACCGGAGGTGGCGAGAGATCAAGCTGTGCAGATCTTGTGTAAAGTGGCGTACCTCAGCATTGTCTCCCTGTTTACCTTCCTCAAGAGTGGCTTCTTAATACTCACCTGTCACCTGAGAATGTTTCTGGGTCTTTTTGTTTTTTTGTTGTTGTTTTTTTAGCCCTGCTTCTTTTTGTCCTCCATTTGTCCGTTATTTTAAGCACAGTACACACCACACCAATATATGCCACATTTTTAGCTAATAGTTCTTCAGGAATCAACTTTTTGGTGAATAAGTAATATTACACTGACTATCAATCTGTATTATCGTTTATGTTTTTGCAGATTTAACTAATGAATTGGAAACAAGTTATGTACTTTTACAGTAGGCTGCTAATAACAAAGAACCTAAAGATACAATTTAAAACTGTACTTATCTATTGTATGTAGAAGCAAATTACTTTTTTCATCCATTTTTATATATTTGAATGATTCATAGGTCAGTGTTTAGTGGTTTAAAAACATTAGTAATAAAAAGAAAACTGAAAATGGTCAGATTTATCAGCTTGACTGAAAATGTGTGGCAATATCTAAATAACATTTCTGAAAGACTTTCAGAAAGTTTGATAATGATAGATCCATTCTCTTCCACTTATCTGGACTCAACAGACTTGCTCATAAGACACAAATTTTGAGCATAGTGACTCTTTTCACTTGGCACAGAGGCAACAGCTTATTAACATTAACCTGACGAGGAAATAGAAACAATTTTAGCTTTTACAAGGTCACCCAGTCCTGGTTAATTACAGGTAATGATATTGAGTCTCTCTCACTCTTACACACACACACACACACACACACACACACACACACATACATAAATGACGCAAAGCAAAACAAATCGTCCATCATTTCCTACATGCCAACCCACCAGGTCTAGTGGTGTATAACAGTCTTTTCATGTCAGACCTGCAGAGAATCCATCACCTTGGTTTAGAACGCAAAGAGAGGAGCACTGCCGAAGCAAATAAGCACATCACAGGTAAGAGAAGCTTATTGTTAAAAAAAAAATCACTAAATTTGCTTATATATTAGTTTATCTTTACTTGATGCCATACAGTCCTGTCCAATTATTTTCAGTTTTCTAAAAATAAATACAAATGTATAAAAGTATCTCAAATGTCAAAACATGTCATCTAATACTTTTGTTAAACCACCTAAATTGAAGCTGATAGTTTTCATTCACGTCTTGGTTATTTGATTTAAAATCTCTGTTGTCTTTGTTCTTTTGCATTTCTTGCACTCTGCTTTTATATTGAGAATTATACACTGATATGTTTATATTTATTGCAGAAATATCATTGGCTTTGATGCGTGAAGATGATGGTGGAATCAGACTCTGATCACGGTCCAGAGTGTTTGTCTGTATGCAACAAGTCTGCAACTCTGACAGGCCAAGGGCCACCGGTGCTGGTTAATGCCTGGCTGGTCCCCACTCTCTTTGGCTTCATCATGCTGGTCGGTCTAGTTGGGAACTCTTTAGTGATCCATGTTATCACCAGAAGATGAAGACTGTTGCCAATTTCTTTATAGGTAAATATCTCTGAAACACTGCAGTTTTTAGAAAGAAGCTCTCATATGTTTGCTTGTTTTAACTGTTCCATGAAATGTTTTATTTTTTCAAATGTAAATAAAACCAAAATTTGTTTAACATATGATTGAATAAAAAAACAAAACAGTAACTCTGCTGTTCTGTCCCTTTGATTCCTTTAATTTAAATATTTACCATGAAAAGCCATTAACAATGAAATAAAAATAAATGCTAAGACATGTAAAAGACTTCTTCAGCAAGTGAGATACACTACACAGAAACTATGACAGGCTGGAAAAATGAGAGTGGCAACAGAATTGAAACAGAATATCAGTCACCATTAACTGTTCAACATTAATGATGTTAATGACTTCAACAGATGTTAATTCAAACACCATGTAAGTGTTCTGCAATAATAATATAATTGAAAAGTCCAGTGAGACATTAGCTCATTATACAAAGTACATCAGATAACTAATGTGCAGCTTCCAAATAATGCAAAAAAAAAAAGAGAAAGAAAAATACTGAAAAAAAAAATACTTTTTTGAATTTACACTTATAAAAATAAAAAAAAATTTGCACTTTGATAGCTGGTACACAATATCAGTTTAATAATTGGCTAAAATTAAAATACTGCTAATAAAAAAGCACTGCCATAACATCCAGGTTAACATCAAATTAATAAAAATAATAAATAAGGCTGTCAAAGTTACATTAAAAATTCCTGGTTTATGTCCTTTGTGTTGCTCATGCAGTTGAAATTTCTGTGAAAGATAAGTCTTCCTTGACAGATTTTTCAAGTTTAAAAGTTCTTTACTTACACAAGCTGATGAGGAGCACAGCTTCATGCCTGTTAGTTCAACTTCCTTCTGTCTTTGAAAAATGCCCAGAATCACCACTGAATGAATACCCATAACTATCAGTTATGTAGCGTAGCCATCCAGTCTCTTTGGCAATGGCATTACTATCTGTAGACATCCCCAACTTTCTAAGACACATCAGATGATTACACATGAGGCATCTGATTAAACTACATAAGTAAATCATAGCTGTAAATAAGGTTATACCACTTGAACCACTTGTTAAGAAACATCCTACCATATAACCCCCATTTGTGCAGCATAGCACGGCTCAATCAGCTTGTGGCACTGCTGTGTTTTTTTTAAAGCCTGGGTTGCTTTGATGGCAGCATTCGGCTCCTTTTTTGGGGTTGTATATTTTTCCCGTTCTTCCTGACAATACCCCATAGATCCTGTGAGGCCAGTTAGGCCAGGTCAGGCCAGTTATCTATCAAATCAAGCAGTAATAACATGGTCAGCATGTTATGTTATTAGATGTTTAGTACTGTGGGCAGGTGCTGCTCGAAAAGGAAAACTGGATCTCCATAATGCTTGTTAGCAGATCAAAGAATGAAATGTTCTTCTGGCTGAGACCAGTTACAACATCAGAAGACGACATAGCATGCTGAACACCTTGGTTTCTGGGCCTCTCTACTCTTCCTCCAGACTCTAGACCTTGATTTCCAAATAAAATGCCAAATTTACCTTCATCTGAAAAGAAGACTGTGACATTGAGCAAAGGTCTATTTAGTGCCCAGATAAGCTCCTCGATATTACAGGGAGTGCAGAATTATTAGGCAAGTTGTATTTTTGAGGAATAATTTTATTATTGAACAACAACCATGTTCTCAATGAACCCAAAAAACGCATTAATATCAAAGCTGAATGCTTTTGAAAGTAGTTTTTAGTTTGTTTTTAGTTTTAGCTATTTTAGGGGGATATCTGTGTGTGCAGGTGACTATTACTGTGCATAATTATTAGGCAACTTAACAAAAAACAAATATATACCCATTTCAATTATTTATTTTTACCAGTGACACCAATATAACATCTCCACATTCACAAATATACATTTCTGACATTCAAAAACAAATCAGCGACTAATATAGCCACCTTTCTTTGCAAGGACACTCAAAAGCCTGCCATCCATGGATTCTGTCTGTGTTTTGATCTGTTCACCATCAACATTGCGTGCAGCAGCAACCACAGCAACCAACAGTACACCTCTCTGTTCAGAGAGGTGTACTGTTTTCCCTCCTTGTAAATCTCACATTTGATGATGGACCACAGGTTCTCAATGGGGTTCAGATCAGGTGAACAAGGTGGCCATGTCATTAGTTTTTCTTCTTTTATACCCTTTCTTGCCAGCCACGCTGTGGAGTACTTGGACGCGTGTGATGGAGCATTGTCCTGCATGAAAATCATGTTTTTCTTGAAGGATGCAGACTTCTTCCTGTACCACCTTCTTCAAGGTGTCTTCCAGAAACTGGCAGTAGGACTGGGAGTTGAGCTTGACTCCATCCTCAACCCGAAAAGTCCCCACAAGCTCATCTTTGATGATACCAGCCCAAACCAGTACTCCACCTCCACCTTGCTGGCGTCTGAGTCGGACTGGAGCTCTCTGCCCTTTACCAATCCAGCCACGGGCCCATCCATCTGGCCCATCAAGACTCACTCTCATTTCATCAGTCCATAAAACCTTAGAAAAATCAGTCTTGACGTTTCAGCTTGTGTGTCTTGTTCAGTGGTGGTCGTCTTTCAGCCTTTCTTACCTTGGCCATGTCTCTGAGTATTGCACACCGTGTGCTTTTGGGCACTCCAGTGATGTTGCAGCTCTGAAATATGGCCAAACTGGTGGCAAGTGGCATCTTGGCAGCTGCACGATTGACTTTTCTCAGTTCATGGGCAGTTATTTTGCGCCTTGGTTTTTCCACACGCTTCTTGCGACGCTGTTGACTATTTTGAATGAAACGCTTGATTGTTCGATGATCACGCTTCAGAAGCTTTGCAAGTTTGAGACTGCTGCATCCCTCTGCAAGATATCTCACTATTTTTGACTTTTCTGAGCCTGTCAAGTCCTTCTTTTGACCCATTTTGCCAAAGGAAAGGACGTTGCCTAATAATTATGCACACCTGATATAGGCTGTTGATGTCATTAGACCACACCCCTTCTCATTACAGAGATGCACATCACCTAATATGCTTAATTGGTAGTAGGCTTTCGAGCCTATACAGCTTGGAGTAAGACAACATGCATGAAGAGGATGATGTGGACAAAATACTCATTTGCCTAATAATTCTGCACTCCCTGTATGAACACAAATACTCAAAATTCCCAACACATTAATTGCATATATTTCTCGTAGTTTCACTTTCTACAAGATATAACACAATAAAATACACCAGACACCACAGATTTAAAAATGTTTTGTTGCACAGTGATAGTAACACCAAATCCACACTTTTAAGCTTAAACTTCAAAACTTACATTTTAACTACTGATTTTATCTATTGTTCTGATTTTATCTGTTTTGATTTTTTTTTTACATACTGTTTTGTTTGTTTGTTATTTAGTTAGTTTGTTTGTTTGCTTGTTTTAATCAATTTTAAATCATACTTTTTATTTGTTTTTGTTTCTAATGTCTCTGTAAAGCACTTTGAACCACCTTGTTGTTGAATTGTGCTATACAAATAAACTTGCCTTGCCTTGCCTAGTAACAGACATACCTTGTGTTCCTGGTTTTCAGGTGACTGCACAGGCGACATGTGTCACTCTGTCAGCAATGAGTGTCGACTGCTGCTACGTGACTTTGTACCCTCTGCAATCTCTGAGACATCGGACGCCTCGGAGGGCTCTGGCCATCTCCCTGTCTATCTGAATAGGTATCATACAAACATACCATGCACACATGTGCACCCACATCACAAATAGGACTCTAGTTATTTAATCCATGAATTTAATGGACAATTAATTATCCAATAATTGATGTGTGCTTGTTTTTCTGTCTATAAACACCATTCTCAAAAAGTTTTTAATTAATTCTGATAAAACTTTGTCAGAAAGTTTTATAATTTAGGACCCCAAAACATCTTATAGGATAGAAAAGAATGAAAATATACTACGGGAAAGAGATGACCTATTATCCATTATCTTCTCCTATATAAGGTTTGTGTAATCAAAACAAACATCTGCTACACTTATAGGATTTTACTTGGATTACAAACATCTTAAAGTACATTTCAAAGAACAAATACAACAAAATGAATATACACAAAATGCAGTACTGTTCCCTCAAAGGTAAATCCTGTCCAGAGAGTGAGCTGCCTTCGCGAAGGTTTGCACTTCTCTGAGTGCTTCTTGTTATTTTTTATTTGCCACAGTATAAGAAGGAAAACTACATGCCATGTCCCCTCTTCTGTCCATCCCTGTCGCTGGAGGTGGGATACTGCTGGTTCGGTCCTCAGACATACTGCAATGATGTTTTTCCCTCTGCCCATCTCCAGAGAGCTTTCACCATCTACAGCTTTCTAGCTGTCTACCTCTTACCCCTGCTTACCATCACTGTGTGTTATGCCATCATGCTCAAGCGGATGGGCCAGCCCAACATGAATCCCATTGGCAGTGGCTACCAAGTAGGAAATTATTTATTTTTCACATATTAAATCCACAGAGAATTTCAAATATTCCTTTTAATTACAAAGACTTGGCAATGCCTCCTTTAATCCAGTTAAATCGTGCAGTAGCAGTATGGGCGCGAGTCTCTCGCATGGTGGTGGTGATGGTGTCTCTATTCCTCGTCTGTTGGGGGCCGATCCAGGTTTGCATCCTCCTGCAAGCTTTTGGCCTCCAGAGTTACATCCTATATAAGGTGATCTCTTTTATTACTGATTAGATGGTCATCGTTTCATTTTTGTTTTATATGTAACACCAGCTCAATACAATAAATGCAAAATCAATATCCTACAGTATTAAAAAGAAAACCCAAACAACCAGCTGTCAAGCAGGGTGATGGGGAGGAAGAGCTCCCTTTTAACAGGAAGACCGCAATTTTTTTTATTGTTGTCAAGGTTTTGGGAAAACTACAACTACAAAACTATTACTCAGATGTTTGGTTATCCCATTGAAGTTTGTTGTTGTGAAAATATCTAGCAAGAAATGACAAGAAGATCCAGATGTAGGGAAGTTTGCAAAACCCCTAACAGGTGTCATCGCTGGTGCAGCTAACCCTTGGCTCCTCGCTAGAACCTCAGAACAAAGTCAAATACACCCAGAATTTACTTTTTTTTTCTCAGGATCTATGTCTATCAAATGCCAGGGGTGGGGAGTGCTAGGGAGTGTCATTTTCAGGGTGTCACTAGGTGAGTATACAGTCTTAGTGTAGCTCTTAAAGGTGTGACAGTGAACAAAAGTACTGTGATGACAGAAACCGATGCTGTCGCTTTAAAAACAGCGACAGCGTTCGATTATTTTCATCTGCCACAGGTTTCTTCCTGTTAAGACGGAGTTTTTCCTTCCAATAGTCCAACATTATTGTAGGTTCTTTACAATATTAAGCACCTTGAGCTGACTGGTGTTGTGATTTGAATTGAAAAACTTGAAAATCGAGTGCGCCTTAATTTTGCATTCACAGCTGAAGATTTGGGGTCACTGCATGTCTTGCTCCAACTCCTCTGTAAACCCGTTTGTGTATGCTTTCACGGGCAACAACTTTAGAAAGGCTTTCAAGCATGCCTTCCCTGCCATTTTGCTGTGGCGCTCAAGAGGGAGAGTCAGAGTGGGAAACACAGACGCAGAGGAAGGAGTAGAGACGGATCATCAGGCACCCAAAGGAGAAGCAGAGATGCACTTTCTTTCATCTGGCCCCTAAAGGCCATGCTGAGCATTTGGACACGGTGCACTCATTGTTTATTTATACTTTCTCCTGAGATGAGAGCAGTCTGATCACTGTAGTGTATGTTTGCTTGGACATGCACACACCCACACACACACACTGAAACATTGTATAATTCCATGTGATCTCTAAAAAGGGACAAACCGGTCAAGCGAGTCTCGTGTGTTTCACGAGCTGCTGAAATACAATTATCTCTGTCACGCTTTTCTAAGTTACGGTTAAATTAATGCTGTCAGCCTGACTGCTAGAGCTTCTGGTTTTACCTTTGTTACAACTTCGTAGAAAAAACCCCAAACTGTGCCAACAGCAACTGCAATGGACTATTTCCATTTGATAGAAAATTGTCTTGCTGAATCTTTGGTAACACAACACTCTGTGCAATACTGTGCAGTAAACACTCAAACTGACTCAATTTAGTCTGTTGTGCTTACATTTTCAAACGTTTGTTTACTTTCATCTCATCTTTTTTAAAAATGCTCATGTTCACACTTCCACCTTTGACTGTGGGAAATGTTGTTATTTTGAGGACAAATATATAACAAATACATATCAGTCTGCGTTTGAGTTTGGTTAGGATTAAGAAGAGATCAAAGTTTAGATTCAAATAGTGAAAACCGTGTCTTTTTTGTCAATTGTGTGTGACAAGGTGGTACAGTGTGCAGCTACTGGTGAGAGTGACTTCAGACGAAGGGCATTTACGTCTTTACGTCCATCCTTACAGAGAGCAGATGTGTAAAAGACACTGTGGGATGTTCATTTTCTCTATCATTGCAGATATTAGACAGAATCAAATCTGAAGGAAAACACAATATGTTGCGTTTGTTTGCTCGGATATATTATATTTTGTTTTTTTTTCCACGATGCTACCCTATGTAGTCTCTTTTGATGTTGACTTTTTGAGGAAGCAGCTGTGAGCGCATGCGACTTGTCTCCATTAAACCCCGTTAATATTCTGCTCTTCAGATGTTTTGCTGTTGTGGGGGGAAATAATCTGTTCAGTGGTATTTATAAGTAGAAAGTGTGTTTTTCTCCTTCTATAGTGTGCAGTTAGACACAATACATCAAAATAGGAAAAAAATAGAACGCTGAAACATAGTTCTATGAAAAGTAATCAGAAGCTATCAGGATAATAAGGAAACATTTGATCAAAATGTGTCTAAATGTTGAAACTCTTTCTTTCTTATCCAGGCACGGACACAATATGAGAGGTTCCATATAAGCTCTATGGGATGTTGTTATTCCTCCTCTTCTCAATGCCATAACTTTGCAGAATCAATTCATGCTGGCAAGCAATATTCCAAATTCCTGCAGCATTGATTAATTGATCATTGAATAAACAGGATACTGCGAAAGAGCAACCAGTGCTCTTCCTGCTATACGTGTAAAGTGCTTTCAAATTACTTGAGACTTGAAGTTTTGCTCGCTCACATTTTCGGTGGCGTGACGGTGCACTCTAGTGATGGGTCGTTCGCGAACGAAATGGCTCTTAGAGCCGGTTCTTTGACGTGAACGACTAGAGCCGGCTCCTTATCGCGAGCCGTCACGTGGGTTTTTTTTTTTCTTTCTCTCACCCTCTCTCTCGCACTTTTTTTCCGCTTCACTCTGCACGCGAGCCTTGTGCTTTACGCTGGGCAGAGGGGGGAGGGGCGGTAGCTACACTCAGTAGCACAGGAACAGAGCCAGAGGGAGAGAGAGAGAAAGAGAGCCAGGGACAACAACGTCACATTAGAAAGGTATAGTAATCATCCACAACTATTTTCGGTTGCAGATGATAAAGGATTCAGAAAGTGCGGATTCATGCGGGCCCATATGACAGAGAATGTGCATCTTCTTTTTGTTTTCATATTTTAATTTATATTTAATTGCGTTGTGGTTTGCAGTGTTTTGTGTTGTTTTCACTTTAAATTTGTAAAAGGAAACAGCTGAAAATTTAAATAGTTAAAAGTTGAAATGTGAATAGTTGATTTTTGTATTATATGATTTATTTATTACATTTTATGTGGCGTGAATAAATAAAAGTATATTTACAGTGGTCCCTAGAGACAAAGCACATACAAACTTCAAATCACGTACGAACTCTGAAGCATGTACAAACTCCAAAACACGTAAAAACACGTACAAACTCCAAAACACGAAAAAACTCCAAAACACGTACAAACTCCGAAGCACGTAAAAACTCAGAAGCACATAAAAACTCAAAACACGTACAAAAGACAACAGAAGTGCTCCAGGATGCTGGGCGCAGTGTTGAGCTTTTGTTATCTTGTGGCTACACAAGCCAGCAAGTACCAACGACCGGATTTGGTGTGTGATAGTAACAGGTAGATGAACTTTTTTTTTAATTATTTGAATATATTTGAGTGCCTGTGTATAAATACACAAACAATACACACATGCTTTCAATTGTGTAATTTAAGTGATCTAGTAGCTCTGCTTTGGAAGTTCAGTTCATGCTAGAAATGTGTTTTGGAGTTTGTACGTGTTTTGTCTCTAGGGGCCACCGCATATATTTATATATAAACATATATAAATAAAACCACTTTTTTTACGTTAGTAATTCCTTTTGTGCATAATTTTATATTATTGTGAATAATAAATTAATTAAAGCAACAAAACAACCTGAAGAGCCGGTTCGGAGCCGAAAGAGCCGGCTCATTTTAGTGAGCCGAACCGAAAGAGCCGGATCTCTAAAAAGAGCCGGAAATCCCATCACTAGTGCACTCAGCCAGTCACGTGACAACGGGTCCTAGTTTGGGTCCTGGTGGTGCCTTCAAGTGCTGCCAAGTAAGTAAGTAACTTCGTTGGCGTGAACTGGTCAAAAAAAAAAAAAGGCAAGTGTAAGATCAATGTATAGTTTATTATATATGTGAAATAATTGAAATGAGGAAAAAAATAATTTGATCTCAGTTAAGAAGTTTCTGCATGATCTAATTTAATAAATAATTTAAGTTAAATATTTTACAATGTTGTAAATCTTTTAAAATCAAGTTGTTACGGTACTTAAGATCAAAGGGAAAACAGTCTGGGAAAATTTCACAGTAGTTATTTCACAATAGTTTAAATATAATAACACTAACCCAGAGTACTCTTACTCTAATATTGACTTAGGGGAACATTTGAGTACAAGGTGCTTTGAGAACAATGTTTAATTATGCTTTCAATTTAAAACAGGAGCCACAGAGGTTTTTTTTATATATAAAATAATTGTTTAATATTTGAATTGGAGCTTATCCACTCGGACAGCCTAAAAGGTTAATCCGCCTGTTTGAACGATTGACAATAACTACTAAAAAATAATTATAATCAGTAATTACTGGAGTTAACGTTTTCCAAAAACGCTTCGTCCATATGATCAGAATCAACTTTTTGAGGATTTGAGGATGCATCATGCATTAATACTCCCTTACTTGGTCAACTATGCATTGTAACCTAGATCGCATGACTCTATTTTGTCAATTGAGGCTACAAATTTACGTGGCGTTCCCAAACGCAACATGCTATATACATAACTGGCATCCAAGCCAACCAGTGCTCGAGGAGGAGAGCAAAGACACGGCCGAAGCTGAGGCTTTCACAACGCTGAATCTGGTAGAGACAGCAGGCAGGGACGGCATCCACCAGCCGGAGTTTCGAGCTCGCTTTACACCATGGAACACAAACAAACCATCAACTTTGGAGCCGGACCTGCAAAACTTCCCCCCTCTGTAAGTTGGTATCCCTCTCTTGCTTGTGTAACGTTAATAATGTGCAGAAAAAAAGCGAGCTAATTGCAAACTGCTTTAAAGCAAATTGCCACTTTATAATTTGTTTAACCGCAGGCGGGTCGCGGACGCGATGGCCTAATTTTCCTTTCATTTTCGTAAAGAGAGACACTGTATGATGAAAAGGACTTTGGTTTAATGCCATTGTCAGCTTGGCATTTGTCAACAGTGTGTTGAGTTGCATCAGCCTCATTCATTCATGTGGAAACCTGCTCCTTTGTGGTTCACTGGCAGCGGCAGAGAGAACCTCTAGATGGCAGAAGAAACACGCTTAGATGAGAACAAATCACAGCTCCCAGATAACACTGACGCCTCCCGCGAGGTCTTTTTGGTTGACTGCAGACTTAATGTACTCTGAGTGGTTTGTACTGCTGCCTGCGGGGCTTTGTAGAGCCCAATAAACCCAATGAACTGTAAGGATTTAGTCATGAGGCGTTTAAATGGTCAAAACAAAATAAAAAATTGTGAAACGGAAAGAGACTGACAAGTAAACTCACCGGTGTACAGTCGCAATGCTGATTATCGACTGTTTTAGTGCTTAGGCAAGTTTGTTTTTTGCTATTTTGCAGCCCACCAAGATTTTGGCTTTCCAACATTTTTTCAAAATGTGGTTTAATTTACTCATGCTTAAAAACACTGGAGTTTATCAAATGGCCAGAAACAGCATATATACAAAACACATGTACAAACTTCTCTTAGCAGTGACTCTGCATTAGTCATTTACTAAAAGCCCTTTTTCTAGACTAGAAAAACCTTAATGTGATAGCAAAGTTTACGTTTAGGAGCATCAGTTGGTCATTGTATGATTTTTATTTTTTATTTTTTAGGTCAAATAAGATTTGTGGAGCTAAAATGTGTATTCATTAGTTATTAATAGCAGTCCTATTTATAAGATAGTGATCAGAGGTGCAACACATTTTTAATTTTAATTTACAAACCAACATGTTGGTTAGTAACAAAGACCAAAAACATCTATGTGGTTTCATTAACAGCTGTTTTCTTGTTGCAGTCCAAACTTTATTTTTAGTGCAATGAAAAAAAAACGTGTTCAGCTACCATCATAGTTTCTGAAGAGATATCCAAAAGTTGATTCTGTTCATCTGGACGTAGCGTTTTGTGGGAGAAACGTTTCGTCACTCATCCAAGCGACTTCTTCAGTCTTAGCTGACTGCAGGTTTCCCCAAATCTTATAAAGATTATGCTTTATAAGATTTATACTAAGATCTTACTAAGATCTTAGTAAGATTATACTAAGATTAAGGAACTGACCTCCCAGCCCATTGTTCCTCAGTGGGCTGGTTTCAGTCATTATGCAAATGTACTGTTTGGGGAAGTTTGGGGAGAATGAAGAAGTCATTTGGATGAGTGACGAAACGTTTCTCCCACAAAACGCTACGTCCAGATGAACAGTATCAACTTTTGGAGATCTACTTTCCTGGATGATTGAGAATGCATCAAGACGTTTTGAAGAGATACTTACACGATGTGTTGCAGGTGCTGCTTCAAGCTCAGAATGAGCTCCTAAACTACAGCGGCACTGGCATCAGTGTCCTCGGTGAGTAGAAAAACAGATCAGTACACAAACATGTTAATGTATTGTCTCTAGATTTTTCAGTAAAGGATGACTCTGTTGAGATGGATCCTTTGTGACCTCTTGTTAATTGTGGCCTGTAGCTGACATTTCATACAGAGTGTGTGTTTACTGTACTGTGTCCAGATTAATAAACCTTGAGAGATTTCCATACGTCCAGATATTTCATAGCTGATCACTGCTTCCTCAGTCTCTGGAATCTGTGAAATATTAAACATCACAAATATCACATTTTCATCAAAGGTGTGTGTACGTCATATACAGTGAAATAAAATCCCCCAAAATGTTCTTTTTGTACTAGAGATGAGTCACCGATCATCAGACTTCAATAAAATTATCAACAAAACAGAGAGCCTCCTGCGAGAGCTGTTGTAAGTAACTTTTGTTGCTCTGTTGTGTTTCTTCAGATATGCTGCACTATAATCACGTCTCCTAACAAAGGTGTTCATTTTTTTTCTTGTAGTTTCAGCTGACAGTACATAACGTGTTGTAATCATAGTCAGACTTCTTTTAATGCATAAACACTCGTACCCTTTTTTCCTCTTTTGTACAACAGCGCTAATGACAGGCAAACCGGTCAAACGAGATGGTTGTGCACCTTTTCTTCGAAGTTATTCTTAGACAGTCACATTGCTGTCAATCCGATGGAGGCAGAGATGTACAAGAGATAGCTGCATATTTTACCTATCACATTTAAACCACACTAGTGTCTCAGCTGAGTAAAGAGATGCTTTTTGCTTTCAAACTGTACCTTTGCTTGGTTTAAGAATCAGACTTCCTGTAAGTTTACATCTGCACGTGATTATGTCTGGATTGCCTTTAACACACACTGGTATTTTTTTTTCTCAGAAATATTCCAGACAACTACAAGGTGCTGTTCCTGCAGGGTGGTGGGTCTGGACAGTTCAGCAGTGTTCCTCTCAACCTGATTGGTCTTAAGGAGGATAGGTGTGCCGATTACCTGGTGACGGGCACGTGGTCGGCCAAAGCAGCAAAGGAAGCGGAAAAATATGGCAAAGTGAATGTTGTTCACCCAAAACTGGATAGTTACACGAGTAAGTGTGCAGACTGGCAAGTTTTTTCTTTTATTTATTTTTTCCTGCCATGACATTAAAACAGGAAAAAAAGGAAAAACTAGTATAAGCTGAAATAGTCAGTAATTGTTATTCTGACTGCATCAGGACAGTGAGTCTACAAAATCTGGCTGTGTACCCGGGCGGTTGCATAATAAACAATAGAGCCAAGCACCAGTGAAAGACTCTGGTATGCAAGTGGTCATTTCCACATGGTTGGGCGTAATATTTAGAATCAACGCTACGGTGCTTTGAATTACAGTACTGTGCAAAAGTCTTAAGCCACCCTTCATTTCTTTATATTTTGTGCCAGGAAAACAGACTTTCTTCTAATTTTTTGCAGCGGTTTTGAGAAGTAGTTTTTCAGGCTTTCTGAAGGTCTTTCAAAGGTTTTTTTTTTTTAAATTAAATCAGTTACTCCACCTGACCATTTTTAGAGGCGTTAATCATTCAAACTTTAAAAAAGCCATGTAACTCCAGGGAGTAAACCAGTGTTGCGTCTACACAAAGTAGTAAAAGCTGACAAAGAACAATTTTAATTGAATTATATTTAGACTCTATCTGCATATTGCAAACATACATTTTCTCCCGTTTCTTTAATTGAATCTATGGGAAAAAACAAAGATAACATGACCTTCTTGGGGACACTCCCATATGGCTTAAAATCTGGGACTCTCCACCAATTGCTGTCAGAGCTGAAGAAGCTTCTCCGATGAGAGGTGAAACATCTTCAAGGAAACTTAAATAAGTCCAGAAGCTTTTCTTTCCGAACTCCTTAGACTACGATGACCTGGATGAGTGAGAATCTTCACAGACAAAGATAACACTGTTTGACAGATGTAAAATTGTATTTTTGCACCAGTAAGCTGATTCCCAAAGTGCTATTATATTGTTATGTCTCGCTACCAATATAGATATTGGCATATCTCGGTATGGTGTGCAGTGTGTCCTTTAAAAAATTTGAGGAAACTGGAAAAATCTAGGAAAAGAAGTAAGAGGCCTAAAAATTATCTACAGCAGCAAAATAGTATCTGAAAGTCATGACCTCAATAAATGGCAGAAAATCAAACAAAAACCTGAAACGAGGTTCAAGAGATACATCTGGCCCTTCAGCTGATCACTGTTCACCAAAGCATCATCAGAAATGGATACAGTGGAAAGGTAGTTTTCATTTTTCAGCATGGCAGTATTCCCAAACACACATTATTGAAGCAGTGTGGAATCACCTTGAAAGTGAGCAAAATAAAAGGCAGCCAACATCCAAAAAAGAGTTTTGGATGTCCTTCAGGAAACCTGGAGAACTATACCTGAAGACTACTTGAAAAAATTACAAGAAAGCTTGCCTAAGAGCCTTCTTACCTGATACGACTTTCTTCACATTATGCTATCGCCATGAAGTTTTATTTTAAGTTTTTGATTGCTCTCACTGTGCTGCTAGCATGGCTATAGATGCTTTGTTAAGTCTTGTTTTGATTTTATTATGCTGGGTTTTGTGTGTGTAGAAATCCCTGACCCCAGCAGCTGGACCCTGAACCCCTCAGCCTCCTACGTGTACTACTGCTCCAATGAGACAGTCCATGGTGTTGAATATAACTTTACCCCAGAAACAAATGGGGTGGTCTTGGTGAGCGACATGTCCTCCAACTTCCTGTCCCGACCTGTGGACGTCTCTAAGGTGAGCTGGAAAAATGCGACTGAAAAATGTATATATTTAACTCTTGTGCCTCTGGGACCCTGTTCTTAAATATGTATTTAAGTTCTGTATTGCCATATTGGCTACCGGGGAATTTTGAGTGGGGAACATGTCCAAAAGTTCTTAGCTTCTTTTTGAACTTATAAGTTCCCTCTCGCCAAATCAAAGGCATTTTTTTTGTCTCAAAGTAGACCCGTAGTTGTAGGCAAGGCTGTATTTATTGTGCTCTCCTGCAATCTGCAGTTTGGGCTCATTTTCGCTGGGGCTCAGAAGAATGTGGGCTGTGCCGGTGTAACCGTGGTCATTGTGCGGGAGGACTTGTTAGGTCACGCTCTGAAAGAGTGTCCCATTGTCCTGGACTACAAGGTCCAGGCTGAGATGAACTCCCTGTACAACACACCCCCATGTTTCAGGTAAAAACTCACCAGTGTAAGAAGTTAATCTTTATCCTCCAGACTGAAGATGATCAATATGTCAATTTGTCACAAACTTTAATCTTTTTCGTCACTGGGTTCAGCATCTACATCATGAGCCTGGTTCTGGAGTGGATAAAGAACAATGGCGGCAGTGCTGCCATGGAGATGCTCAACAAGCAGAAGTCCTCCATGATTTATGACATCATCAATGCTTCTAATGGTTTCTATGTGTAAGTATCACATCAGCATTTAAATACGAGAATTCAGAGGAAAAAGCAAAATGATAATGAACAAATGGGTCAGGAAGTAAAACTCTACCAAACCTACATATTAGGAGTGCAATAAGGAGTTCAACCCAGAGCTGTGTGCTGTGTTGTTACGCCCCGAGTCTAGGCATGTAGAGACGCACATAAGATTTGAGGAGAGAGAAGCAAGTACCCACCCTGGGTCCCAAACCTAACATCCGAAACCGGCTATGAGTAAAAAAAAGGTGATTTTCTTTAATGTCAGGAAGCATAGCTCCAGGGTCAACCCAGGCCAAAATAATAAACAAAACCAACTAAGTCCTGCCAGAGGAAACTAACTAAACCCTAAGAACGAAACAAAACAAACAAATGACAATACTATCCCTCGCTTCCTAGCCCAGAAACAGGAGAAAACTGTTCAAAAGAAAAGGCGGCTCACCCCTTCAGCTTCAGCCTATGCACGCATAAGCACTGAGTTTACCCACAAGCATGCTTACACAGATACAAAGTAACCCAAAAAGTTGGAAACCAGGGCCAGGTCCATGTCTGCAGTCAAAAACTGCTCGCTCGCTTCTCTCTCTCCCGGCAGCTGTCAGAGCGGCTTTTTGAACGCAGTCACGTGCTCCATGGTCCAATCAGCAGCTCACTACTCTTCATTAGGGGAAGGATCTGCAGAGAGTCTTAAGACACAGTAAAGAGACAGAAACACAGCAGCTCACACAGACTTCTTATGGCCACGAGCTGTAACATGTGTCCACCTGCTCAGGTGTCCTGTAGACACAGCCTGTCGGAGCCGGATGAATGTACCATTTCGTGTGGGGAAGAAAGAGGGAGATGAAGCCTTGGAAAAGGAGTTTCTGGATGGTGCTTCCAAACGTGGAATGATCTCACTGAAAGGACACAGGTTCGTTTGACAAACATTTTGTGTGTATAGTGTTGCTCAATTAAATCTGATTTTTAGATGTAGATTTTGCAACCTAGTAGAATTAATTTCCCTTTTAAGGTTATAGAAACAGGGTGGCACATTGGTTAGTGCTGGTGCTTGGGACCTGGACTAACTGACAATTCAAAATTGGTGGTTGGTGTGAATATGATTTGAATGGTTCTCTGTATTGGCCCTGTAATAGACTGGTGATCTGTCCACGGTAAAGCCTGACTCTTACCTCATAACTACTAGGATGGATCAAGCAGACCCCATGGATGGAAGTGGAAACAATAACTTTAGCCAGGAGCACAGATGTTGGATTTGCTTTGTAATTTTGTAAAGACAGAGAAGGCAGAGTACGAAACACACTTTTTTTTTTTTTTTCTCACCCTGCAGGTCAGTTGGAGGAATTCGCGCATCACTTTACAACGCTGTAACACTGGAGGACACTAAAGCACTCGCTGACTACATGAAGGAGTTCCTCAAAGATCACCAATGAAGCCTCTCCTACTGAATGCTGCCTGATCCCAGAGGGGCAGTTTCATTATGTTAATACAGTTTTTCAAAGAGGGAAAAAAACAACAACTTGTAACTCTTCTTTTAATCTCGTTGAGATCCACGTTGGATTTGAAAGTTGCACCTTTTTACATGCCTTTTATAACAACCTGGCATTGTTCCTAATAAGCTACTGCCTTTGCTAGTTATATATGTATGTAACATAGCCAGTAAACGAATTAAAAATAGTAATTCTAACAGGACTTATATGTGTAAATGTTCTAGGTGAATCTTGTTATTTGTAAAACCTGTACTTACATTCCAGTAAAAATTAACTTGACATTACTTTCATTTTGCAGTTGTTGTTTATTTTTTTTAAGCTACTTTTTTTTTAAACTGCTTTGCATTGCTGATGTTTTTTCTGTTTGATGAATGTTCAGGGGAGAAAGCAGAAACAGAAAATTTGGGTACATAAAGCAAATTAACCTTTTGCATATCTAAAAAGTTTTAACCAGGGGCAGCCTATATCTTTTTACACTTCATCAGTGAGAGATTAAGGACAAAAAATGATATCATAAACACACATAAGCTATATTAGCCAGGAAAGAATCAGCTGTGAATCACCCCTGCAGTGAAATGAGGTGTGCTCTGGTGCAACAGACTTAACATTTTCAGTCAAACAGTGCAGTAAAAGTTTAACCTTGCAACAATTTACTCTTAAGTAACAATGTGCAGTGCAGCCATAAGCAGAGTTACTCTTTTGCCTGTGAGGTTAAACAGTCACGTACTACTAACTAACTGGCTGCTGAAAGACAGAGGCGAGGCTGCCGGACACTGGCGCCACCGGGCCCTCTGACCACCACCAGTAGGCAAACACGGGGTTAGTATCTTGCCCAAGGATATTTGCCATGCAGCCAGGATGCAGCCTGGGATCGAACCACCGACCTTCTGATTAGTGGATGACCTGCTCTGCCACCTGAGCTACAGCCACCCCATTGCCGCCTTTGCCCTGCTAACGTCTATCGGGACGGCGCTGCAGTGCATTTCACCCTGACCTTTGACCTATGGGGAAAATGAGAATTATATTACAGCAATAGATTGTATCATGTATCCTTAGGCCAACTAAAAATACATTTAAATGTAGTCTTGGTTTACAGTCTTGATTTTTAGTTGAACATGAATTGTGTAAACAGTGCAAAGCTAGAATGTACTATGACTGATTTTTTTTAACCCATCCATAAAATCTGCAAACAGCAACTGTGACCTAATAAGCCCTGTGAAAGCTCACCAAACAAGAGAGGAAAAACAAAACACATTAAGAAAAATTATTTGCAGTATAAGAATAAAAACAAAACTGATTTAAACAGATTCAGCATTAAGACAAACAGATTCTAGTATTTTTCAGTGGCCAAGTTTAAAGCAGACAGTTGGACCTTCTTTCCACTGGTACTATTAACTCTTACAAAAGGGTAGGGGATAAAGATTTCAGGAGTAGTTCTCGTAGATGCTCCCTGGATATCGTAGCCATCAAACTCTATAACACTAAAAAAAGAAGAAGAAAAATCTCAAATAGGAAGGAAGAAGAGATTTTTAAATAACTGTGTTTTTTCCTTAATATGTTCTCTCACCCATGTGTACTGCTCCCTATAAGCGTCAACAAAATAAAACTAGATGTTTTAGCACCAATTATCCTCTAGGTGGAAGTGTTCATCAAGAAACTTATTTTGCATAACCCAGGCATGATTGAATGGAGTCTTTCAAGCTTTGCCCATCCCATTTAATTATTAGTCTTTAGTGATATGTTATCTTGTAATCACACAGCCAAGATTGGCATATTACACAACAAAAATTATAGTGTTAGTATGATATTGTGGCACAAAAGAATAGAGACAACTGAAACAAGTAATCTCCTCAGAAAAAGAATTTGGATTATAGTCTTGTTCTCCTGTCTAGACACAAACACATGCATACATAAATGCATGTTCATGGTATTGTTTACTCTCATAGGGTCAACTGAGCATCATAGGTGAAGCATTCTCAGCTGAAGAAAGAAAGCATACATCTCTACTTCAGAATCAGAATCAGAAAGGGGTTTATTGCCAAATGTTGAGCAGGTTTACAACATTAGGAAATTGCTGCGGTGCTTCAGTGCAAACATAGTGTCATAAATAGCACTTAAATAGACATGAAAAAATAAAAGTAGGGATAAGAATTAAAAGTGCTACGTAGAAAGATATGTGCATGAGCTATACATGAGATATATACATGAGAATAAGAATTAGAATTAAGAGTGCTACGTAGAAAGATATATACATGAGTGCTTGGAACCCTGAAAGTAATTCAATTCAAATCAGTTTTATTTATATAGCGCCAAATCACAACAACTGTCGCCTCAAGATGTTTTATATTGTAAGGTGCACCCTACAATAATACATACAGAGAAAAACCCAACAATCATATGATCCCCTATGAGCAAGCACTGTGGCGACAGTGGGAAGGAAAAACTCCCTTTTAACAGGAAGAAACCTCCGGCAGAACCAGGCTCAGGGAGGGGCGGGGCCATCTGCTACGACCGGTTGGGGAGAGAGAAGGAAGACAGGATAAAAAAAAGTAATAAGTTCTCCGGGCTTCCTGAAGAAAAAGTACATCAGTATTAGACACAATAAATGTGTATCACAGTTTACAGTTATTGCTGTAAGATGCATAAGATAATTCATATTCCAGGAGGTCGGATAACTCTCTCTCCTTTTATTCTAAGTTACATTTATTACATAATGTACTCTTATCTTTGTACTTCAAAAGACAGCCTGCTTATGATGTGCACAATACTGCAAACTCCTTTTTGTAAAATTAAGATCATTTAGATATTTTATGTATTATATATATACCGCACCTTGCAAATTTTTTAAGAACAAACAATAATTTTTTCTTAAGTCTAAATCTATTTCTTATTTGTATTTTTAATGCAGAGTCAATTTCAAAAACCAAAAAAATATATTTTTATAACATCTTTTTTTTTTTAAAAACATCCTTACTTTAGTTTTAGTGCCTAGAACCTTTGCACAGAACCGTATCTGAAAGCTATGGAGGATGAAGTGTAAGAGCTGAAGCTGTGTTTCAGAGTCCACCTGGTGACCACTGAAAAAAAAATCAACTTGCCATTTTCTTACTTTCATTTTGAAATGTAATGAAACACAAGGCAAAGTTGATCCAGGAGTTATTATTTTATATAACATCCCAGGTGATTCTTTCCAAAAAGTAATTTTGGCTGTTAGCAAATATCAATACCAAAAGCAGGGGAGAAAGTCTGAATGCTGCTGTTGACTGTGGCTCTCCGGGGTGGGAGATGTTGGACCTGCTGCTAAGGTTTGTGTGCTGAGAGGTAAAAATTATCTACCTGAGTGAGGTATTGCTTTAAGTCAGCCCTGTCAGTATAATAGGAAACTGCCTTAAATCATTCTTTACATTTCCACCTGCAGCTTAAGACGATGTAAGTCTTTCAGCTTTTTATAATTTACAGTTATTTTCAATTTTTGCTTTGAAGATCACAGTAATGATGTCATTAGCTACAGGTATCATCCTGGTTTTTCTCTAGAGATCAATTGACTTTTGCTAATTGCAGAGGCCATCTAAGCTCTGACACTTGGTGGATGAGGATTAGTGTTTAATTAGGCTACTTTTGTTTTCAGCATATTTATTGTGTGATTATATTTCTATTTTACTTAGGTAATGGCTGTAAAAGGAAACTTAGAGGCACACATTTGAATGAAACATCAAGATATGTAGTAATTTTGATGGCAAGCTATCACATAGCTGCCTGTATATCAAGTTTATGCTATATTAAGAAAAAATGAGCACAGAATGCAGGACACAGGAGGCCACACTGCAAAAACAAAAGCGAGCTTTAACGTAAAGCTGATTTAGTGGAGGTGAAAAAAGTTCAAGAAAACACAAAAATAAGAACAAGCACAAGGAAGAACACTGGTAAAGAACATGGGTAAGCATACACACTATGATGAGAAGGGCAGGGCTATAAATAGGCAATGCAGAAAACTAATTGACTCAACACGGGGGGAAACTAATGCGGGCAGGGCAGACAAACACAAAAGGCTGGAAAGAAATGACGACAAAGTGTAAAAGACTCAGACAAGCAAGGTAAGAGAGAAAACAAAAAATAACCAAAGTTCAACAAAAAAACAGACACAGTAACATTATAATTATCAAACAGATGCTGAAAAGAGGCTGAAATACAAAATATTACTGATTTGCTTGGAAATTGATATTAATTTGCTTAGAAAGGAAAGGAAATATGAATATCTATAATAATGCAAGCGTTTGGTGAAATATTTGAAAGTCCATGTGATTGGGTTTTAAATTTCTGTTTGGGCTCAAGTACAATAATATCAACCGTTGCCTGAAGCAAGAAAGGTAGTGTAAATAATGCAAAGGGATCAGTGAGAGACATTTCCTTTCTGTATTTGTGTGTCTACAACATGAGTTATGTTTCCGAAATGAAAAACTGAACAGGTCTCTTATTGCAAATCCAAGAGACCTTTAAACCTTGCAAAGCACTTGGGACTAAAGCTTTAGGGAAAAAAAATGAAACAAATCCCGAGATGTAAATTCAAAAAGGGATGAGAAGGATTTCCCCTTGAAATCCCCTGTAAACGCAGTCAGTGATGGACATACACTCACAAGACAGGTTTTTAGGTACCCATCCAGACACCCTTTGGCCTTCTGAACTGAGGTAATTTTTTAGATTCAACAAGGTGCAGGAAACAGTCCTCATTTGACTACTGAGTGTCATCTTGAAGAAACCAGTTTGAGATGATCTTTATGAGCTTTGCGACATGGTGCGTAATATATTGATGCAAAGCAGGATGGATCCATGCTTCCATGTTGTTTATGCCAATTTTTTTACTGTTCTGTCAGAGTGATACAATAAAAGTTGAGATATTTTTAGTATCAGAGTTTTCCCAGTTGCCTCAGTCGGAATTCACATAGGCTCATTTTCTTAGCTGACAGAAACTGCACCTTGTGTGGTCTTCTGCTTGTAGACCAACTACTTACAAGTTTGACATGTTGTGCTATTACACTTCTGTATACTTTGATTGCAATGAGAGTTACTGTTGCCCTCCTAAAAGCTCAAAGCAGTGTAGTCATTTTCCTCTGACCTCTGACATCATCAGGACATCTCGGTTCATGGGATATTTTGTCTTTTTCAGTTCACTCTGTAAATCCTATATATGGTTGTTTGGGAAAATTCCAGTAGATCAACAGCTTCTGAAATATTTAGACCAGCCCACCTGACACAAACAACAATTAGTATAATGTAATATAATTTATGTCTGTGAAGGCTTTCAGTCATCCAGGTCATCGTAGTCTAAGGAATTTGGAAAAAAAGTGTCTGGACAGCTTTAAGTAATATAATGTAAATCACTTTTATGCCAAATTCTGATAAAGGCCTTGAACTTTAGCAGGCCAATATTACTATGTTTACTCAGCTAAGTGCACTGAGTTGCTGTCAAATTACTGGCAAATTAGGCATTAATGAGCAGTTATATGGATGTAGCCTAATAAAGTTGCCAGTGAGTGTATCCCCAGTTGTCTGAAAACTGATGCTATCTATCTATCTCAGCTCAGGATCACTAGTTTAAAAAGCTGAGCCATACAACATATTCTGTGTAGGACTCTAGGATTGCAAGTGTAGAGTGTTTAAAATGAGCTATGTTAATTTGATTTTCTTTCCACAGGAATACATAAATATATACTACTACTATAACACTACTTCAGTCATACTTTACGAAAACCAGAATGTATTACATGTTGCTAAATTAAGCTCATTTCTATATCTCTGTAAAACTATATCTGAAAAGAGATGTTTGAGCTAGAACATAGCATTATACAATATCGTCTTTCCAGTGAAGATTCTGCTCTTTTGTCTTTATCAGGTGACAGTTCTTTATACTCTGCCTTCTGCCAAGATGCCACAAAGATTCTGACAAAATACCAAACCTCTCAGTAATTTTCCTAAAAATATTGTCCATGACCCTGCTGCAGATCCACCTGAAAGCTGAAAAAAGCAAGTGAGAGATAAGAAGAGGTAGAGGGGCTTTGAAATGCCAGTAGGGTTATAGCAGAGATGGGAGGTTGTGACAGGATTGTGTGGTGATTCTCGTCCTGTCAAGCCCACTAATGTCGAGGTAATGCCGCCGGCAGGCTGCAGTAAGACGGTGATAATGAAAAACACCAGGGAAGACAATATCAAATGGCTCTTCTACATCCTACAGTGCAGATTAGTCGACACAAAAGTAGGGTGGTAGCAGCAGAGGAGGCAGAGGCAGGCTTTAGTGCTGCTGATTGAGTCTCATGTCAAGAGCTCCATGCTTCTAGCATGAAAAGTTACTGTGACTGACATTCTTTATACAGTCAGACCCACACATACACACTCAGAATCTGTTTTCTATAGATACTGTATATGCTGCCTGCCTTAAGAGGAACATCGCTGAATTTCGAATGTATACTTGAAGTTTATTCCTTTTCCTTGGATCTGCTCAGTGTGCAGTGCAGAACCTTTAGTACAATTTTAAAGATTGCGTTTCTCCCCAGAATTTATGTTGCCACAACACTGCACACAGAAGAAAAAGTCTGCTCAGGTAGCTGATAGCTGGAAGAGAACAGAATAGAGATTTTATGTATGTATTTATGCTTTTGATTATTTGTTGTTGTTGTTTTTTTGGCAGGGTGATAAGTTCAAGAAACAACACTGATATATAAAGGTTAAATGAAATATTTCAAACACTGGCCATACTGTTTTCTTGTTTCCTTTCCGATTCTCACGTACACCAGTGCAATTCACAGGAAAGACAATTGTCTGCATATTTAAAATGAAGGAGTTTGTGCAAAATTGCTCCTGCAAGGTTGATAACAACACAAAACACGCTTGTGTTTTAATGATAAAGTTCAGAGTTTGAGACCAACATTCAGAAAGCAGCTGTAATGTTGAATTGGGCAAAGGTTTTTGATGATAATGGGACATCTGCCACCACTCAGATGCCACAGAAAGAAAGGATTTTCATTTCAAATTTATTTTAATGCTGCACAACAAACCTGGACCTCAAACCTGTACAAACTAAATAAATTAGCAGGAGGAAATAGTATTTTCTCTTTTAATTTCAGTTACTTTAAAGGCATAGCAATGTGTGGCTTAATGAACTACGACAACAAAAACTATTGTACTTACAGCTTTAGAATGACTCCCATTATCCCTTTTGTTTTTGGATGAAATGTCTCAAGAACTTCTAGGCCTTGCACACGTGTTTACATTTTTAGCTAGTTAGCTAGTTAACTAGCTAGCACGATTGTTGATAGCGATCCTCCACCTACTGGCTGCATGGTAGCATTTTGAACTGCACATTTTGGGTGGTTATGAGGACACCATTCTGGTAGGTGCGCTGTACACCGCATCTAGCCTACTGGAAATGTAACGGGACTGGTGGTGATACAGGCAGCAGAGCTAGAATTTTTTGGCTTAAAACTTAGCCAACATAGCCTGGTTTAAATGATTTCAGGCTACTCTTTAAAACAGCTTTTAGACACCAAGTACCAGCATTCCTTGTGCTAATTGCAGTAATTACACTTTTTTATGGTATGATTCCTGCACTGCTAGCAATCATATGACCCATTTTTATGTTAGACTGCACACAGCCTGAAGTGATAAGTCCGCCTAAATGGAGAGAGCTAATAAACACTGTTGTGATTATCTTTGACTGGCGTTTAGGTTTTGTTCAGCCAGCTAAGGCAAATAATGCCCAACCAGGTTGAACTTTATTTCTGAGAAACCCCACAGGAATTCAGAATTTAACCTACAAAACACAACAATCCAAACCTCAAAGACAGAAACGATTAGGGGGGTAATGAGCTGGTCCTGATGTTTGGTCCAGAAGTTGAAGCTATATTAAGGATGCGTTCATACATACTTCAGGATGTCAATGCGACATTTTGAACTCTTGTTGGCAGAGTTGGGACGACATCCAAGGAGGTGAGAAATCGTTTTTGTGAGCAGACAGCAGATGTGTAGCTATTTGTCTGAGGTAAAATAGTACTATTTTAATATTTTTATAAATCAGTATTTGTGTGCGTTTTAAGCCACAGGGTAATGGTTACCAAGTGCAGTGGTCTGGTTGGTCAGATCTGTTTATTTGGAGCAGAACAGCAGAAAAATCAAGGCTTTAGACCATGAACCTTTGTACTTTTGTAGTAAAGAAATCCCTTGAAGCCTGTCATTCTACTGTATAACAACATCCATGTGACTCACTGGCAGATTGAGTTCCATTTGCCAATTGTTTTACCTATAAAAAAAGCTATCTGATGAATACATGCAGGACGACTTTTTTTTACATCTTGTATTTATTTATTACTTCTATAAGCTTGCTCTTACAGCCTCAACCATGCCTGATAATTAAACATGACCAGAACTGCACGTCTCTTCCCTGCCTGTTATTATTTAGTGAGCCCATAAAGCTGAATGTCCTTTATGCAACAGTTAATTTAAAGGCCACGCTGGTAATGAAAAGGAAAATGAAGGAAACTAAAAAAGAAAAAAAAAACTTGAAACTGAAGGACACCATTTTTACCAGCTGTGACAGCGTGGCTGTTATTATTTTCAGCTTGTGAATTTGTGTGTCTGTTACTTTAACAAAACGAGGTCTTGGAGACACCAACTGTACCAGGAACTACACAAATATGATTTTAAACGCTTTGATGAATGTTTATACGTTTTTCTGTAAATGGATTTAGCGATATTGCCGGAACCACGCAACATGCTGTCATGAAACGCTTCAGGTAGCTGCCGTTAAAATGAAGGCCTACCCCAACATCTCATGTCTCTCATCTTGAGTGATCATCATAGAACCTCTACCTCCCTTTCTTTCTCTTTAACTATTGTGTCTTCAGTCCATTTAGTTTCTTTTTCTTTTAGTCCATTCTTTATTTAGAATCCTTTGTTGTTTTTCATGTCTCTGCCTTCCTACTCTTGCCTAATCGTAGTCTTATTTCTCTTCACTTTCTTTTCAGATCCTCATATCCACACCATCTCTTCTTCCCTCCAACACCATCTAATATATTTCTGTCTCAGCTGAATCTCCTTCCCAGCGTTCATTTTCTTTGCCTGTGTATGTGTGTGTGTATGTCTGTCTCCCTCGTAAACTCATTGCTCCACAAGGCTAATCTTGTTAGCACCAAATGCGCCATGTTCCGCTAGCTCCTCTTAATTGCTGTTGTGTTATTAATGAGTGGGGAGCGGGGAAATCACTCTTAATTAGCTTGTCTCATTCGGCAGGCATCTCCAGTGAAGCAGTGGCGACGGCGCTCAGGCACAAACACACTGGGGATAATTAAAGCACTTCACTTGTCGGAGTATTTATCTAAACCAAAGAGCAACAAGCCGTTCCTGCAATTAGCCTTGTCATTCATTACCAGCAGAGTGCCATTCATTTGAGTGTTACATTGTCATTTTGCCATTCATCCAATCTGAACCATCTAGGTGCAAGTGCTTAACTCATTCAAAATCATGGCATGGCCTCAATGCACATTTGGCTTGTGCTGAGTCACTCGCTATATGTGGAAGCCACATTACTGTGATAAATTAAGTTATAGTAATGCATGAAATCAGGTTATGAATGTATTAAATTCTGATTATTCTAAATTAATACATTTTTCCTATTCCTTTACTGTAATCCAAACCTTTCTGCTGAAACAACAAAAACCAGTTTACATGAACAAATAGCTGTTTGAGGATAGATGGTGATCTCTCCAAGCTGTACCTCACCTCTTGCCCTTTGACTGCACACCTAAGGTAATCGGGTTTCCATAAATTCTTTAACCATAAGTTAACTCAAAGTGATAACATTGTGCAAATAGAGACCAATGAAAACCAAACCCCTGAACATATTGTGTCATTATAAAATATGTAAAGGTAGCTCATATGGTGAATTACAAATACATTACAAATTAAAAGAATGGGCCCACTGGTCCACTTTCTCCAATACTCAATAGGTCAGACTATACCCATTTTTAAGCTAGACTTTCATTTTAAGTTAATCTGTACAGCTGCTTTGTGTCCATCTAATAAAGGTTAAATAAAAACCCCAAAACAAAACAAAAAAATACACAAATTTAAAATGTAAAGAAGCTTGAAAGAGACTTCCTCTCTGGAAGTCTGGCTCTGACTACGCCCTCATGTCCATCTGTGATCTTACCGCATTTATCTGCAGAAAGCAAACATTAACTTCAGTGTCCGGCGGTTCCCAGACACTGAGGACTCTTTAGTGAAAGAGTCCTCAGTGTTACATCTCGTGTCCTCAGAGGAGTTTTTTTGGCCTCACTAGCACCTGATGCTCTAATAAGATTTAGTTTCCTGTGACTTTAACCTTTTTGCTAAAATGTCATCCTAATTAAATAGTTACCATTTGATACAGTGGATGAGTTCCAAGTGAAAAACACTTGTCTGCAAACGCTTGGCAAGCACTAGTGAAACTGTGAAAAGTGCAATGCAAACTGAAAACGCATACATTTAGCCCTTTTTAAAGCATGTTAGTTGCAGTGGTGAGGCACATAGCTTACTTTGAAGGTGAGTATTCTCTATTTCAAGTTTGCATTGGATGTTTTCAAGTTTCGCTAGCTGTGTTATCTGTGTTACCAGCAGTCTAGGTATTCTACAGCAATTTTCTGCAGAATACGTCTCTGCTCTGGCCTGGTGTCACGTTTTCAGATGTTTTGTTTGCCACAAATGTGTCTTCAAACATCCACTCCAATGGACACTTTTCATTATTCCACACGTCTCATGGCTTGAAAGCTTGTTCCCTTGTTGAGTCTGGCCAATGAGAACCAGTGAAGCATGAAAGGTCCTGTAAGCAGGTTTTGCTGGAAAATGGGGCTGATCGTGTCGGCTGTGACTCAGGACTTTGAGCTGGTTGTCTGCTAAAAGGCAAGTCAGTGGTTTGTTTCTCAGCTCCTCTATTCTGCTGGTTTCCATTCATGGTAGGAAAGGAGCTGGCAGTACTTTATGGCACAGGTTAGTCTGTTTTTCATATTTTGCTATTTTAGCATTAGGTTTCTTACACCCACTTGACCTGTAAAACCAGCTATTTGAAGCCCTCTCTACAAATTCGAAATACTTGATACTTGCTTATTTCACCCAATGTTAAACTGTGCTTGAATCTGTTGCCCTGTAAGCTACACATCATCCAACTTGCTGACTGAAACCTCCTTTCTTTTGTGGCTTTAGATTTGCCTGACCTCTTCCTGTCAGTTTTCCACTCTTTCCAGAAAATATTGTGTTTAGGACAGAGAATAGGTTTTCTTTAGCATTCATCTAAAGGAAAGGACATTTACACGGGCAACGTGTTAGTATACAGTTATGCTAGCAATAGATACGACTCTATCCAGACATGTAGTGCCCATAATTGGTTCAGAGACTATGACACAAATTTTTTACAGTCTGGGATTTTTAAAGCTATCAGCAAACACTGGTGCACTTCAAATAATTGTGTGGATTAACTTTAAAGGCTTAATGTGCTACCACTGCTGCAAAAAAAGCTCCAAGCTGGCTAACTGAATACAATTTTGGGGGGTATGTGTAACCGATCAAAATTCTGGAGCTATTTTCCTCGATTCTACAGCTTACAGCAGGAAAAAACAATCTGTAACTGTGCCTGTGAGTGTAAATGAAAGCACCTATCTTTGTCTCCGTGTGACCCTGACATGTTCTCGTATGATGAAAGACCAGTGACAGTGCATTAAGACAAATTTAATTTGCACCTACAGCTGAGTGAGATGAGGGAGGGAACTCTTATTGGGCACGACTAATTGCTGCCTGGGGATCTGTGTTCGTGTGTACCTGTGTGTGTATACTGTGTGTCCCCGGCTGCGTCTCTGCCAATATAAACAGTTTAGTGAATATTTAATGCATGTGTTTGTCTGTGTGTGCCTGTCAGTGTGTGATAACAGAATGTCAGCAAAGACAGAAGAGTTAATGAGGCCTTTTTTTGCCATGAGGAGTGGATTGGACAAGGTGCACAAAGCTCTGTGAGCACTATTTCTGTGTATAATCATGACTGCTGTGGGTAATCTGTGCGACCACGGTGTAGAGTAAAAGAATGGATACTCAAATTAATCATCAACATGATAAACTATTAGTCTGTTCAACACATATAGTGTGGTATGTATTCTGAAAATTAACCTAATCTTCATATTTACATGATTATTATTATTACTGGTGACAACACATGAACTGGAGACCATACGGCAGTCTAACGAAGGTGCATTGGTTCTATGTTTTACTGACACTGAGCAGGCACCGGTCTCCGAGGGTAGTATTGTCAATTTCAACTTTAACTATAAAGTGCTGAGGAAAAACATTTAGGTGCAAATGACCTGAACTGTGGCCTGTACCATTATGTGCAAGCACATTATCATTCATCACCTGCAATATTTGCTAGATTTGGCTCCCCATGTCCTTTTCCTCAAAATGAAATTCCATCTAAATATCACCTGTAATAAATCAACTTAAGTGATGTGTACTTGGCTGTGACTAAAGTTGTGGTCAGATAATGTGATCACCCTACGGCACCAGGTGGTTTCGTCATCAGTGAACTTCGTTTTAAACTCTGCACTCGATGTAACCGTAATACTTCCAGACAGTAGTAGTGTTGTCTCTTGATGTGTGTTTCTTCAACAATAAAAAAATGAACACAAATAAATCTCAGTTATATGTGCAATATTATGTACCACACTGCAGTCCTACTTATTTAATTCTGTTCTCAAGGAAATTGGCATCGACAAACACCATTAGCAATATAAACAGAATAAACTGCAATCCCACCTAATAAAACACAGTGCTAACACAGAAAACCCATTATATTAAAATATCTAACTATAATGCACAAAATCTTTGTTTGTGAACTCCTCTTTCAGGATCAGAAGTTGGGCAACTAAAACTGGTCTTAAGCTCCTGAAGGTTCCTACCTATATCAGATCTTATTATGTCATCACGTTACCTAGCAACCAGCTACCTAGGGAAATGACCCAAGTAGCATTTCTGCACCTACAGCAACTTATAAAAGCATAGTATGAATTTAATTTCAAGATATTAACATGTAATTAAACCCAGAGAACTTTCATGTATTATGATCATTGTGTTACCTAGAAAACTTACTAAGGATTAAAATTACACACAAAACATATGCCTTAAAATCTTAAATTATATCAGAGCATGGCTGTGTGGGAATGGCGCCATCATGATTTGTGCTACACCTGCCTATTTGCTACGTACGCAATAAACAACATCTTTGAGCAGTGCCTTGATAGGAGCTCCTTCTATATGACAAGAGATGACAAATACAAAATACAACATTTCTAGATGTACATGAAACAGTTTATGATACACCTGCATTAACTATATTTAATAAATGTGGAGCTATACTGGGTAATTACTATATAAATTATGTCTCCCACATGCAACAAAATGGATATTTTTCTTTAAAGAAAATGGAAACTTTCTTCTCTGAGGACAAGCTGTCACTATCCCTGCTAGGCAGTACTGACCTGTCACCTGATGCTCTCTGGAACAACTTAAAAGATAAGGTAATGTCTGCTACAGTTAACAATAACTGAAAGGCTAATTTTAACCTGTTACCGTGGACTTAAAAAATAATTGTAAACCATGGACTTTAGTTTCCTATTAATGAAAACTAAGGAAAAAATGTTATGAAAGCATACTAAATCTTACATTGCTATTTTAACACAGTGGAGATGTAGTACACTGCCAGAATAGTGTTTCCAGGGAGCAATCCATATGTAGCAAGGTTTGCAGTGAAGCTTCAAACTTAAAAGGAATGGAGATCAAATTTTACCTTTTCAAGAGACGGTTGTGAATCTTTTTTGATTGAACCAGCATATATAATATGTACATAAATAAAATACATAAATAATCATTATCCAATAATTCACTTCAAGGTGCACTGTGAATTTTCAAGATTTTCAAAATTTAGGGAGCAGTTGCCACGCAACTTTAAGAAAATAAGACCAATCATGTATTTAATTTAAACATGTTTGCTGTCTAATTGGATGCAAATTTGAAGCGAATGAGTGACGTCAACTATTAACATCAATCAACATTTGCCTCCCTGCATACTAACATTTGATGTAGTAGATCCAGGATTATGTGCTTATACTTTCTTAATATTATGTAGAGTAATTACAGCAGTTTGCAACCTGTTTTACAAAAAAAATCTGCAAACATTTTCTATGTAAAGATTTTTTTTTAACTTTAAATAGTATTGCTAAAGCACTCTAACAGATAATGTATTAACAACCACTTTTCTGTTTTTTAATATACTTGAATGAAATGCTTTTTTTATTAGAGCTTCACTTTGCATATTTTTTATAAATGTGTAATGGTAGGGCTGTATTTTAGTTGAGAGCTGATCCTTCACTTATTGTAAGAACAGTCTAGCATTGTGTGTTGTGTTTACATTTCTGAATAAAGCGAGAGGAAAAAGTAGGCTACTGTCAGGGGTAAAACTTTTTGTTCCATGTAATCTCATCTGTCGTAGTGCTGCAGTGTTTCCTCTGTCTCTGCACGCTCATGTCCTCAGCAGGCAGGCTCATAAATTGGGCAGCTAAGCCTTTCATAAAGTTTAATAAAGCGCTGTTTCGTGGCTCAGGGGAGCTGGTATTAGTGACGAGAGCCACTGCTGCCATTCCAGCAAATCACATCATCATAATGAGGCTGTACTATGGGAGTAAGACACCTCCCTCACCGCCTACACATCTACCCACCCCCCTCGACCATCTTTGTTTTCTTTATCATTCCTCTGACACAATATGATGTCTTCACTTCACAGCCTTTTCCAATGGGAATTTGGGGATAGCGTTGTTTAAACGTCGTGGCCAGCTTGGACAGGCTAGGGTTATTTCTCATTTAGTAAAGATCACAGACGCTGTAAATGCTCCGGCGGCATGCCGTGAATGCCAACACCGGCGTGATTGGCAGCTTGACGGCAGCAGCAGCATTTGCATGGCATTTAGCTGGGCGGGTGATGGCCACCCCTAACACCAAGGTGGGTAAATAAGATGACTTCTCTGTTCACACAATGTACACACGCACAAACACACACACACGCTTATGCACTCACGCATGCAATCTCGCTCCTCAACAGCCCCCAACTATCTTGGCCTGCCAAACCTGGAGTCACTCATAATTGTGTGGCATTTAGGCAGAGGGAAGGGACATCTAGTCGTGTGGGCGAGTGGTCCACTGAAAAGTCTGAGCCGCCCACCGCTCAGTTCTACATTTGAGGGGGTTATTTTAGAGTGATTAGGGACAGCCGCAAATTACCCAAGCGAAAAAAAAGGTGCTTTATAAGTGTTGCAACCCTGAATAGAGCTCATATTTTTTAAGATTACTACAACCCCCCACCTCCATCTTCTTCTTAAAAAAATAAATAAAAGCACTACTGTAGCACCATATAATATACATAGAGTGATGCAGCTTGTCGTCTTACTTAATTGAAGTATCTTATTTATTTTAACTGGATGACTATTGATTAGCCGTGACGTTAATAAAATAAAACCCTATTAAGTACTGCAAAAAACGTGATAATCTTTTTGGTCAAATCAATCAATTCTAGTTGGGATTTTAACCTTTTTTGTGTTATCAGGCTCTGATAATAAGCTCTCTGATCCAATCATCCAAGTGTTGTTTAGACAGTTGCTTTCCCTGGACAGGATGAGCAAAACAAACAGCTGGTTGCATAAGCACGAAGCAGGCTGGGGGCAGATACACGGGGCCTCCTGTACTCAGCGGTAGCAAAAGTATGAAGAGAAAAAAGCTCCCAGGTCTAAAATGAGGTATCAGTGAAAGGTGTCCACTGACGGAAATTAAGTGCAAACCCTGCAGTGCAGATATGGATGAACTAACACTATAAACTAGTAGGAAAAGGCCAGTAGTTGCTATTTCCGTAACTACCTTCTTTTGCAGTATTTTATTCATTCTCAACTTCTGAAGGGAAATGGCTGCCTCTTTGTAGCAGCTTTGCCCATCTGATACTGAGGATGCAGAGTGAAGTAGCTTTGAGGAGCTGTTTTCTCAAACAGGAAAACATCTACCTTCACAAGAATAACAGGAGTAAGAAAATAAGTTCATTAGAGTCCAGCTGGGATTGGCACTCATACTCATGCACATTTGTTGACTGCTGTATTGATATGTTGACAGTATTTCAGGGTTTATTTAGAAAAAAAGGAAGATGATGCAATCATTGTTTATTGGCTTTCCTGTAGTACATTTTTGTACAGCATGCATAATGATAAACGTTGGGTTTGTAAAGGTCTGCCCTTTGTTTTGTAGTAGTTTTGTAGTGTTCTTTGGTTTGGTCTTGGTAGCCGGGGATCGGTCCGCCAGGACCTCAACTCCTGGCCGCCGCCCGGCTCACATTGCACCCGACCCCTACGGTACCTCTTGCGAGTGGTGGGCCTGCAGGAAGGTGGGCCCATGTCCCTTTTTCAGGCTGTACCCGGCCGGGCCCCATGGACTAAGGGCCGAAAGGAGCCAGTTGAGGTGGTTTGGGTATCTGACGAGGATGCCTCCTGGGTGAGGTTTTCCGGGCATGTCCCACTGGGAGGAGGCCCCAGGGCAGACCCAGGACACGCTGGAGAGATTATATCTCTTGGCTGGCCTGGGAACGCCTTGGTGTTCCCCCAGACAAGCTGGAGGAGGTGGCTGGGGAGAGGGAGGTCTGGGCTTCTCTGCTTGGGCTGCTGCCCCCGCGACCCGGCCCCGGATAAGTGGAAGAAAAAGGATGGATGGATGGATCTTTGGTTTGGTAGCCTTGTGTGGTTGTAATTAATGAGAAAGGACATCTGGACAAAAACTATTTTAATCAGTAACATTTATACAAGCAGTGGAATCATATAGGATTCCTAATTAAATCCCTTTTGTGGAAGTATCCACACAAGATTCTTACTTCCACACACTAGCCATACAAATCTTGCCATCTACGTCTCACCCAAAAGAAATTTTCCGGCGAAGCAATTTATTTTTATTTTTTCTATTCAAGTAATTTTATGGTGTGATTTGATATTCTTCTCAGTCGCACCGTGTGTATTGGTGTCAGCAGACGTGGCAGCAGTGAAGAATCAAAACTCAAGACTTGTTGTTTCCAAGTTCAATTTATCATTTATCTTCTACTGTTTTAAATCCCCATAAATTAAAACCCTTGCATATGTTCACATACCTCTTTTTATTCCCAGAGTAGGAGATTTATTTGTCAGAAGTCATATTAACCTCTCCAAGTCATCTTATTTTCTAATAATTTATCCTGGTGCAGACGCTCACATTTACACACAGTCCCTCAACTTTTATTCACCTGCAATGATTCTGAAATGACATTACCAGTGACAGCCAGGCAATAACAAAAGTACAAAAACTTCTTTGAAAAACAATAAATCAATAAGCCTTGCCAACAATTCCTGTTACATTCGCGACTCCTTGACACCTGAAGCTCATTAAACACAGCCTAATGTCAACTTAGAAGAAGGAGAGTACACAGAGGCTCGCCTTTTCACAACCTATCACAATAAGAGCTGCTGAGCAGCCTTGATATATTGTATATACTAGAAATAAATATGATTGTCCTTTAATCTGATTTTATTATACTGGGGACTCCCGCTGGCAAATCTACTGAGGGCTGATAGCCTGTAATCTTATTGCAGGGAGCGCGGTGTATTTCATATCCCCTTCCTGATAGTTTTTTATCATGTCAAGACTATTATTGTTCCTATTGGTATATGTATTTCTCCATTTATATGCACTCGTGTATATAACCTAATAAATCGCGTTATTGCACATTCTTGAGCATCTGTCTCTGTTTGCATATGTATGTGTGCATGTTTGCGTGCATCCAGAAGTCTCTCCAGCTCGCATGTGGGTGCTAATTTTGCCCCTCAGCATGCCGTGCTGCATTGAGGGTTCCGCTCTGTTTATGAACCAGGCATATTGACCCAATTTAAGGCCTTGGCGCTTTCTCTCTCATCTCTTTCTCCCTCTGTCTCTCTCTTTGTCCACCTGCCGGCACATATTGGGAGCCTGCACGGTTGGCGAGACGGGCTCGCTCGGTCTGAACTAAACGGCACCCGCATCATTGAGCAGCATTACCAGCCTCTCCCGACTCATCACTCCCACTAAATGCTGCAGGTCTGTGCGTGTGTGTGTGCTGATGTCTGTACAAGATGTGTTCGTGTAGAGGGCCCGTTAACTAGAAGGTCTAATAAATCAACCTGTCTGTCCACAGCCTCCGCCCATTCTTTGCTCTTATCTGTTCCCCCTATTACTCCTCCCTCCTCCTTCCTCACAGTCCTCTTTTTGCTCCCCGCTTTCTCTCTTTCTTCCTTCTCTGCTCTCTCCATCGCTCCCTCCTTTATGTCCTGTAATTCTTCTTTTAAAGCTCAGAGGGTGGTGTTGGAGGCATTATGCGCCTCCTAATAGATCACTGTCTGCGAGCAGAGCAGAGCAGAACAGTGAAAAGTAACATGGCCATCGGCAGATCAACTTACTGTTGCATATGTGCATGTGGATATTCTGACAATGCACAGTATTGTCCCAAGTATTTTACCATTGCGCCCTTGTGTGCATGATCGCGTACACGCGTCTCAGGTACTCCTGATTGTATATTATGTGCAGCTTCTGTGTCCAGGCATACACTACAACTGAATGCAGCGTGTGGCAAGGAATGATCTCCCTGTCCTACTGAATGGTGGCTGATTGAGACACATGGACTGCCGTTGTGCCCTGATCTAGTTGCCATTGATTACCTATCAGGGTTTTTGATTGCATCCTGGAAGTAATTCTTTTAAATAGGCCCTAATGGCCTCCAATCTGGGCTGATGACGACCTCAGAGAGTCCAATCGCAGATCCATTTAGACTCTTTCAGACCCCTCCATGTACACTCTGAAACTCTCACTCATAGCTCACCCCTCTACCCTCCCCACACACCCTCCACCATCACTACTGCTACTATTTCTTTGCCTCGTGTGGTGTCAGCGCCAGATTTTTGCCCTCTGTTACTCACACGCAAAGAAACGTACTAACCCTCAGAAATAGAGATCGTTCATGTCCTTCGTTTAAGATTAGCGGAGCTGATGATTTCGGGAGAGGAAGAAAAGTAACTGAGAAGGAGAGTAGGAAAGATAGAGCAAGGTGCAGAGATACACAAATTGCAGGCAACAGTGCTTTTAACTGAAAAGGACAAAGTAAGAAGAGAGACATGCAAGTTTAGAAGAATTAGAAAGGGATGATAGATCTGGTAGGGATAAAGGAAGGAATGTGTGTGTGTGTTTGTGGGTGTGTTGGGGGGGGCATCGCTATGTTAGACTGTGTTATTATAGTCTGAGGGTTGGATGGAGGCACAAGAAGAAAGAAGAGTGGAGGAAGAGGAGGAGGAGGAGATGAGAGAGGCAGTGGTGGTGAGGGGGATACAGCAGACAGGAAGAGAGCTCGCCGTCTAATCCTCCAATTTTCTTACATTACTGCTCACCCTCCTTCTCTCCACCTCCATCCTTCTCTCCACCAGTTCCCCCCTCACTCTTACTCCCTCCCTTCCTCCGTGCTGCCAGGCCTGTCGACAAATGAAACTAGAGACAGCAGCAGCTTCACATAGATTGACTTGAAGGAGTAAAACACACACAGAGAGAAAAGAGAGAGCGAGACAGAGACCTCCTGCACCTCTAACAACATAAATGTACCCAGAAAACCCCAGCGGCTTGGTCATCTATTGTTCTATGCTGGACAAGAAAAAAAAAAGACAAAGAAACAACACCATATAGGTGCACATATTTTCTTCAGTTGCAGCCAAATAATAAAGAACTAAGCAAGCATAGAAATGTAAATACACCGGATGATAAGAAAAATATATAATGGAAAAATGCAGATGTATTGTTGTGAGATCAGCCTTGAGCACGATCAATAACTTCCTGCTGATAAGGAGAAAAACCTGATGACAGAATATTAAATTTAAGAGATTGTTTTACGCCAGGAATGTATTAACAGCTCACTTAGGAGAATTACGAAGCAATGATGACAAACAAGGTTCCTCTGCCAGGCAGTGCTGATTGCTAATATGCTGAGCCTTGTTTATTTATTGGTAGATCCCCCCCCACCCCCAATGGATTTTATTTGATTCAGAGAGATTCTGTGCCTGGTTGACTGGGCAGTGATTTGATGAATAGTTGATGCTGATTAAATATGGGCTTTAGAAAGAGTGTAAAACTGAGCTTTTAAGGGAATTAAACTTGCAAATTCAGAGTAATGTTTATATAATTTACAGTTGATTTCTTCAGGCTAACAAGAATCACATGCCAAAGAGCAGTGCATCATCCATCCCGTGGAAGGAGACCCGCATTGGCCAAAAATGCCCCTCACGATCTACCGTTGCAAAGAACAAACTTCCCATATTGGCTCAATTTCGACCTTTTCCACTTTTCTGTCTAATTTCCTGTAAACAAGACGGGTTGAATTTTTTATCCTCTCCAAAATAAACATTGACACTACATTCTCATCCTCTGCTCTTCACCACATTTTGTGATTTCCATTTGCCCGCCCTCTTGATTGATTTGCATTCCAATCACTTCTCATTGGGTGAGGCAGAACCCTGACTGAGTGGGACTAATTTGCCATGCTAATGAGATGGCTCCGACAAACAGAGCCAGCTGGAGACCAGAGTAAATGATCCTGTCATCAGTCAAGAACACAAACATGGCTAACAGCTAATTAGCTCGCGGCAGTTTGTAGAGGTGACATTCTATCTGATCTGTGCCTCGGTGGAAGAGAGGAAGAAAAAAAGAGGCGGTACAATAATGAAGCGAGGAAAGTGGGGATGGGGAGGTTTGGCTTGCTTGTGAGTTTAGCTTTTTGTGTTCCCAAAAACAACTGTGGGGCATGCAGTGCATAACATACACAAGCACATGCTCAACACCATCTATAACCTCCCTGATTCCTTTGCGATGCACTGTGCAATGAGGATAAGAGCTGGTATATGCCATCAGAATGAAGGGAGAAAATATGCTAAGCAGACAATCAGAGGTGTACCCCCTGGTGCTAAACAGCCAATCATGGCTGTCCCAGTGTGTGTCACCAGCCAGCAGGAGGCAGAATTAGTCCTGGTTAGCAGCCAGAGCCCTGCCGAGTGGCTGATTAGTCTTTTAGACTGAAGAGGAGACAGAATGTTAAACGTCCAACTGCCTATCTGAGACTCCCCTGCACAGCAGACAAAGGCAAGGACTTTTTTTATTGAAAAGAAAAGTTACCAGCTGCCCTGTTGTTTTATGAATGTGATACATCAAACTGGACAATTAGCGCTTTTTAACGTGTATTTAGAGAATTGATTCATTATAATGGAGCAAACATGGATGAAGGAGGTGAACTAATTTCTTACAGATAAAATATCCATAAAAGTATCATCTTTTTCATTGAGTTCACTGTATGTTCAAATATATTAATTCACCGTGGTATAAAGCATTGAGAAGAAGTTCCTGAAAATTAAACAAATGGCCTTTAATATTTTATAGTTTTTGCTAGATTGCTAATGTAATTTCATCTATGGTAATTGGAGGCTGGTGTTTAAAAGTAGATTTTGTATTAGACTAAAACATTGAAATAAAACATCCCCTCAAATGGATTGAAGTTCTTGACAAGCAGGGATCTTTGATACGCCTTTTAAATGTCCTTATAGCTTATATATATATATGTATATATATATATATGTGTGTGTATATATGTATATATATATATGTGTGTGTGTATATATGTATATATATATATGTGTGTGTATATATGTATATATATATATGTGTGTGTATATATATATATATGTATATATATATATATATATATATATATATATATATATATATATATATATATATATATATATATATATACACACACACACACACTTGTTTACAGTTACTATGCTGCATGTAAATACTAAATGGTTATCCACTCCTACAATGTCTGCCACAATCTACTGTTATGCACGTTTTGGGATGCTGTAGCTCTGATGAGCCCTGTGCATTGTCTGGACCCTCAGGATTTCTGTTTCAGATGTTCTCGATGTCACCACTTCCCAGTAATTAATTATTCTTCATCTACGTCTGCCTCTTTTTTTTTTCCTGCTTTCACTGTCTTGGTCTGTTTGTCATCTGGTCGCTCCGTGCCATTTCAGTTTTTATCAGCACAAACACTTGCATCCATCCATTTGTAATCTAATAAAGAAATGGCAGCAATCTGTATGTTCCTTTCGGGGGACTGGATGACTTTGAGCACCAGATGCTGATGTTCCCCCAGAGTCGTTACCGAGATGGAGCCGATCTTTAACTGTCTCCAATAAAGACACGCACACACACATACAGACACACTCACACACACTGCCTCCAGTCACTCACTCAGCGTGGAGGCAGGATTAACCTGCTGGTAGCAGAGTAAATCCAGCTCCGCGTTGCCTCTGCCTTGTTCTCTCTCTGTCTGAGGAGGCCTGGTTATCCCTCCCTGTTCAAAGGGGCGGCCGCCGGGGATTAATGACGTGTTAAAGGGGCAACCATGGGGGATTTAGACACGGCTTGTTGTAAGGACAGGAGATTTGAGAACACGGACCAGTGGTTAGTGCTTATTGAAGTATGATTAGTTAGACTCTGGAACCCCAACATACACATACACCAATGAGAAGCGAGATACCATATTAACCTTCTATGGACCTAGAGGATGCCATTGTGGTGGCGAGACAATGTGCTTGTCTAATAGTAAATATACCTAGATAGCCCCGATGACCTGTGGGATAAGAGCAGGTTATTGTTAGAGGCATGGCCACAATTAAAAGTCAGCCGTGAATGTATAAGATTAATTTTTTAGTTTTATGATTAGATAAAAATTATTACCATGCTATTTATTACCAGGTGAAGAGCTTTTGATTCCCTTGTCATGAGCTTTATAAACATCTTCCCTTGTTGTCTGTTTGTGAAATCAATTCCTTGGATATTTGAAGTGTTTCAAACTTTAACTGGCACGTCATGATGTAAGCGACATTACCGCCTGCCTGGACTCACTTCTTCACCTCTCTTCTGCACTGTCTGTTGCTTTGGATGGTTGTAATGTTGACCCCTGGTATTTATTTAAATTCATCCACCTCTATCTCTGCTCTTTGGATCTTCACGAGTAAACTTGCTGTCCTCTCATTCACATACATTCACACGCTGTCTTTCTTCTGCTGATTTTCATTCCTCTTCTCTCCATCAGATTCCTCCACCTGCCATTGCTCCCATCTTCCATCTGCTCCCTACTCTCACTACAGATCACAATGTCAGCTGCCAACATCATACTCCACAGACCCCTGCCTGACCTTTATCAGCCAATTTGTCCATCATCACAGCCAACAAGAAGTGGCTCAGAGCAGATCCCTGATGTAATCCCACCCCCATCTTGAATACATCTGTCACTTCTATCACACACATCACCACTGTCTGGCTGTCCTGATACATGTACTGCACCAGCCTCACATACTTTTCTGCTCTCTTGACATCCTCATGCAGTACCACAGTTCTTCTCTTGGCACTCTATCATGTGCGCGCTCTCGATCCACAGAGAGACAGAGCAACTCCTTCTGACCTTCTCTGTACTTCTCCATCAACACTCTCCAAGCAGACATCGTTTCTGTAGTTCTTTTTATCACCTCTCTTCTCAGCCTAACTTCAACAACTCTTTACCATATATTCATGTCATGGCTCATCAGCTTTATCCCTCTGTAGTTACTGATGAGTGATAAAGCTTGTTTTTGAAAATTGGTACCAGTACTCTTCCTCCTCAGACATCCTGTCACTCTCCAAGATTGCATTAAACAATCTGGTCAAAAACTCCTCTCTCCTAGACATCTCCATATCTCCACAGGTATGTCATCTTGACCAACTTCCTTTCTACTCTTTAGCCTCTTCACAACTGCCTTCACTTACTCCTTACAAATATTCTGCTCTTCCTGATTCATTTTCTATTTGCATATCCACAATGTTAACCAAACAAGTTAGGAATAAAAGTATAACTAAAAGCGAACAAATTCAGCTGACCATTGAACACACCCGGAGGCTTTGTGACAGCTATTTCAGTTTAAAAAACAAATAAAATTGCAAAAAAAAAGTAACAAAAAGGACATCAGAATCAGAATCAGAATCAGAATACTTTATTGATCCCTGGGGGAAATTATTTTTTGTTACAGTGCTCCATTTTAAACCAACATTAAGACAAGACAGACAATACGCTAACTAAGAATAGTACAATATATACATATATATACATACATACATACATAAGTCACTTATAAATAAATAGTTGGAATGAGAATAAAAAACAAAATACAAATATAATAGAAAGACATGAAGATAAATCAAAACTGGAACAGCTCCATACATCTTTGTTCTTCTTGGGGGAACATTTAGAGACCAAAATTACAAGTTCTTGCAAATCTAGAACTAATGAACAAACCAGATAAATAGTTAGGAGATAGTCCATTAGGCTTTTGTATATGAGCACTAAAATAAGCCCACATTTCCTTAGCACCAATGACGAGTATACATCGTTTTCTTCTCTGCTGAGCTACAAAATATTTTGTGACTTTTACTTGTTAATTTCATTGATGCAACAAAACACTATTAGTCGTATATAACATTAAATCATTAGCTCGGGTATGAAAATCTGTGTTGTTTGTGTTTTAATTTGCAGTTGCACAAAACTTTGGTGTCCAGAGAAACACACTGAAGCAGCTATCATAATGAGCCCATGCTGGTGCTGCCATGTTATGTGGAGTTTACAGCAATCGATGTAGCCTGACTGATAATTAGTTTTTAATGCGCTTGCTGAGGAGTCTCGCCTAAACGACACCTTCTGCACCATTTAAAGTTGATGTGGCACACATTATTAAACGTAAATAGCAGTAAAGTGAAAACCAATTTCTGTCCCTATGGGAAGATTTTCCTGTTTCTTTAAGTTAAATTAAAAGCATTCAATAAATTCTTACATTTGCCATTCTGTATCTTTCTTGTATCTTGTATTGAGCTTTGTTCTATTTGTGCCTGTTTAGTTTTCTCTGGCTTCCTCACACAGGCAACCACCTTAATTAGCGATTATTTGTCTACAATAACTTCATGGACAACCGTGTCAGGGTTATTGATGGATCAGCCCGAGGACGTATAAAATTAAAGATGCACCCTTTTTAAACGTTCCGTTTTTGTACCCTGATATAAAAGATTGGTTTCCTTAAGGTACAAACTACAAGCTTACAATGGCAGTACTTTAAAGGGTAAAGCTATGGTGATCAGCTGGTATATTCCCAAATGTAGTGGAAGATACTTTATTTTCTGAGTGTACACAAAGATCTCATCTAGTCTTTATATGCTGCATGGAAAGCTAAACAAGGATATGCTATCCTCGGCCAGTGTTCTGTGTTTGTAAGAGCACGATGTTGAAAAGTAATAGTGAGGGAGTATAATATTAAAGATAAGCAGAAGCAGTAGGCAGTGATGTGTGTGCATCTGCGTGTGTGCAACAGTGAGAAGGAGGGAGGGACATATGTACAGGTACTGATAGTTGGGATCAGTGCACTGAGCAAGATGTTAAGGTCGGGTTTCCTCGCCACCCACTCCCCACCACAGACCATGTCAAGCCTCCCCCTTAATCCCCCCTCCCTGTATAAGCCACTCTCCATACACACACAGACATCCAGCATCCAGCTTGCTACCCATCTACGCTCAAAATCCGTTCCTGTGCAATCTCCTGTGAATCAGCTGCCAAATGAAGTTCCTCTTTAGAAAAAAAAAAAGAGAGAGCCTTGGCTGTCGAATCGTCTGAGGCATCGTGCCTGGCGGCATAGGCAGCCCTTGTGTTGAAGCCAATAATCCGGCGTCAGAGCTTCAGGTGCGCAGAGGGTCGTGATTGACAGGACTCGATATGAGGCCCTCGCCTCACTTGACATTTGGGTTTCATAAGGTCTGGAACAAAAGGCAGGGGCAAAATAATCAGAGAGGGGCACAGGCAAATAAATCTGTTTATTCCTCCTCACCCGCTCCCCTCCCTCACCTCTGCACCTCCTCTGCTCGTCCACATCATGGCTCAACCCTTGGAGGAGAAAAGAGGGAGGGCATGATATTACCTTTTCACAGCCTTGGTGGATTCACGCACCGCGACAGCAGGTCACTTTAGGCTCTGTGCTTACCTGAGATATTAGTTTGTATGTGTGGTAGATAGAGATGTGTATTTGAATGGCTGAGGCGATGTGTGTGTGTCTCTGTGCGCACAATCCCATGTATGTTTGAGGGAGGGGCAGAGACAACAGACAAGACAGAAGCAGACAGACTGACAAGGAAAGTGGATTGATGTGGTGTCACATTGTGGATAGTAATTCATACACCTGTTAGTATGTTTGAGCAAATATTATTATTATTAATCATAGAAGTAACATTACAACATATACTACTGAAGCACTGAAATGTATTTTATTGTGTCGTGTGAAGCAGACACACAGATTATAACAAACGTGATCCTAAATAGCTTTAATGGGTAATGATAAATTCAGAGAAAGGGACATGAAATATAAAGTGTAATGCAGCACAAAATGATTAAGATTTCTGGACACAGTCAGTTAGTTCTGCTAAATGACCGAAGGCAGCAGTGAAGAGAGCTGCTGACCCAGCAACAGTGTGTTTCATCTACCCACACTGAACATCTTCTCACAGCCACAAATGCAGGCTGACAGACTATATGCACTTGTTCGCTCAAAATGAATGGTGTCAACTCTGTGTGTGTGTGTGTGTGTGTGTGTGTGTGTGTGTGTGTGTGTGTGTGTGTGTGTGTGTGTGTGTGTGTGAGAAAGAGAGTCTTAGTCATAATATTTCAATTTACTTAGCAAGAGGTGTTCCATTTGGGTTGTACTACGTAAAGGGCAGAGAAATTAGGCAAATGATTCAAGCTCTTTTAGGCGGCATTTATCTGAGCAGTGCACACGTATGGAATACATAAAATGCATTCACCCTGCTTGTACTTATAAAAAAAGGATAATGTCACATGTGTGCTGTATGTTAGAGTGTATGCTGAAATATGAACAGCAGGATTAGCATTTAGGATTAGGAATTTGTCTGAGACATGAGATCACAAAAAAGAGACTGAGAAAACGAAAGAATGGTGGGAGCCTAAATGTGTATTAGCAGCATTTTCCAGCCATAATCAGAAGCCAAAGACAACTTAAGTACATAAAGTACTGACATCATAATTTCACTTCACCAGATTTCGTTTGCCTGCGGTATATTTTAGCTGGCAGTCACAGATGCTACTCACTTTTCAAGTTGAGATCTGAGGGATTTCTAAAATTTGTTAAATGTTTAAATGCAGAAGAAGTTAAAAACAGCCCGACCATAACCAACCAGATTGTTATTATGTCGTTAAAAACTTAATTTAAAAGAAAAAAACATAAAATTAGAAATTTGTGTAAATGTTTTTCCAACTAGACATGAATAAATAGAACTGGCTGAATCGCTAATTGACATCCAGCCTGATATTGATGCCACCTTTGTGGCTCTAACATAATCAGTTTTTTATTTGTCCACCCTCTGTATGATTTACATAATGTGAAGTGAGAGATGAGGGGGCTGCATGAGAATTTAATTGCAGGGTTATAGGTGCAATCTGCGGACATGATAGCAGACTGTTTAATAGGTGATTTCAATTAGGAAACAGGAGAAAAACATGAGACCAAGGGGCCATATGTTCACTTCTGCCCCAAAGTCTCTGGAAAAAAAGAAAGAAAAAAAAGAACACATAAGTCAACAGATAGTTTTCAGATTAATCCCTGTGACATCCTTTTGTACCAGAGCAGCCCCCACGTGGGGGTCTGCATAAATCGCGTCTTGCTGGATGTGATTGGATAGTTTATAGATGATTGGCAGGGGGGTGCAACGGAGCGTGTATACTTTTCTGTCGCTATTGGCTGGCTTTAATGGCCGCTCCTCCCTCGGACCACACACCATTGGCTTTGGGGGTTTCGCGAAGGAGCTGGGAAGTTGTAGTTCTTTACAGCAGACGCACATCTGTAGGGCTTATTATCGACTAATATGAATTAAACTACACGTCCCGACGTCGTGCTACGGGTCCTTGTAATTGTAGTGAATATGTAATTGAGCTCGTACGACTGGTTGCTTCTAAATTTGGCGTCGCGGAGGCAGGCTGCTGTAGTCGGAGAGGTGGTCGGTCGGCGGGTGCTGAATGAGGATGCAAACCTTTAACGGAGACTGTAGGAAATAAACCAATGAACGCGTGACAACGGGACGCTGTGGAGAAGCGTACTCGCAGACAAGTAGGGTCATGGTGTGCGAGATTTTAATGTTTTCTGTGAGAAATCTGAGAAGATAGAGGATTTGTTGTTAGTTCAGAAGGAGAGCGTTAAGCGCTTAGAATAAGGTGCTGAAGATTTTGGAAAAGACTGAGAAAATTTTTGCTTTTATTATTACGCTGAATGGACTTTTGAATTACTGTCTTGCTGTCTCTGGTCAGCCAAAGGTCCGAGGATGTCTCCACTCTTCGCGGAACCTGCATTTAGCCCGCAAACCAGCCACTGACTGACTTTTTACGCACGGAGAAAGCTCGGTTCTCACACACTTTGTTTTCGTGTTTTTCTGGATGAACATTGCAATACATTTTCAATGATTCGAGATCTGAGCAAGATGTACCCCCCGGCGCGGCATCCGGTAAGTACAGAACAGTAGCGGTAAGAGCAGTGTGTCAAAACAGCGCAGATTAACAGTCGCGCCTGATGCGTAATCAGTTTAGATCAAGTTTCCGTGCCACTGCGCGCTCTCACGGACAATTGCGCTCATTGTCAAACTGCCACAGCTGCATGTGTGTCTCTGAGTGTGCGTGAGTTAACGTGTAAGGAGACTGAGTGAAACCAAAAAGGCCATCCTTATCACAGAGGCCTATTGTCAGCTACAGTCCTGCCTGTGTGTGTGTCGTGACGCTGAACTTTGGTGGCTCAGTTCTTCCTTTCTTCCTTCGCACGCTGTTTGCTTTGGATTGAGGTCCCTCATCAGCCGGGACAGCCGTTCAAGTTCACTGTCACCGAGTCCTGCGACCGGATCAAGGAGGAGTTCCAGTTCCTGCAGGCGCAGTATCACAGGTAGGATTTCGGATACGAGCATGACATTTGGGCTGCACTGAAACATCAGCTCGTCAGCCAGAACGGCAGTAAACTTACGAACCGTTCTGCATTCCCCACAATAGAAGCGATTGCGAATTTGATCCCTGTTGTTCTGAGTGCGCATTAGAAGTAATTAGTGGGTTAATTAATCACTTTAATAGCTGGAATTAAAAAAATTAAATGTTAAAAAATGTTTACATGTAAAATGCACAATTAATAATTAATACATACGTTTGGTTTTAGATTATTAAATGTTACCTATAATATTTTTTTTCTTCGTAATTACCTTTTGGTTCTTGCACTTTTGGTCAGTTGAAACCAGTTTTCCTAAGTCACCTTGGATATCAGGAGCTTATACTAGTGACCCCCCCCCCCCCCCCCCCCCCCCCATCCACACACAGAAAATGCTAACTAAAGAAATAATAAATCTAAAAGAATTAATTGATTGATTGACTGTGGATTGACTCACTGTAAAACGAAAAACCCGAGATAGTGTTAAAGAAATGGTCGAGTTCTGTGCTGCTGTGTACTAGTCATGTATGAGTCACGAAGTATGACCAAATTATTAGGGAAATGTGTGATGCAAGAACATGAAATACAAGACAGAAATGTATTTTTTTTATTTAAGTTTCTATTAAGAAATACAGTATGTTGAGTTTGACATTTATATTCAGGGATGTTATATTGCTATTCCTCTCAAATGCACCATATGCAGCTAAAACAGTGGTAGCCTCTATTTGTCCAAGGTCCATCTATTACTAGTGACTAACCACGGGTAAACCCCCATCAACCTTTGCATGCATGCACATCTCTCTCTCTCTCTCTCTCTCTCTCTCTCTCTCTCTGCAAGTGCAAGTGGTGTGAAATACTTTTTTACCTGACATGATGAAGTGTGAAATACATTGCTCAGGGCTGAACCACAGGCACAATACCAATGCATAATAATCACCCACTTCTGGCCACCTCATAATTATTACCCAATCACCTGGTGAGATGAACCAGTGGTCCAGTTTGTTGGCCAGTCCTGAGGCTGAACTGGCTGAATGGTGCGCTGCATGCTTAATGCTACAGCCGCACAGATCAAACTCTTTCGTTCCACTGAAATCCAAAACGAGGGTGGCGCTGATCAGATTTTATTTATTCATTTTTTAAAATAGCAGTGAGTCAGACATACTCTGGGAATACGCTACAATAAGAATTACTGTGGTCCCACATGTTTCATGTTTTTTAAGGATGAATTTATTAGTATTTATTATTACGGTAGTTCTTATTTAGAAGAAATGTAAACATGTTATGGACCTTACTAAAACAATGAATCTCTTTGAGAATATTCCCCAACCTTAGAGTACAAATAAAGAAGAGGACACCGTCATCATCAAACTTAAATAAAGTTGAGGTATTAAACATTTAAAGTCTGGCAATGCCCCAGATTTTCAGCTGATTTCAGCATTTATATTTAAGCAAATGTTGAAATTTCTCATTTCTTTTCATGTTTTACATTGCTGTGATTGACGTGTACACGCAAAGGTTTTGATGATGATATAAACCTGATGAGTTCCTTCTTAAAAGATGCACAAAAACTTCATGAGGAGCGACACACTGGCAGACACAAAAGAGTTAAGCTTTTCCGCAAAATGGATCCTAATGTTATGGTTGCTTTTTTTGTTGATGTTGCAGTTTAGGCTTTTACTCGCACTATAAGAATATATGATGAGGTTTGTGTGGTTGTCCATCGATCCATTAATTACTGCACTACACCTGCTGAGTAAGTGCCTGTGTCTGCAGAGGAAATTGCTGCATTCCAAACAACTTATTTGTCTTTCTTTTGTAGCTCTCATATTTAGAAATGCAAATTTAAAGTGGCAGGATGCAGTGACTTGCCTGCGCAGTATAGTGCAAGTATCATCTCTGCTTTCAGTTTGCTAAAGTCTTGTTTCATTCTCGCTCATCCTCTTTTATCCACTCCCTACAAAATAAGTCAGTTAGAAGTCAGAAAAGATTTTTGGTCTTTTGGTTTTACTTTTGATCATGTGTTTGCGTGTGGCATGGATGCAGCTTGCTGTGTGTTTGATGGTGACACGTGCTAACAAAACATTTTCTATCTGTCTCGCAGTCTGAAATTGGAATGTGAGAAACTGGCCAGTGAGAAAACTGAGATGCAGAGGCACTATGTCATGGTGAGACAGCTTACTTCATGTGTTGCCATTAGTATTTTATTAGTGTGTGTGTGTGTGTCTGTGTGTGTGAGAGAGAAAAAAGAGGAACAGAGAAGACATGTTTGATCGACCTTGCTTTTATCTTTCAGTACTACGAAATGTCATACGGGCTGAACATCGAGATGCACAAGCAGGTAAGAGATGTTTTTACTCAAATGATGAAAAGGAAAAAAAAACCCAACAAAACAAAACATCTGACGTAAACCACGCTGTACTGTGTGACAAAAGGAATGCAAATGGAAATGGGACTTTTATTCCAATTTGTAAGTGCTTTTAAATTCTAAATATCTCACTGGGCAAAGTCCAGGAAACTTGGAGGCACTTTAATTTATTCACGCCATTACATAGGACGGCTTTTAAGCAGAGGACTGACATATCTCAGTTTTTAAAATGTCCCAGCATGCTGGTAATATTCTGGAAGAATATTTTTGAGGTCTTTACCTTTTCTCTTTCACCATTTTCTTTGACAGCGAAGGGTCATGTGCTTCCATAATACAGATAACGCAGCTGATTTTCCGAAGTATAGTTATTGCTTTTTCTGGATGTCAAAGACTGCTATCAGTTTACAAAGTGCTCTGAAAAAGTGGCATTTCCAACATAAAACAAGTTACATTATCAATATGTTGATATTTACACACAAAATGATGTTATTCTTATTGCTTGGGATTTTCTAAAATAGGATTAGAATTCCCAACTTGAGAAATGAGTTACACATTAAAAAAAACTCCCTTCACGGCACACATTTAGCAACTTTCTGAATCATTGTAAAGAGTCATAGTGAAACGGGAGCAGCCCAGGATGAGGCCAGAACATCAGCCACCAACATTTAAGAATTTGATCCATTTGTCCCCTGTTCTATTTTCGAGCGGTCGGTTGCCTCGTGAGGTTGAATAGTCATTTCACATGCGAATAATAATTTCATCAGTTTAATTGAAAAAGAAAATGGGCTGAAAAATGACTCAAGCGAACGAGGATTTGGCCTTTAACGAGCCTTTACATTATTGCTGCCTTTTTTAAACACAGAAGGTCATTAGCATAAATGTCTCTGTTAACCACACATCAGCTGCCAGGATAAATGAACCACAGCTAACCAGCTACACATTCATTTCCAGACAAATGGTGTGTGTAGTGTGTGTGGCTGTGTGTGCGTGCGTATGTGTGTGTGTGAGAGAGAATGGAAGTGATAAATTGTTGGCCTTTGTCTTTCTGTGTGTGTGTGTGTGTGTTTTCTGTATCTATACCATGTGTTTGCTTTGCTGTGTGTGTGCATGCGCGCGTGTGTGTGTGTATGTTTAACAGCCTGTACATACTGTACATGTTTACTCTGTGTGTGTGTGTGTGTGTGCACACGTGTGTGATTGTGTGTGTTGGTCTGTGTTTGTCTGTAGGCACACTTTCGTTGTTTATTTAGTTTTGTGTGCACTATTTGTGTATTTGTTCACATTGTGCGTGTGCTCCTACAATGTAGACATTTACTTGTGTGTGCTCTAGTGTTTGTTTCTGTCAGTACGCGTGTGTATTTCTGCGTGCAAATGTTGGACACACGTGCAGCTTTTTACTGCCACACTAATCAGACTCGTCTGATAAAATATGGGATCCCTACTATAAATTCCTGCTGGCTGCTGCTGTTTGTGTGTGCGTGTGCTGTGTTTATATGGGCAAGGCAGGCAAAATAAAAAGCGGTTAAATGTGGCCTGTAGCTCCGTGTGGTGCCCAATGATTTCTCTCAGAAGAGTGAATCCCTCATCTCTGCCAGCAGTGTGCGGTGCACGTTTTGTCCTTGTGTGAGGGAGAGACTTTTGGAAGCAAATGATTTTGAGTATTACACCAACATGCCCAGGCTTAAATATGTGTTTTCTATCCATGGCATTCAATATGATGATACAAAGTATGTGGCTTGTTGAGTGGATGCTGAGATTGAAGAGAGGGGGGCTGGTGGTGGTGATGCTGAGGGTCGGAAGGGGAGGGCGGAGGACATTAAGGCCTCCACCACCAAGCGAGTCGCTAATTTTGCTTGTTTAGCATTTTCGGAGGGTAATAGGCCCATTGATTTTTGACTCTGCTCTGTGTTTTATTTACACAGAAGGGCCCCGGTGCCCGGGGAGTGAAATGTACCAATGCTCGTTAAAGAGAAATTGACTCGCGGATGGAAGAGAGGATAGGCTGTGAGGCAAGGGGAAGGGGGGCGAGGGATAAGGAGGGAGGAGGGTACGAGGGATGTCGAGCATGGGACTGAGCTGACTGAGAGGACAGCTAATCAATTGCAAATCAACAAAGCTGAAAGAGAAATAAAGAAAGTGAAGGACGAGGAGAAAATGGGTAGGAGAAGGGATGAGAAAGTGGTAAAAGAAGGAAGTAATAAGACGTTTTGATACTGAAGACTGGCAGCGATTTCAATGAGGTCTGACAGCTCATTTTACTGGTGCAGACAGGGAGCCATTTATTTCGATTTGAGGATTTTGGTCACATAGTGTTCCAGTGGTACTTTGAATTTGGGATTTTAGAAATGCATTGAGAACAACATTAAGTTAGTAATATAAAACTACAGTAAAGCTACTCCCTTATTCACAAGGTGTTGCCACAGCAGGTTGTTCCACGTGTTTGATTTTGCAGATTTTCATGCCAGGTTGTGTCAGAAAGGACATCGAGCCCGGCTCAAACCAGGGATCTTTTGCCTTATTAGACAAATGTGTAAACCACTACAGGATGGCAGCACTGTAATACAAAGTGACAGTATTTGCAATTTAAATCAGTAAGTATTTATAAAGTGTAAAACTTTCATATACATAGTTAAAAAGATCATCTGTTCAATCCTAAATTTCACTATGTAACAGTATTTTTACAGTAAAATTCATATTTGATGGTGAAAAAGTGTAGTACCACAGTAACCACAGGAGCTGCACAAGATGCAAAGTTGGGTTTCAACCAGAAAAGCAGGAAGACCTGGTGTTGGTGAGGTTAACAGTTCACTTCAGGTTCATGTCATGACATTATCTGCTGCTAGTGTGAGGAGAGAGGAGAGGCAAATGATTTAGTCTGCCATGCTTAAGTAACATAAACACAAGTTAAATTAAACTCTTTTCTTTACCTTTTTAATCTTTACTAATGCTGTGGGGATGTTTTTTCAATTGTGAAAAATAATTAATGATAATAGTTGATTTATTACATGCATTAGCTAAAAACTTATTAAAAATACAACACTACCTAATGCATGGGTCCCAGGGTGGGAGGGTGTCGAATTTAAGGCCTAGAAACAATAACTGTGTGGTAATAACAGCAGAGAGTTCACAATCCAAGTCAGCTCCAGAATAAGCCATTTTCACTTCCATTCCCTCTTTTATGTTGAGGAATGAACGATTGTTGTTCCATGTTTTTCAGTATATAGCTTGTTCAGGGCTTCCATTCTGTAAAAGTTGACCTGAATTTTTTTGTGTGAGTATTTTTATTATGTGTAGGTATGTCAATCTTATAACACCTACACAATTCATCTGAAACTAGGCTGCATGTAGACATTATTTTACGGCAACAGAGAAAGCCACGTAATTGGGGGGAACAAAAAGATTTATACATGTGGCAATGGGCCTTGTCAGTATTGGTCTGGTGAAAATTAATCAGGCTTTTGAATGTTTGGTTCTCTTCTCTATTGTAAGGCAGGGTCTTAGTTTGTGTGTATGAAAGAAACCTGTATCCCACCACCACTGCCATAATCTCTGAGAGAGAGAGAGGTTGCTCTACAAAATCATAAATGTCTCAAACGAATTGCACTTAAGAAATTAAGTTTTTTAGTTATGTTATCACACACGTGCTGCTGCTATTCGGGACATTCTGCAAAACAGGCATGCATTTAGTGAGCTGGACAAAATACAGTCAGGCAGAGACATGCACTGCTGTGAGTTTGTGCATATCCTGATTTCACGCAGTTCAGACTTGAAAGTAATATGTAAATGTTAATTGGCCAAACCCAGTAAGTAAAGCAAATATGACCGGGGTGCTCATTCAAACATGAAGCTGAGACATTTTTATGCTGTCAGTTAAAGGGAGGAGTGCACGAAAGGGGCGCACATGTCAGACTGAAAGATGGAAGGAAAACTTTACATTAAGTGCTCCTTTCCTTTGAACTGTTTGTAACCTGTCTGTATAGCACCCTTTGTTTTTCTTCTCTGTTTTTCTCCACTGATCTAGCTGTTTCTTACACACACCCACCCACATACACACACATACAGTCACAAGAGAGAGTAGCCTTTATATGGTGGGGTCCATTAGGTGTATTAGCTGGTGGTGAAAAGTGGTGCTGATGTGGTGCTTACAAAGCTCCACAGGGGAGATGGACATTTGATCTTCTTTCTGACCCAATCTGACTCCAGGGCTCTTGCCTGATCTAATTTCTTTTTTGTTAGGAGTTAAAGTGGGGCTTATGGGGCTGTTTTTCCTCTCATATTCTTCTTCTTCTTATTACTCTTTTGGATAACAATTCAACTAAAAAAACAAAACAGAACACGTTTTCTCTGTCACGAGCTTAGTTACCACCCCATTATCACAAAGAGATTTTTTTTAAAGAAAACCGATAACAAGTGGATTATTTCTGGCAAATAATGAAATAATAAGTAAGAATTTCTGCAGAAGTCAATTTTTGTGGTCATGAAATTCAATAGCTCAGGAAGATCACACCATTAGTTGCATTTTCTCTGTATTGTTGAAGTTTGATGTTGCAAAGCTACTGATGAAAGATATTTTCTCTTTTTTTTTTAACTGGTAGAACATTTCTGCAGCGACTCACATACAGGTTCAAAGAAAAATCCAGTACCCATGATCTCAGGGGTTGCTGCTGTTTTATGTGACTGCAGACTCTTAACTAGCAAAAGGCTCCATAGATTGACTTAGTTTGAGTCCCAACCTCAGTGCAATCTCTGGCCAGTTGTTTCTTATTTTTGTCAACAAGGTGAATACTGCGTGTTAGAGCTGGGCCCTGATCATTGCAGAAACAAATTCTCCAGGTTTGCACGAACTGCAGGACATTTTTTTGGGGAAAAAAGGGAGCCTTGCTTTTTTTGCTTTGGTCTCTTCAGGGTGAAAAGACGTGTTGGCCGAACGGCCTGACATCCCTGCACTCTGGCCGGCAGACACAATATTTTGCCATTGATGTAAAATGTCACCTGAAATTGGTTGTGTTGCCTCATGGAAAAACACCTCCATTTACTTTTCCGCTCTGGTGCTTTTGTTTCTGTTCGGATGCCAATATCTTTGGGTCAGTTCTTCCAGATGTTGCTTGGAGTTGTTAGGGAAGATCTGCATCTTTACAAGTGATGTTGTAACTTTGAAATCTTTCAAAATAAATGCTTATACACAGTTACATCTATAAGCTTTTGGACAGTGGCATTTTTTTGTGTCATTTTTGCATCTCTACATCACCACATTGGATTCTAAATCAGACAATGTATTTACAGTGCAGCGCTTCAGCTTTAAGTCGTGGAATTGACTAAATTCCACTTTTTGTAGCTTTGCACGAATTGAGGTCCAAACGGTTGTGATGGATGTAAAGGTGACCATAATTAGGGTGAAAAAACAAAATAAACCTATTAGAGAGATAATAATGTTATGAGTGTCAAAAGAACAATCTGGTACTTTCTTAAAAAGCAGAAATCCACTGGCCAGCTTAGCAACATCAAAAAGCCCCAGAGTCCTCGTAAGCCAGTTAAAATGGATGATCACAGATTCTTTGCTTGGTTGAGAAAAACCCCTAATAACATCTCTCCAAGTCAAAAACACTTTTGAGGAGGTGTTGTTTTGGTGTTTTACTGTCACACTCCAAAAGCAAGGGACACCTTAAGTAGTATAAATGTCTACAGTGCAAATCACTTGTTGTGTTTAAGAAGAAGAAGGTCAGATTAGACTTTTCCAGAAAACATTGAAATGACCCTGCACAGCTGTGGACAGTAATCTCTGGACAGATGAAGTCAAGATTAATTCAAGCAAGGCTCCCCTAAACTAAAGACCGAAAGACCCACAAACAAGCAGCAGCTGAAGGCAGTTATATAAAAGGCCTTGCAGAGCATCTCAAAGGTGGAAAAACAGCATTTGATGATTACTTTGGCTTCTAGAATTCAAGGGGTTGTGAGTGACTGTTAAAAACAATTCTCAAGTTTGAAATTATGTTAGTTTGTCCAATTTCTTTTGAGCCTCTCAAAACTGGGGACTGTGGATTAAAATTACTCTAATTTTTAAACCAGTAATAAAGTACTTTTGTTAAACTCCTTGAATTAAAGCTGAAACAGTCACATCTTGATTATTTGATTTGAAATCCGTGTCGGTGATGGACAGAGAAAAAACAAACTTGAGAGAAAACATTTTGCTTTCTTACCTACAACAGTTTTTCTCTGCAGTTCTCAAACACTTTACATTTTACACTGCTGTAAAAAGAAGAGATGATGAAACAAAGTGGTAAACATGTCCCTGATCCAACTTTGAAGAAATGTGTCTGAAGCATCAACAAGTATATATTTAAACAAATGTGAGTTTTACACTATGTGATGTCTTTGTTCTTCAACAAAGAACAAAGACATCACATCAAATGTTGTCTTTGTTCTTTGATACACAAATCATTGTATACACAACTTTTTGGGGGTTTGTAGCATGTCGTAGCCTTAGGCATTTTCTCTGTTTACTAAGAAACAAAAATGCCCAACAGTTTCAATAATCAAATTCAATTGTAGCCTTATAGAGAATTGCCAAATAACTTCCTGGCTGTAAAAAAAAAAAGAATGTCTTCCTTTCCTGCTTTCATTTTCAGCACTAAAATTTAAGGCGCCCTTTAGTAAGGCAGTTGAACATCAACTAGCTTGGGTCTGATACACACTGAGCAGCTCCCCAGTGCGTGAATGTGAAGAAGAGTCTAGCTGAGAAAGGGCATGTGTGCTCAGCAAGTTTTTCCTGTATAAACATTAAATATAAAATTAAAATGTCAGTGTTTTAGGTCCTCTATGCCGTCTTGTTATGCATTAGAAGGTAATTTGAGGTGTACATGACACTAAATGGTTTCCTTTGTGTACTTCCTTTGCCATCCTAAAGATTACTGCAGGCTCTTAATTTACATCGTCTAAAGCAGGGATGTCAAACCCATTTTACATTGTGGGCCTCGTATAACCCACTTTGATGTTAAGTGGGTTGGAGCAGTGAAACTCTGCTTTCTGTCAGTGTAAGGAAGTTTAACTATACATTTAATCCCTGAGATATTTTAATATAAGAAAACAAATGTCAGTTTCAAAACGACATCTTAGTGTTTCTATATGATAAAGAAATGCTCAAATTATAACAAACAAAGGTGTAAAATTACAGAAAAAGGTTTGTTAGCTTCTTGCACAGATTGCCTCTTAATTATAAGAATGGACTGCTTGTCTAGAGCTTGTTTGCTTTGATGTAGTTTGCCATTGATAGGTGGGGGGGGGGGGCATACAGTAAATACGGTTACAGTATGTCCTCTTCACAAAGCCGTTGGATTAGTCTTTGGAAAGCCAGTTGTGGCCCCTGAGCCTTTTGTTTGACACTTCAGCTCTAAAGTTTAGCACTACTGATGAAAAAATGATAAAAAGTTGAGTGTCAAATATGTTTAAAGGTATTTTCTAACACAGTGTCATAATTTGTGAGATATTTATAAGTGAATCATCAAGAGTAAACACTGAAGAAGTTATTCTGAATCCCCTTGAGTTAATAACCCCTCAGGTCTCCTAGTCTCAAGAGTGAATAGGCTCGCTTTGAAGCAGTCCTTCTGTTTTTTTCATATGGTTTTATATATCCACGCTGCCTGGTTGAGTACTTTAAAAATATATATATTTTCTAGATAAATGCCTTTTCTGTGGCTTCTACTCTAAACTTGTAAAATCTTCACTTGAGCTAGTGCTGCTTCTTTGCCATTATATTTCTTCATACTTCAGCCTTGGTTGAAATAATGTGAAAGTCAGCTTCCAGCCAGTGGCAGATTTAGATATGTGATGGGCAAGTCCACCTCCTTTAGACCTTGCACTGGCAATTTTGCGATTTTTACTGAGTCCTAGCTTATTTTTTTAGTCATCACCTGGCATGTAGGGCTTTTATAGACTTTTGTTTGACTAGACGATTGAGACGAGACACAGCTGCTGCCTGCTAAATGGTGACTTTGGGAGAAATGGGGGAAACTATTTCAAGCTCCTGCATTAAGTATTCTTTAAAAAATCCAAATAACATAGCCTCTGCACATGGATACGTTAAAAGGCTTTTACACACTGCCTCCAGATAGTCAAGATCTCTGCTTACTTAGTGCTTACATTTATTCACCTTGATCCACAGGTCTTGTGGCACTTTCGCCTTTGCTTGCACCTTTCCTCTTTACACTTTGCTAGAGCTTGTTGTAATAATTTGTTCAGATTGCAGAATTGCATATATGCACTGAAAAAAGAGCATATAGGATTTACTTAATTCAATAGTGGACATTGGTTGCACACAGATGTTTTGCTTTGGCAGCAACTTAAACAACTGTGTTAAATCAACACAACTTATTCATAAAATGCACAATAAACCTGTGCTGTGCTGTGTTGATAAAATGTGCTTGAAACACGTTTAGATGAAGTAAGTTGAGCTCTTGGAATATTTTAATCCTTCACAATTTTCTCACTTTATTCCAACACTATTTAATAACTTTTACCCCAATACTACTTGGTCACTTAAATACTACATGTTGTCTTCATATTACATAATGTTCAACAAAGTCTAGAGTCTGGCTAACATTATGTTAGGGCATAACCCAGAAGTTATGCCCCAGCCTGTATCGTAAAGTAAGAGGCAAAGTACACTTGGACAGGTCGCCAGTCTATCACAGGGCTACAACACAGAGACAAACAACCATTTGCACTCACATTCATACTTATGGGTAATTTAGAATCAACAATTTACCTATCCCCAATAACTGTATGACATTAAACTATGTGAGCAAACCAGAGTACCTAGAGAGAACCCACTGCATATATTCTTGCTGTGACATAACAGCACTAACCACTGCGCCACCGAGCTGTCAATCCAGGCTTAACAAAAGTAGGAAAGCTATTACAAGGCTTGATGCAGAATTTTCTTTACATTTGTCCTTGACACGTTAAACCACAATAAATAGCAATAGCATACACGTGGTGTGTGTATAGTTGTCTGCCTCTTATAACCCCAGTGAGTTTCCTGTGGTTTGAAATCTCATGTGATTTTGTGAGCCCAGGCAACTAACCACTCTTACTAGATTATATCATGTCTTCTCAACAAGAACAAATTAAGTTGTTGAATTTCATACAGATCCTACATGGTTTACCATAGAAACATGAAATTATTTTGTCCAAATTACAAATTAGACTTTTATAAATGTAACAACCACCCAATTTTCCTTTTTTGAGTGTGGTTTCATCCACTTTATGTATGGTTTAATGGGCCAAAACGCCCTCCCGTCTGTTTCTTTGCCAATTTCCTGTCATTCCATCCTGTTTGCTAGAGTGACCTAACAAACTAAATGCACAGTGTTTCTGAATGATATATACCCCATGCATCAGTTTTCTAAACTTCTGTCTTCTGAATAACTGTGATTCCCTACACTTCATAAACATCTCTACCGTCTGCTCAGGTCCATCTGACCTGTTCTGGTCAGATGGCACAGAGGTGGTTTTTCTAAAAATGACTATTTCTGCTTGTCCTTTAATGCTGAGATGAGATTGTCTCTCTCAGAACATTAAAGTGTTCTCACTAAAGTTCTGGGTCACATCATTAGTCAAATTTGAATTTGAATAGACTTGTTAGTCACTCCGTTTTGACAATCAGTTACTTGTTTTTATTCAAGTTTATGTGTCTCGTCACAAAAATAGGGCACACTTTGAGAAATAGTAATTAGGAGGAGGTTTTATTGTTCTCAGTGTTTTGTCATGGGTTAAAGATTAAAGATAAACTGATTAATCAAGTGTTCATATACTGTAAACGTTAGAGTTATTTGAATGTTTAACAATCAGTCGACTATTAATAATTGGTAGTGATTAATATTGCAACCCTAACAACCTAATGACCCAAACTGTCTCCTTATACAGGCTCTAAAACGTCTTTTATCAAAGTTAGTTGAAAGTTTATGATAAAAGTTGAAATAATGCTCAAACCAGCTATTAAATAATTAGCTAACATTATGAATTGCCATTTCTTTGTTCATTACCAGTTAAAAAATAATAAAATAACCCAAGTTTAATCGCATATAAATTCACACTGTTACTCGCCATTACCTTTGATTCAGTGCTTGACTGATTTATGTGCTTTCAAGTTTACTAAACAGAAACAGAGATATTGTTTAGGACTTAGAACTTAAATTGTCACCAGCAGGCACACGTGAATTTGGCTTTGATGGGAACTGACTCTATAATGTTCATGGCATCACGAGAGGAAATAGTCAGTTATGTAGTTTTATGCACTTAGTGTTGCAAACAAAGAAGGTGATGTTCATCTTTGTGTACCCATTAGTATGCGGTTCTGTGTGAGTCTGAGTCTTTTGTCTGTGTTGGCGTTTGTATTTGAGGTGCACTACTAGCACTCCCTTTGGGACAGTGGATCAGGCAATTTCCTGTTAAAAAAATTCTACCTGATCTAGAAAGAGAGAGTGCTGTGTAATCTTTAAAAGCTAGCCCTTGGGCTCAGTATAAAACATCTGATGAATACAGAGAAGCTGGAGTGTGTATGTGCATGTGCATGTATTTGCGCACACGGTTGTGTTTATGTGTCTCGTACTGCCGCAGCGTTGCTTGTGCTGCTGTCTGAAGCCTATATTTGCCTCTGGGGGCTCTGTTACCACTGATGCCAGAGCAAAGTTCACCTCTGCCAAGGTTATGTACATAAAACAAGTGCTTGGCAAGGTTACGGCTGTAACTTATATATTTGTGTTGGCCTTGGAGAAATTATCTCAAACTCTGATTGCTTTTTTTCAGTAGCCAGGGTCTTAATTTAATGTGTTAAGTCAACAAAAATGTTACACTTTCCTTTATCTGTCTGCAAAGGATTACACTTTCTATACTCCACTTTCTCTCTGGGTTTATGTTTACAAATCATCCATTTAGCTTAAACTGAATAAAGCTCAAAGAGTGCAGCAGAGAATTACCTTTCAGGGATGTAGAAGGATAAGGAGTAAATCTGATAATGTAAAGTTGGACTTTTGAGGCCAATAATGAGACATTTAGCTTTAGCATAGCAGAATTTAAATGAATCAAATATAATTGCTGTAATTTATAGAAATAAATACACATCCAGTCTTTACAGATGAAAAATGGATATGTCATAGCTTTCTGATTGGCATATGATGAAATTATGATGCCTTTTAAAGTGGCCTACATCTTGTTGAAAACTGTCTCTCAGATATCTTTAAAAATCTGCAGAGGTTGTCATTACAAGTGACTCTAACACCCATTAAATGTTAAGGCACAGTTTATCAGTTTATTTCAAATTAAGTGCTGTGATCATTCCTCTGGTACTTAAAGGTTTACTCCAATTAGTTACAGACGAGAGTCACTTTAAAGGTCTTGGTGAGTATTATGGAATTGTGAGCGATAGTGCATTGTGTATGTGCTTTTCCCCATTATGTTGCAGAGCTAAGTTGGCTTGCCACTTGACCAGTGTTCTGCAGGGGTACTTTAAACTTCATCTAAGTTACTGTGTCCATCTCTGAAGCAGCACCCACGTTGGAAGCAGTGCAGCGACTAGAAATCATAGAATGTGAATAATATTTGGCTATTTCACGCGACTCCAAGTGAAACCATTGGCAAAGTAACCTGGGCAGAACCCAAGATAAACTTTTGACAACTTCCAGGCAACTGATTGAAGGGACTACCAATGAGAATGCAGTCTAATATATGACCTAGTAGTAAATTCATTAGAGGGTTATAGTTAACAGATGTCAGCTTCAAAGAGACACGCAATGAGCAACTTCCTTGAAGTGTGGCTGAAACTTTATTCATTACCCTTTGGTTTGTTTTTAACTTTCAACATGCACTTCATGAGTAGCTTTACATATTGTTTTACACCACTAATACAGATTATTCTGATTTATACTTAGTTAAACAAATCTATATTAAGTCTTTACTAGTCCATTGTTCTGGTCTGGTCATATCAAATTGGGGCTTGTTCAGGAATTAAACGCGATCTCTGTACAAAGACATGACCTAAGCACAAATCTGTATCGTGATTTGCTTTAGGCTAGCAGCAGAAGACTTCTTTCAGTGCTACTAGGACAATAATCTTAGATTAAAGCAGTGAACTGTCCATTGTTGGCGGTCGTGGCATATTTGACAAAGAAGAATTTGTAAAAAGAGAGACACTCTGCTGCACTGATTCTGATATTTTTTAAATAATGCACATTGTGAGTGTTACAGGAGTTCAGTGCTGAATTGGTGCACTTCCCCTTTTATAGATATATAGAAAAAGTACCAGATACCATTACACCACCAGCAGCCTGAACCACTGATACAAGGCAGGGTTGGATCCATCATATGTAACCCTGTCATCTAAATGTGATGCTGAAAATTGAGACTCATGAAAACCATGAGTGAGAAACACTCTTTCAGGCTTCTATTGTCCGCTTTTGGTGAGCCTGTTCAATCTGTAGCCTCAGTTTCCTGTTCTTAGCCGACGAGTAGTATGCAGTGTGGTCTTTTGCTGCTGTAGCTGATCTGCTTCAAGGTTTGACATGTTGCATATTCAGAGATGCTCTTCTGTATTACTGCAACAAGTGGTTATGGCAACCATGCCACATTCAAAGTAGCTTAAATCACCTTTCTTCCAAATTCTGATGCTCAGTTTGATCTTTAGCAGGACATGTTGACTGTGCTTACATGCTTATATACACTGAGCTGCTTCTGTGGTATTGGCTGATTAGAAATCTGTTTTAATGAGCAGTTGAACTGGTGTACCTAATAAGGTTACTCCTGGTAATTAGGTTTAGCAAAAAGTAGGCTTAGTAAAAAAAGTTGTTGCTGTTTAGAAAATGCTGGTTATGGGTTAGATGCTTAGTGAATTGAATATGTGATAATAGTGATGCTCTATATTTTTGCATGGAAATGTCTTCCTGTAGTTTAATGTGAATGTGAATAATGTTGTAGCTATGAAACAGAAATAAGGCACAAGCAGTGTGTGAGTTTCTTAAAGCTAAGCGGTGTGCATACACACAATGTATGAAACTTTCAGATATTATTTCTTGAATTTTCTGCTTTGGTTAGCAACACTTTTTTTAAGACTTACGGTGCTTTTCCTCATTCACACAACACTTTACAGGGATATCTTTGTCTGTCCAGTATCCTGTCATAGCATAACTTAGAGTTTGTAAGCAATCTGCTCTACCTCCTGAGTTAGAGTTAACTAAATATTCTTGACATTTAAAATACACAAGTTCCCGTGCACCCAGAGATTTGTTTTGGAGGAAACACAATAGATATTAAACACAAGTTTATGAGAGATGTTCATCAAATTATTAGTTTCATGTGACGAAGTAAACAGGTCTTGAAATGAAAGTTATGTGAGCTATTACTTTGATATAAACTGAATCAGGAATTGAAGGCTGTGTGAACAGGATGACGCCTTCTTGTCTGCTAGAGAATTTAAACAAATTAAAAAAATGATTGTGTGCTTCCCACTTCTCTGTCTTGCAGGCGGAGATCGTTAAACGGCTGAACGCAATCTGCGCCCAAGTCATCCCCTTCCTCTCTCAAGAGGTAAGACTCAAAAATGCCTGTCACTGTGAGTTAAGAAGGAGGTGGGTGAGAGAGAGTCAGAGAGCGGGAGGAAGGGAGACAGGAAAGGGGAGAACTGTGTGGTGGATTTTAAAGCAAGAGAAAGAAAATATGGGGACACGCACACACACGCAGACACACACTCGTACAGATTATCCTGGGCTAATCCCCCCTGCTCAGGATAGACAGATATGCTCTGAACTTATCAAATGTCTCCCACTAACATATGCAGGAGCCAGCGGCTGAGTGTGTGTGAGAAAATACTTTTTGTGTTAAAATACATTATAATTGTGTGCACATACAGCAGTGGGTGTGAGAAGTGTTTTTATGCAGTGTTTATTGTGAAATTTTTAGGCGTGCGTGTGTTGAGCTGATAAATCCTTCCTCTGAGGAGCTGACAGTGTGTGTGTGTGTGTGTGTGTGTGTGTGTGTGTGTGTGCTGAGGGGTGGGAACAGCAGGAAGGAGTGAGTGTGGACTCCAAAAGCTCTCCTCCAGATTAGCCATGGATTAGGAGGGTTTAGGGTGGATTAGGAATAATGGCATTAGACTGTGGTGCTGCTACACAGCCCTGAGGCCTGCAGAGAGGGGAGGCAGGGAGAGGAAGCTGCTTTGTTTTGGTGCACAGCCTTGTTTACTGCATGTGCAAGTAAATGTAACACATTCATCTTATTGTTGTGCAGCAAATCACATCGACTGTGTCTGTGTATTTCTGGTGAAAGCGCTTTGTTTTCTATTTTTATTTTTGTCATTTTCTGATAATGTTTCATTGGCCTTTGGGGCCATGTAAGTATGATTGGTCCATTTACAGCAAAGGCAATAAGTTTGTGTTAAGTCAGTTGACAAAAATGTTATTTCTGACAAATTTATAAAGAAAAAATATACTTGAGTAAATAAAATCCCCCAATTAACATAACATATAAATAGAATCATTATCATGAGGCAGATTTTATGTCTCTGCCATAAAAAGGCCCCTTTTTTAAGATCACATATGCATTCCTTGATTGACATTTACATTTGCAAGTAAGGTAAGGCAACAAAAGTGCCATCTGTTTCTGAAAGTTTTGGAATAACTACGTCCTTAAAGTCTACCAGTTATACTTTTTCTTATTATAACTCTTTATCAAACAAGTATCATACATACCAGCTGGACTTATTTTGGAGTTTTGGCTGTAAAATTACAAAATAATTCTCATCTTTCACCAAGCATTTAAATTTTCTCTCTTACCTATAATGGTTGAGGAGTCACAGTAATGTGAAGCGCACATGATAGCATCTAGTTGGAGCTAATTTTTCTGTCGGTGTTCAGACAGAAGTACTTCAGGAATACAGTGGGAAACCACGACACACAGAATATCTCCATAAATGTTGTCTTCTCTTCTTTATGAAACCATTTCAATTTTATCTCTAGCACATCGCTAACAGAGTTATGATCATTTAAAGCAGCGGTCCACAACCTTTTCTGCGCCACGGACCGGTTTATGTCCGACAATATTTTCATGGACCGGCCTTTAAGGTGTCGTGGATAAATACAACAAAATAAAACTAGTACCGGTACCAAAAAAAAGAAGATTTATTCATAAAACACGGGAAAAGACCCAAGAAAACGGAGTTAACGATAAAAACGATAAACAAATAACGATAAAAACCCTGAAAACCATAAATTTCACACACGAGCCTCAACTCTTGCGGCCCGGTACCAAACGACTCACGGACTGGTACCGGTGCGTGGCCTGGGGTGTTGGCTGATTTAAAGAGCACTTGTAAGCACTTGGGCACACCACCTGGCCGCTAGTTAAAACTATGGATCTTTGTGATGTCAAAGAGAGGAAATATTCTTAATATGCTCTTCTCAGAAGTGGTGGTTATGTACTTGGTCATGTCTGGTACACAGCTCTGGCAATGTGCATAGCAGGGACCCAGTCCACCTGCTTCTCCTACCATCTGTTTTCAAGGTGCAGTTGGGTGGGGTGAGGAATTACGCTAAGCTATTGTAGCAGTTTTCAAAAATGAAAATCTGAAACTGGAAATAAGCATAATTTGTAAAATCTGGCATTTAGTTACTCGTTATTTACATGTTCCTCGGTTGTTGCCATATCCCCAGTGAGGAATCATTCCTCTGATTTCAAGGTGTTCATGTGCTTTTGAGTTGGAAGGGACACCAAGATGTGTTTAAGTCAGTTGCTCAGAGTAAAAGAAAAAGACACGTTGTTCTCTGCGAATAACTGCTTTGCCTGACTTCTTACTTGACTTACCTCAAACAAATACCTCCATGCTTATCTAGTTCCCTCCTTGTGGTTAACAGCAACCAGATATTTACTTAAACTCACCATATTTTTATGTATGACATTAACAACTCAGCAGATCATGTATCAAAATTTTCTGAGCTGATTTCTGAGCTCTTCATTTGAACTTTCTCAGTCAGAAAGTCAGTTTTTGCTCTTGTCAAGCTACCAAATGAATGCACAATTAATTTGATATAATAATTTTAGTAAATTTTGTCTGCTTTACTGTGTTGGTTATTAACCCGAATAATTAATCACTGAATAGGTAAAATCTAAAAGTATTTTGTATGATTGTATTTGCTTTTGGCTACTCCTTTATTTCCCAAGGGGGCCACCACAGTGGATGGATCCCCATATTTTCATTTTGGCACAGATTTTATGCCAGATGCCCCTCCCAAAAGAACCATCTCATTTATCCAGTTTTACAACCAGCACTAGGAATACATTACCGTGTAACCTCCACCCCGAGGCTAGATTTTTGTCCCCTCCAAGTCCCAAAACAGGTGTAAAGTGAATATGTTAATCACTAAACAATCGAGCCACAGTTTTGCTGTGATTGCAGGTATTGTTTCATATTTGGAGTCAGATTTTCCCTTACAGTTTTACAAGAAATCATAAGTAACCAATCCTCTTTAGGCAAATACACAAACAATGGTGAAACATTTATTCTGTAAGAAAATCTACTTCAGTGCACTGAATCCTTCGTGCCATCTGAAGGCAACAGAATATGTACATTGGTAAATATAGAGCCTCTAAATTCAGACGTCCTCTGTCAGAGTGCAGAGGCATTATGCAAACTATCACTGATTATCTACGTTCAGTCCTGTGCAAATTTTAACAGGCTGCTAGGATACGACCCTCTACAACTCCATCTCATTAGTATCGCGCATCATGTTGTCCTTCTCAACTTTTTTCAGTTTTCTCAGCTTTTCGTATTTACTCTTGAAATGCATCACAGTGTCTGAGGTAGACTTATTATTTTGATTTCTTTCTCTTAAATGCCCCCCTCCCTTCAATACCTCTTTGAAAATGGTTTACCTCACCAAGCCTTTAACTTATACTAGCAACATCTGCACATCTAAAACTGCTTCCCCAAGTGTGACATTCCAGTGGAGCCTATGGTGTAACAATATACAAAGAAATGAAAAGCATCTGCACAGATTGAACTCTAGTGTTGATTATACGACTGATTTTGGATTGTTCTATTTTTTTTTAGAACTGTTGCATAAAAAGTGTTTGGCACAATTTATATAGTGGATCATTCCATGTGTGTGTGTGTGCGTGCGTGTGTGTGTGTGTCACATTCAGGCAGGTTAGTCTGAGCCTACAGAGGTGTAGCTGAACTCGATGGTCAGGTTCATTTCCACACCTGATAAGCTCTTTCATCTCGGGCGTACTTTGATGTTTTGCGCTCCTGGATGAATCTCGCTGCTCTCTCACTGTCTGGATCTGTCTTCCTCGCTCTGTACCCTTTGTATGACTTTGCCCTGTTAGCTGTCTGCCTCTCTTGGTACCCATCTTTTTTCCCTATGTGTTGAACTTTTTGGAGCTGTTCAGTGTCGAGACGTGTGAGCAGACTGAGCAAAAATCAGAAAACAGTGCTGCATAAAATTTTAATAACAATCTCAAATCAGAAACATTAAACCAATCACAGAATCCACAAAATATTGTACGAGTCTGTAACTGAATTTTTGGCCACTTGTAATACACGTCTTTAACTGCTTCCTTTGGACATCCACTTGTTTGTTTGTTTTTTAATTCTCCTCCACGTAGAGGAAATCAACCAGCCTGTGCAGGTTACACTTGACTAACTAGTATACCCTAATTAGCTGCTAGCTGCTTCTTCTGCCTGATGACTTTTAATGAATGCACTGATGGGTGTCAGATTCTGAAGCGAAGCACTGAAGTGCAGTCATGATTCAATGGCCTCGGGGAATCTTGGCTGTCTGGCGTTTGACCTGATTCTGGTCAGAACCTTGAGTTTTAATAAAAAGGAAAAAATATATATCAAGTTTCAGGTGATTTTATAGCACGCTCGTGTTACTGAACATTGATATCTGTTTTAATGAGATTGACATATTTCACAGTCAGTACATTGTTAATTCTGAAGAAATTGCAGGCTGTGTGAAGTTACAGTGTGCAACTAACTGACAGCTGTGAATAAGGTTTGATAGGCAAAGCACAATGACGGATTCAGATGGAAAGCAGTTTAAAAGATATCACAGAATGCATTAGAATGATTGCTGTACGCATATGCAAGTTCAATGTGATGAAACGAGATAAGTTCCTGCTCATTTTACGTGTCCATTCCAGTCCATTTTAAATGTTGTTTGAATTTTGTAAAGATGTTGTTTGTAATAACTACAAAATTCTTTTCATATCATTCTTTTCTCCGTCTCAGCTGCTGTTTCAGTTTCAGTTTGTTTGTTTTTTGTTTCTGTGTGTCTCTCAGCATCAGCAGCAGGTGGTGCAGGCAGTAGAGAGGGCCAAGCAGGTCACCATGGCTGAACTCAACGCCATCATAGGAGTGGGTGTATTACACACACGCAGACACACACAATTAAATACAAAATGCATAGATTATTTTTTTTACAGCAATGTTGGAAAATAGCTTAAGAGATTAATTGAAAAAGAATAATGTGAGGAGAAGAGTAAGTACAAAGTCAGATGTATTCATAATAATATACAATAAAACCAAAGTATTTTGTATAGTAGTAATAGCTAACTTCTTTCTGCAAGAAATTTGAATGTTTTAGCATCTTTCACAGAAATTGTCAGTTATATAAATATCACCGTTTATGTTGGCTGATAAATCAAAGGTTTTGGTGTTTTTGATCAAATTTTAAAAAAGTGTATCTGATATTTAACTATTGTAGCTGTAGTCTACATGTTTCAGTTGCTATCTTTTCCCCGCTCTATTTGAATGTGTTTGTCTTTCCTTCTCTTTCCTTTTATCACCTACTCATTTGTATTTTATCATGCATGATCTTTCAAGTCTTAATTGGTGTTTCTGTGTCTGGTTCAGCAGCAGCAACTCCAGGCTCAGCACCTCTCTCATGGCCATGCCATCCCTGTCCCACTAACACCCCACCCAGCGGGCCTTCAGCCCCCTCTGCCTCCTGGGGCCAGTACTGCCAGCCTGCTGGCTCTGTCCTCTGCCCTGAGTCACCAGCTGCCACTCAAAGATGAGAGGAAGCATCACGATAACAACAGCGAACACACACGAGGTGAGGTCTGCTCTGTGTGTGCTGTTTTTATATAGCAGGTGTTGATTTTGGTTTGTGCGTGCTTGTTTCTGTGTGAGTCTTGGTCTCTTCATGACTGAAATTACCCTTGCATTTGTTACATCTGCTTGTATGTTCAAAGTCACAATTTGAGTTTTCAAACTACTGCTTTAAGGTTTACTCTAATTATGGTTTAGTCAAAAAGCGAGTTACCTGATTATCAGGGGCAAATTCTTACACAAGGTAGATACAAAGATACGCTCTCAGTTTGTTTACTGTAAAGGCAAAAAGAAAGCACACCCTCTGTCAGTTCTAAGGTTTCCCCAATTGGGATAAACCTATCTAGTCTTTTCAGCCAAGGTGTATCAGGTCTTAAAATCAGGTAAACACAATCTCAGTTAAATAACAACAGATGATATATTGCATCATGTCATTATTTAACAAAAACTAAGCCAAAACGCAGAAGCAGCCTGTGAAAATGCTTCAATAGCTTGTAGAACCACCTTTGACAGCAATAACTTAAAGTAATGCCTTCCTTTCGACAGTCTCTCACATTATTGTGGAGGCATTTTTGCCCACTCATCTTTGCAACATTGTTTCAGTCACCTGAGATTTGAGAGCAGACCTATATCTCCTGCTCTCTAAAGGTCCTGCCATAGCATTTCAGTTGGTCTGAGATCTAACTGTGCCATTGCTGCATCTTTTTTGCTTTTGTTGCTGTTGTGGATTTGCTGTTGTATTTAGAATCATTGTCCTGTTGGATTACCCAGTTTTAACCAAGCTTAAGCGTTCAGACAGATTGCCTCACTATTATTATAAAGAGGAGTTTGTGGTTAACTCGTTGACTGCAAGGTGCCCAGATTCTGTGATTACAAATCATCAACCCTGCATTGCTGTGTTCTACAGCTGATATGAGGTGTTTGTTTGGATATGCTCTGTTTGGTTAAAGCCAGATATGGCGCTGTGCATCACGGCCAGACATCTCCACTTTGGTCTTGTATGTCCTCGGACATTGTTCCAGGAATGCTGTGGTTTGTTCAGAAGCAACTTTGCTAACTTTAGCTGTGCTGCCATGTTCTCTTTATAGAGAAAGGGCTTACTCCTGGCAAACCTTCCAAACGAGCCATATTTGTAATTGCACTGTCAGGAACTTTCACAGTTGACATGCTAACTGAGGGCTGCAGAGTCAGGAATGTAGCTCTTTCTCTGTATTGCATTGCATGGTCTGATCTTAGGTAACATTTGCTGGGATAACCACTCCTGGGAAGATTAGCAGCATTCTTTTTTTTTTCTTCTTTTTTTTTTGTGTCCCGTTTGGATCTTTAGCCATCAGAATTGTTGTCTTAAGGCCAAGAAAGATGCCAAGCGGATTTATTTTACCAAGTGGATCATCATGGCCTTGCCATATTGGTCCATTTGATTGACCTTTATTATAATTATGAATTTATTTTATTTTCAGTTGCTACAAACGGGACAGACATGACTGGGGGATAGGACAGGGAGAAAGAATGAAAGAAAGAGAGGGAGAGAAAGAAAACCAAAGGGGAGAAGAGACGGTGAGAAGGGGGGGAAGAAAGAAAAAAAACAAACAAACAAAAAAAAAAAAACACCTGGGTCACCTGTATGGAGAAAAAAAACAGAAGAGAAAGCAAACAACAAAGAGCAACATAATAAAAAAAAACAGCACCATCACAATAAACTAGCTAGCAGTAGATATCAGTAGATACTAAATAATAAACGATATTGTGCAGCACGCAAGATAGACAGCGCACAATGTGCTTTGAGGCAGCAGCCAAGAAAGCTGTAGTCCGCGTCTGTGAATACCCGTGTGTACACCTGTGTGCATACCTGTGTGGATCAGCATGCTTGAGATTAGCAGCATTCTTGAATGTTTCCTGCTTGTGAATATTTTTTAATGATGATAATAGACTTCAGAATGTTTGGAAATGGCTTTATAAGACTTCCTTAATTAATGGGCAGCATCAATTGCTTCTCCAAGATAATTATTGATGTCTTTCCTCCTTGGCATTGTTTTAACACACCCCTGAATGTTAACGACGAGCAAACTGCCAAAGCCTCTGTTTTTATAGAGGTGCTCACACTTGCTGATGATCAGTTAATTAAATGGGTGTGCACAACCTGACTGCTACTTACTTACACACACTGCTTGTGTGTTTTGGCTTTATTTGTGTTCAACAAATAATTGCACAGTATAATATATCACATGTTGTCATTCAGCTGAGGTTTATTTCCCTCATTTAAAACCCGCTGAGGACAAGAGGTTTTGATTATGCCTTGATGTGTGCAGCCTTATAATTGGAAGAAAGTACACTTTGTTTTTATCGTGACTCTTGGTGCGATAGTTTGAAGCGGACTAAAATACTTCGCAACAACTTGGCTGTTTTATTTCACTCACAGACAGATGCTAAATATATTTGGTAAACATAAACATCAAAGCTTAAATCTTTTGTTCAGTTAATGATCCAAATCCACTTTTACATGTCAAAGTATTCACCCAGCATTACGAATTACCACTTGTAATGGCTGATGCTTAATTGTTAGTGCTCTGAATGAACAGCAGTTAAACAATTAAAAACTGATTTGTCTTTATGCCACTTTAATTGGCCTAATAGGAAGCAATACACAACCACCATGATGCCTCTTTTCTCCTGTTCACACAGAGCGCTTCTAATTCTTCTCTGAGCTGACTTTGAGCTCAAGCATTTAATTACTCTTCATTGAGACTATGTGTGTGCATGTGTGTGTACGTGTGCGTACGTGTGCGTGTAGGTTTGAAACTGTGCGCCAGCACTTAATTACTCTGTTGCAGCATGTCAGTGAGGGTTTTTACAGTGCAGCAGAGCAGTTAACCTTGCTCTGTAGCTGCAGTAAAGCTAACGGCTGCTAACTGAGGTAATACTTATCCACCTAAGGACCACAGTCACTAAGAATACAGTTCCAGCTACAGCTTGCTTCCTGAAATGACTAAGTGAACAAAGGGAATAAAAACTTTCTTTTTTCCCCTTTTAGTATTTTAATAAGCATTTTCTCTGCAGGTTGCACTGTTGAACATTGTGTGACTGTGGTGCTAACCTCAGTGTATTTTTAACCCGTTGGACTTCTTCACCACATTTAGAAACTTCACTGGTCAGTAATAATGGTTAATATTAATGTGTTAAAAGACTGACACTGAAAATGACGGATAATGTACAAACTCTAATAAATAAAAATCTATTCACTATGTCAGCTGAGAGCAGAGTACTGAGGCAAACACAAATTAAACCAACAAATCCTCCAACATTTGTCTGAGTTGTTTTTTCTACTTTCTTGCTTTAGTTGTGTTTATCTTACTGCCCACTTTTATTTTTGTATGGTATGATTTGGTTTAGGCACCAATGCCACTTGGTTAGCATTTAGGCTACGTCCACTTTTTTCAGTTGTTTTCACAGAGTTGTGCATCCACAAACGGCCGAAAATGCTTACGTTCCACTACCGTGCATGCATGAAACACAAGAAGATTCGACCTGCCTCATTTAGTCTGTCGCTTATTTACTTTCCGGCTCTGTGAAACATCGCGGCAAAATGTTAAGGAAAAGCACCGAGTTGTTGCTGCGAGTGACACAAAAGTACAAAGTTGCAAAATCGAGTGAGAGTTAAAGAATTTGAAGAAAAGCCACCTGGAGCATATACAAACTGATACTAATCTTTAATAGGGCTGTCAAAATTCAGAGCAAACAAAACAACTGCTGTATAATGCCCTCCGCTATCTTAGTTTAACTGGTCGCATGGCTGCGACCAGTTAAACTAAGATGACTAACATGCCTCATCGTTTTAGAAAGTCTGCGTTTTTGCGACGCGAGAGCACCGTTTCCAAATGTATGCGTTTTCAAGAGCGTTCTCAAAACGCTGCATTTTCCATCAGCGAAAACAGTCTCAGTGTGGACGGGTGGCAAAAACGGAGAGTGAGTGTGGACGGAGCCTTAGTGTTACCAGTGTGCTGAGTTCTGCCCCAATAAAGTTGCAAACATCAGCACACAAGTCTTAAAGCCGAAAAACGGAGGTTTCCACTTCTTACTTTATCTGAATCCTCAAAAGGTTCTCCAAAACTTTGCAATTAGGATTTAGAGCAAGTTAGGTTGATTGATTAATCTGCAGCTGCTCCTGTTCATTTGTCGAAGTGCCTTGGGCAAAATAATGAACTTAGAGTTTCCAATGTGTAGAGGTCTGCTTTCAAAGACACCCCTGTCACTATCAATGTGTGAAAGCGTGCGTGAATGGTTAATTGAGAGCAAAACTGTAAGAGATTTATCTGTTAATTTGGAAAAGAGGTGTAAGTGCTATTTATTTGCAGTAGTACTCTAATAGTACCCCTCAAGATCCATAAACAGTAATGAAATTCCCCACTATCTTCATCAAAAATATCATAAATTCGCCATTAGCTCTCTTTTTGTATCTGTATGTATCTGTTATATGCAGCAGTGTGTGTGTTTGTGTGTTTGCCAGTGTGTTCTTGTGCTTCAGACATTGAATCTGTCATTCTTTTTTTCTATCTCATGCCCTCCGCCCTCTCAGACAGAGACTCAGTCAAGGTAAGTCCTTCCTTTCTTTATTCCCTTTGTTAAAAAAAAGAAAAAAAGACATGTTTAGAGCATAGCTTCACTTCTGCTCGCTCAACTTCTCTGTGTCATTTTGTACTTTGAATTATTATTTTTTTTGTTGATATAAAAGGATAGACAGGTTTTGATTTTTATTCATAACGCACACAAAAAGCCTGTCTGTGATGAAATCTTGATGTTGGCTTTAAGGATGTCTATGTGCACGTCTGTGTTTATGTAAAAGAGACTGTTAGAGACTGCCATCAAACTGAAAACAGTTCTGTGACATTTCCAAGATCCTAAATATTTACACATGTAGTATTTGATTTAAAACATTACTGTAAAATGATATTGTTAATATGTTCCCACAAAGCTCCGAACATGTTGGACTGGCGACATGTTCGGGGTGCATCCTGCCGCTTGCCAAATGACAGCTGGGATAGGTTCCAGCCCCCCTGCCACCCTTAATTGGATAAGTGGTTAAGAAAAAGAATGGATGGATCTTCACACAAATGTCCTATTATGAAATTTTATTTTATGCTTGTCAATGTAATTGGAAATGAAAATGACCACACTAAGGCTTAAAGAAAACATTATAAGCTTCTGATCTTATTGTCATTTTCATATTCTTCACTTGTGCTTTGTGTGTAATAAAAATATCAGATATGGGAAACTGGTAACAGCTCGGGAAGAAAAAAACAAAACAGTGTGAAAGAGAAACCCCAAGGTGAGCAGAGAAGAAAGTGGGGGGAAAAAAGCACAGTATGGTTAGTGAAGGAAGGAGGGAGCAGAAAGAGGCAGCGCAACAGATCACTGTTCTATCCAGCGCTTGTAGTAATTAGTCCCTTAAGCGCAGCGTTTTTCCCAAGGCAAACATTTGGTTTGTTGAATACTCAATGAGCAGATTAGCATTTCTTTATACCAGCAGCCTGAGCGCACACACTTTTACACAAACATGCATGAGTTTAGAAGCCTGTGCATGTGTGTGTGTGTGTTCTTTGGTGTTTTGGAGTAGGCGGAAACAGGAGGAATGCTCTAACTGGAGGTATGTTTGTTATCTCTTGCCCCCCATGTAGTTTTCTCCTCCTCCACACACACACACATGTTCAAACACACCTGGATGCACATGCACATACGCTCAGAGGTGTAGGCACCATGATGGGAGAGATTAGCAGTGTGTGTGTGTGTGAGTGTGAGGTCACAAGAACGCTTTGATAAAGATAGAGAGAGGCCAGAATGATGGATGCCTTTCATTAGTGCCCTGTGAGAACACACACACACACACACACACACACACATGCAGAGCTGCTCTTTGACATGGCGGCCAACAGTCACTTCATGAAACCAATAAGCCCCTTGTCAGTGGTCTGCAGTTGCCTTGGCAACAGTCCACAGAGTACAGTGTGTGTGAATTGCATGAACATCTGTGCCTTAATGTCCTTGGCGTTAGCACCTCACACACTGATAAAGCTACGTGAATGTAAACGCTACTTGTGTGTGTGCTTATGTGTGTATAGACGCCAGTACAGGCAGTCAGTTATGCAGTTACTTTATGGTGTGTTCAAGGACTACAACTTCACAGACCTGATTATGAGTACACATTAATTGCTGGATCAGTGGTCAATGACAATTTTATTTTAATTCTGTGTTTTTAGTGTTTGTGGCTTTTTTTAAAGTCATTTCTGAAATGCCAATTCTCACAAACAGGTTTTCTTTTTTTTAATCACCTTAAGTCAAATTAGACACGTAGAATCACATAGTAACATTGTAACCATCTTTGTCTGTCTGCGGGATTGTTTTTGTCTTCTTTTTAAAAGAAACAGGAGGAATACATTTCTAATGAGGTCGCTTTCAAGTTTAGACTGACCTTTACAGTTAATCACCTGTTGAAGTATAAATGCAGTGCAGCTTGTAGTTTGTGCGATCGCTACAGTGGTCTTCTCTTTCTATGCTTTTTGTGTTGAATTTTGTCGCTGGTAAACAAGCTGTACAGATGCAGTCTGCTTGTCTTTGTTTATGCCGGGATGCTCTTTAAAAGCTCTGCATACAATGTGCAGTCTGGCTTGCCATGCTGTGTTGGCTGCAGAATAATAAGTGACAAATTGAGCTGAGCAGAGTGAGAGAACTATTAGACAAAATTACATCAAGCCAGAGTTCTAAAGATTTGGGGTTTTTACAGAAATCATTTGTGCAGAGCCCCCTGTGGTCCAGCATAGAAAAAGACATATTCGTTTATAAATTCGCAATTCTTCGATCTGTGCAAATTTGCTGATGACTTCAGAGAACAAGAACGTTCCTCGTAGTTTAAATAGTTTAAAACTGAAAGGCTGGTTTTGAATTTATAGCATAAATATGGACACTCTGTGAGGTAAATCTACCCTTAGATCTAGATAAATTGGACTTACTTGGGCAATGTGATTATCACTAAAATGTCTCTGAACAAAGAAGCTGTTTCTTTGGAGAACAATATGAGAGGATTTACACATTTACACACATTTTTCATGCTGCACATGGGGAAGTTCTGTGTTTTTGTGCATGTTAATGACACAGGATTTTCAGATAGCATGCTATTTAGTATTTTCTGTGATAAAGTTTGGCAATAATTTGATTGAACAAGTGGCTCTGTGTGTAATCTCTATAAAAACATATCTTCTTATAAATACGCAGTTTGTAAGTAAAATGTATGATTTTTGGCACCTGGAACCTTTCTGGCTTCCATCTGGTCGTCTGCTTGTAGCTCTAATCCTGAGCAGGATTTGGTTGCATCTAGTTAAACAGTCTCTGTGGAGAGCAAAAGAAAAAATACATTTGCTCAAATGCAATCTTGAAAAAGCTTAGTCTTTTTATTGCCTTTACTGTACCTAAAGTCTTGTGTGTCCACTGGCTACACCAGAAACCCCTCAAAATTGACCTGTTGCTCCCAGTGGAAGACTAGAAGCGGAAGACAGACAAAGTTAGATTTTTTGGAAAAGGTGTCAGACTCGGGTGCAGCAACTTCTCAGTGTCAGACTGCATTTGAACTGGATTTGAACTCTATTTTTATAACCCTGAGATGCACCCCAAACATCCACGCTGAACATAAATTTACAATGCCTAACAACGGCATAGTAACCTCATCCTGGACGTCCGTGCTCCTAATTACCCGAGAGACACTAGGGAGCGAGACTGTTTGTAAAGCTGAAAAATACAAAACACTCGAGGTTGCAGATATCATTATCAGGACCTGCAGAATCAATTTGAAATGGGAGGCAAATATAATTATGATGTGAATGAAAATGAATACTCTCACTCAACCACACCTCAGAGGTCCTCACGTTCATAATGCTCGTGCTGTCGGCAGCGCCTTCATTTGTCTCTGCGGCAGAATTAATTTGCTTTGATGTTTTTGAAAGAGCTAATTTGCAGGCTAATTAATCTAATCAGTCTGGAAATAGAGCGACACAGAGTCAGGGGCTCAGTTTGCCTCGTCTCACTCAAGACGAGACACACACCTGTACACACACTGACTCCTTAACACTGTTTGCACATATGGAGTACTAAAATGTAAACAGGTACAAGTGCTGCCTGAGCAGCACACTCACGCACACAGACACACACACACACAGTCAACCCCTCACTCCTCCCCCACAGAATCTTTGTCATCAACACTTGCAGCACGGCAAAGGGCAGCGGAAAGGTTACAAGCGTGAGTTAGTGGAAAGGTCGAGCTAAAGGTCCTGCTTTATTTTTCTTCTCTGTCCATCGTCTGCTGGGTAAGAAGGACCTCCCAATGAGTGAGTGTGAGAGAGAGAGAGAGAGAGAGAGAGAGAGAGAGAGAGAGAGAGAGATCAGCAGAGGCAGGCAGAGCTGGAGGGGAAATGTTTAACTGACCTTATTTTGATCCTTGCTTCTCAAAGAAGATTAATCCTTCAGTAATGGTATTTAAAGGATGCCATATTTGATTAAGAAAGAGAGACGTCAGCCAAGCCCTCCCCGTAAAGCTGCGATGTTGTAGTCAAACTGTCAAGGCTGCAGTGCTGCTTTTGTATTGTGTGATACAGTAAAAAGGAAATTGTTTTGACAGCCAGGGGATATTTTAAAAGCGATACAGAAATCTAGCCGCGGCGTACGTTGTGTCTGCACCGCTCAGCTTTGTCTTTTTGCTCAGATTGTTGACTGACCGCATGGCTCTCAACACATTCCAAGTTTCTTCTAGCGGTAAAAGCTGCAGCGTACATATTTCCTATCAGTCTGTCCTGGGTAAGATTAGTAATTTATCTCAACTTTTTTTGCCTTTGATAATCACATCTTCTTCAGTGGAGCTTGGATGATTCTTTCTGTGTCCATTTGGTTTGGGTTTCACATCCCAGAAAATGTAACCTAATCTTTAAATGTATGTTTTTGTTGAATACAAACAAATGTAATTTTATATTAATTTTCCTTCTGTCCGGAAGTGTGTTTTGTTGCTATTAGCACAAGTTTGAGTTATATGTGTTTCTGGAATTCAATGTCAATGGAAATGAATGATTTTCTATAGCAAAAACCGTTGCTCTAATAGCTATTTTCCACACATGTTTGAGCTAGAAAACGGGCCTGTTCTTATCTGATTCTGCCTGATTTCTGATTTTATTATGATTTTCCAGTGCAGGGTTTATGTACTTTACAAACAAAAAAGATCAGTTTTAATCAGCTTCAGTTAAGTAAATGGTTGTTTTTTTTCTTCCAGAGCTCATCTGTCTCTCCATCAGCCAATTTTCGAACTGGAGAGAAGCATCGAAGTTCAAGCGATTATTCCTCTGACAGCAAAAAACAGAAGACAGATGATAAGGAGCTGACCTCCACACGCTATGTGAGTGAATATGCTAAAATGAATAGTTTTTGAGCTGCGGAGAAGATTTATTATCAAGCTCATTAGAAAGGATTAGGGACAGGGAGAGCTCAATTATTCAGTTCTCTTGTGATTACATGGCCCTGTACTGTCATATCTACAGTAACTACACTTTTTTGTCTAAATGAAGTAAACTGAGATTATTTGTTCTTTATTTCAGAGATGAAATTAGGAGAGATGCTAGAGACTTGTAGAAACATGGCGCACCAAAGGTCTTTGAACCAAGGATGATGCAGTTTATGGCCTGTAACTCAGTCAGATGACCCACTGGGATGCTTCTAGTGAATCCATTTTGACCAGTATATTTAACAAATGGCGTGTAGCCTGTGAGCTAGTTCAGGCAGGCAAGTCACATGCTGTACACATGGAACACCCCTCACTCACATCATGTTATATACCAACCATACCTGTTTCAAACCTTACCACCCCACAAATGCCACCTTTAGCCGCTTTGTTAGGTACAACTGCTCAGCTGCATGTTAATTCAAATATCTGATCTGACCAATTACAAGTCAGTAACATGCAGACATGGTCAAGATGACCCGCTGAAGTCTAAACCGGGCATGTTTGCTTGTCTTATGAGTCGCAACATTTGAATGGCAGGGTCAGAATATGGCACCAATGATGTGAAAGCATTGACCCATTCCACCTTGTATTAATGGTTCAGGCTGCTGTTAGTGTAATGGTATGTGGTTAATATTTTCTTGGCAAACTCTGCCCCTCAGTAGCAAATAGGCATTGTTTAACCCTCTAAAGCCTAACCTGTCACTGGTGTTAGACAGGTAACAGTTGCTTTCTAAAAGCAAGGACTATGCGCTTTTCAGTGATATTAGGGTCATTACGGTAATCCCACGCGTCGCAGCACCATTGAAGTTTGGTTGAAACGAGACAGAGTGAGTGGTTTGATGGTGCTCTACAGAAAACAGACATCTTATCAGGGATTTGGGTTCATTTTATTGCTTTGTTTTTCCTGTTTTCTGTGTTTATTGTGGCGCCCCGCATGGGATTACTGTAAAGCACAGAGTTGCTGCTTTCAGCAACCACTGGAATTTTCTGATTGGTTCAAGAGTTACGGTAGTTTGATCTAAAAGTTTGATGCCCCCATTGGTTTTAATGGGTTAAACAGCTTACCTTGGTATTGTTGTTGACCGTGTCTATCCATTTATGACTAGAGTGTACCCATCCTCTCGCTGCTTCCAGTAGGATAATATACCATGCCACAAAGCTCAGATCAAAGTGTTTTCTTCATGACAGTGAGTTCACTGTAATCAAATGGCCATTTGACGTGGTGGAGATTCACATCATGGACGTACAGCTAACAACTGTTTGTTGCTATCATGTCAACATTGACCCAAATCTCTGAGGAATATTTTTAGCACCTTTTTGAGTCTATTTCATGAACCATTACATCAGTTCTGAAGGCAGAAGAGTCCAACCCAGTATTAGCAATGTGTACCTAATGATGCCCATCAGCAAATATAACACATGTGGGGTGTGGCCTCAGACTTCTTCTGCTAAAATATATTATTACACTATTTTATGGTCTTCTCTCACAATGAGGGAACTACTTGCTTGTACATGAATTTGTTATTAGGTGTTGAGTTCAATAAACTGATTCTGATTTGTGTTCATATAATAAAAAGATTTAAATAAATGTAAAAAAAAAAGTGGACACAGACATGAGCACACACACTTTTCAACAAAGAATAATTTGCTTGTTGCCTATTCTCAAATCTACATTCTGGGAGGTCTATTTTATTTACCTTTGTATGGTCCTTGTTTGTGTTTGACCCAGGAAAGTGATGGAGAAAAGAGTGATGACAACTTGGTTGTCGACGTCTCCAACGAGGTACAAAATATTACCTGCACACTACCAGTCTACCATCCTGTGTGTTACCTGTTGAGAAAATGTGAATTGTTTCGGTTTAATGCTTACAGGATCCAGTGTCTCCCCGAGGAAGTCCTGCACACTCTCCTCGGGAGAATGGGTTGGACAAAAGTCGCCTGTTGAAGAAAGACCCACCACTGAGCCCTTCCTCAATTGCTTCTTCCAGCAGCACACCTTCCTCCAAGTCTAAAGATATTAATATGGTGAGTCATTTGTGTAGCCTCCTTTTCATTTAATTTCTTTCAAGAAACCCTCTAAATAAAGGGTTAAACAATGCTTATTTGCTTCTGTAAAAATGATCAAATAGTAAATCTGGCAAACTGTAAACCACATGAAAGATGTAAGATAAAATCCAAGAGATAAAGGACACTATTCGACATTTTTATAGAATATCAATTTAATGAGTCTTAGAATAAACTGACGCATGAATGCTCCTGCACTGTTATTATATTTGGAAAAAAAAGCATAAAGATTTATTTCCATGTCTTTCACCTCTGAAACCCTTCTGTATGTAGAAATCTTTCTTTTTTAATTTTTCTGGTAGAATGAGAAGTCAACAACTCCCGTGTCCAAGTCCAGCACTCCCACATCCCGCTCTGAAGCCCCCACACCCAGCAGTGCCTCCACCACAGGCCTGAGGTCTGCACCCAGTAAATCATCAGGAGTTGAGGCACTGAGTAAGTGTTGCAAGCATAACATAAAACATCTCTGCCTGCATCTGTCAGATATGACTCAGTGCAAATACATAAGTATATGTTTTTGAAAACTTAAAAAAAAGCCTATTACCATAGACTAGCTTAACAAAAATCTCTGTATTTAAGACTAAACCTTTGCTTTAAAGCAAAAAAATAACCTTTGTACACCACAGTTGAAAAAGATAGATGTTTGCGTCACAATCTGGCTGTCTTGTTTTGTAGCTCCTGGTCTTCGCACACCCCTGGCAGTGCCCTGCTCGTACCCTGGCCCATTCGGAATGGTTCCTCACCCTGGTATGAATGGAGAGCTGAGTGGAACAGGAGCAGCCTACACTGGCTTGCATAACATTTCCCCACAGATGAGTGCAGTGGCCGCGGCCGCTGTGGCAGCCTACGGACGCACACAAGTGGTACCTGAACACTCACAGATGCATGCAGACAGCAGACGTAAACATTAGCTACCTATTCTGTCAGTGTTAAAAATGTACTTTAAAGACAAAAATGATTTAGTGGAAAACAACTAATATTGTGATTTTTGGGGATTCTAATAATTAGTCAATTTTTTGCAAGTTATTCTATTTAGGTGCGTTTTTACGACTGTATTTTCAACCGTTTATGTCAGGTGTGAAATGAGAAACTGTCCTAAAATGGTAACCATGTATGAACAAATATTCTCTGTGTGATGACAATCTTTCACCAGGTAGCAGGTAAACAGAGTACCGTTAACTACCATCCCCACTGAAACTATGCAAGCGTTTTTGAGAGATTAAAAACTAAACTGAATTAGAATAAAAGCTAAAAATGGTGGTCTCACCAGGATTTTATTATTATTTTTCAGTTGACTGTTGCTTAAATCTGCTTTGAAATGCTGGCATGTATCTTGTACCAAAAATTTTGATTGGAAATTTACTTCAAGGTAATTTAGGAGTACAACTTCATTAAAAAAAAATGCATTTAGTATTTCAACTTTTAATTAGTTTTAAGATTAATCCCAATGGTATGCTTATGTTCAATTAGTAGGAAAATGCTTAAAAATATTGTGCAAAAAAAGAAATGAAAACTGTTCATGGCGATGGTTGAGGAGGTTGAAGCAGGGCAACATGTGGTATTTACTCAACTAATGAGTTGATGAGCAAAGCAAAACCTGCAGCTAAGGAGTGTGGACAAGGTAGAGCATAAAGACTGAACTGTTTCTGACGTTATTATAACCACATATCATGATTCACAAAAAAAAAGTAATCGCAGCCATTGAAAAATCTCCTGCCTCTAGAGCACACTTACCAGGATTTTCCAATAATGCAAGAACAGGCGAGGGCACTTGTTTCTAATTTGACATGCTATTTATAAAAAAAGTCCTTCTCTTAATTAATTTTAATCCTCCTGTTAATTCAAAACACCTTGATGTCTAGCAATTAATTCCTACTGGGTATCTGTAATGACCCAACATAAACAGTGGGAAAATCACTTAGGTTAAGTCTAGACTTTTCTGAGAGAGAAAATAATTTCCACATCAGAGTGTTTTTTAAAAACACCTACTTGCGCTTGGTTTCTGCTTGAGTCATAGCTGGGATTAAAACTGATCGTTTGTTAATTTTATAAATGAGGTCGCTGGATGTAAAAACACACTTCCTTTCCTGTCACGTCACTATAAATGCCTTCCTGCCCTGCACACCTGACTTCATTCGAGTCTTCTATTTGTTTAAGCATTTTTGTATATTTTAAAAACGTCTCACTCTTGTGTTCTTTAGGTAGGATTTGATCCTCACCACCACATACGTGTTCCTGGACTTCCTCCTAACTTGTCGGGCATTCCTGGTGGAAAACCGTAAGTCTTTTTTAGTCTTTCTTAAATGGCATAATCATACTGAGAAAGTTCACAGAAACACACATATATTCCCCTCTGCTTATGTTTTCTTACTTTTCTCTCATCACCCTTTATCACCTCACACGACCCTTTTATTTTGCTTCAGAGCTTATTCCTTTCATGTGAGCGCTGACGGACAAATGCAGCCTGTGCCTTTTCCTCCGGATGCACTGATCGGCCCTGGTATCCCGCGCCATGCTAGACAGATCAATACTCTCACCCACGGGGAGGTGGTGTGTGCCGTTACCATCAGTAACCCTACACGTCACGTTTATACCGGCGGCAAGGGCTGTGTCAAGGTGTGGGATATCAGTCACCCGGGCAACAAGACCCCTGTTTCCCAGCTGGACTGCCTTGTGAGTTCAACACATTGGTCCTCATGTAACATACTTTTAGAATACCACTTTTACAGCCACTAGTTGCTTGCATGTATACATTTCAATGACAGTTCTTTTTTGGCACATCAGAACAGGGATAACTATATTCGATCCTGTCGGCTACTTCCTGATGGACGAACTCTTATCGTTGGGGGAGAAGCGAGTACTTTATCAATCTGGGATTTGGCTACACCGACTCCTCGGATCAAAGCGGAATTAACTTCGTCTGCACCTGCATGTTATGCTCTGGCCATCAGCCCGGATTCCAAAGTCTGCTTTTCCTGCTGCTCTGATGGAAACATTGCCGTCTGGGATCTTAACAACCAGACTCTGGTTAGGTAAAGAACTGGGGAATGTAATTTAAGGTTATTGAATTATGCTGAAAGAAAAAAAAAAGAGAAAAAAAAAGAACCTGCTATTAAACCAAAACAGCATCACATGTTGGCTGCCCATTAGTTTAGTCAAGATGCTGATCTGGTTGATGTCAAGCCAACTTGAAAGAAAAACAGTATTGTTAGTTATGGGTTTGTCTGTTTCTCTGCAGGCAGTTCCAGGGCCACACAGATGGAGCCAGCTGCATAGACATTTCTAATGATGGGACCAAGCTTTGGACCGGAGGTCTGGATAACACTGTCCGGTCCTGGGACCTGAGAGAGGGACGCCAGCTGCAACAGCACGACTTCACCTCTCAGGTACACATTTATACACGTACTGCATCACGTGACTATTGGGAGCGATCATAATGAAGCAGTGTGGAATTTGTTCCACTCCTCCAGCAGCTTTCAGGTGTGTGTTCAGGGTTCAGAAATTTGGGTTTTGCACGGACGTCTATTATTATTTGGTGGTAAAATGTCACAGATGAAAATTGTGCACCCCAGGACAAGTCACTGCCATTTGCAGTTTGTGTGATTACTGTCTCGGGTTTTGATTTATTGCAGTCATTTACAAGCTCAGTTCAGAACATTTAACCCACACTAAAAGCCCGGCTGAGCCCTGTCCTCAAATACTTTTAACACTAATAATATGTGCAGGTAGAATTTAGTTTTTTCCCCCTTGTGAGTAGAAAAGCAGCAATAATAGACCATTACTGCAATTTTCCTGAATAGAGCCATTTCAGTGTGCACATGAGGAGGTGAGTGTGCAGTAAAGAGAGCTCAGAGAGGACAGTCATGGCTGATAGAGTTCTTAGGCTTTCCAGTAATGTCAGGTCTAGCCCCACTCCCCCCTGCTACAGCTTGAGCAAATCTGGAACAATTTGACAGAGAAAAGAAGTAATGGTTTACCAGTTTTTACAGCTATCAGTTGTATCCTGTGCATGCATTTTGCTCTTCCATGGTGTAAAAAAGGGATTTTTAAAAAACAATAAGGACTTAACTATTCATCTACCTCTTTGTAATGTAAAAGGTTGAGGTATAGGACTATGACATATTTTTGGAACATCTATCTGTGCCCACCTCCAATAGACAGATGCATACCTTACCCTAATATAAGAGATATACTGAGTATTATTTACACAGAATATAGGGAGACATAGCTGTCATTAAAATGGGTATGTTGGTGTTGGCTGCAGATCTTCTCACTGGGATACTGTCCAACGGGAGAGTGGCTGGCAGTTGGGATGGAGAACAGTAATGTGGAGGTGTTGCATGTCACCAAACCTGACAAATACCAGCTCCACCTGCATGAAAGCTGTGTGCTGTCACTCAGATTTGCGCACTGTGGTAAGCATAAACAACTTTATTGAAATGATTCTGTTGTCACCAGTATTTTGCAACATGAAATGAATATATGTGCCAGGTCTTGAGATGTTAACGATGAGATAATGGTTTAGCACCTGAGCGAGCAAATTAACCTTCACTTAAATAATTTACTTTGGCTTTTAAAGATTTAAAGCGTTTTTCGTTGCCGTAGACTAATGCAGTTGTCGATCCTCTGCAGGGAAGTGGTTTGTAAGTACAGGAAAAGACAATCTGCTAAATGCATGGAGAACCCCATATGGAGCCAGCATATTCCAGGTAAGTGGGCAAGAACACAACCATGGATGAAAGGCAACTGAGAGGCCAAGTGCAGCACAGCGTAATAGCCAAGAGTTATGGATTTTAGAGAAATAACCCAGGTAGAGATATCAAACACCGCTTTTGCTCACTGATTGTAAAGTTTAGCTATCAGGGTTCTATATAGAGGACCCAAGAGTATGACACAAAAGACAGATGGTAAAAAGCAAAAGATGAGCTTTAGTCACACAAGGAGATTCAAGGTTATAAAAAAACAAGCACAAGGAGCAGCTGATGCAGAATCCTGGGCACTTACCGTTATTTCTAAAAAAAAAGACATACATTGGGACTAATCTGGTGCAAAACGGAATTGAGCAGCAGAACACCAAAGAGCTAAAGCGCTAGGTAATGTGAGACTGGGAGTAGCCTGCTGATGGGGCTGATTAGATGAATGAAAACATATGAGAGGAACAGGTGATGCAGCAGGTGGGAAAGTGAAGCAGGTGAGAATCAATTATGGGAATGAATAAACTGGACTGAATGAATTACTAGATTAAAAACAAAAAACACGCAAGTGGGGGTGTTATTTCTTATTTTTAATAAAGAAAAATAAGAACTCTTAACAAGTAATTCTTGGGTATTCCTTGGATGAAATTACTTTCCTAATGAAAATACAACAGTCTGTATGACTGAACTTTTGCAGCTATTGTGAATTCAACAACCTTCTGTGTCTTTACAATAACAAGAAAGTCGTGTGTCTGCGTAGCCTTCATCTTTCTCACCCTTTTTATACATTTTCTTGCATCTTTTATTCCCCCGACAGTCAAAAGAATCATCCTCTGTGCTGAGCTGTGACATCTCCATTGATGATAAGTACATTGTGACGGGATCAGGAGATAAGAAGGCAACTGTCTATGAGGTCATCTACTAATAGCTGTGCTTGTTAAACAAGAAGGCCATCCTTCCATCCAACCGTGAGGTCTCCTTCATCTGTGTACATTTTTTTATGTGTATAGGATAAACCTAAAAGGAACAAACCAAACATTTTCTTGGACCATGACTTCCTGACCTTCTGGCTAGTCGAGGATCAAAACCAACAAGCGGACCCAAGCACAGATCTTTTTTTTTTCCTTTTGACTTTGTGTTATTGTGAGGATGAGTGAATGCTGTTGGGCTGTTAACATTCCTTTATGTTACCTTTCACTTAAGCCTCTTATATCATTTTTCTTTTTTCAGTGTGTAGACTGTAAAACAAGCATGACTGTTCACATACATACTAATCTGCCTGTGTACTTTATACATACATGGAGGCTAAAATGTATGCAAACTAGGTGGCAGATCAGAGCCGTAGTGCTTCTGGGCTACTCTGGAATATCAACAGCCAACCTGCACACAACTAATGCTGATGGTGTAAATAAAGGGGCAACAATTTGGTTACTTTTTTGCCATTTATATTGCCATGTGTTTTGAGTCTGCAGCTGAGCTTTCTTCCCATTTTGACATCCCCTCATTATTTCTGTGCTTAACTGCATCCTGCAGATGTGTCGCCTTAATTGTGACGATGGCACATTCATCCAAAGGGTGCAGGACACACAAAAATATAGCACTTGCGCACATGTGAATGGGTTTTTCAAGCAAATATATCAGAGGCTCCGTTTTTTAAATGGTATCGAAATGTGAGACAGTATATTCATCTTTAATTGGTTAGTTATGGCTTGAATTCATGTACAGTGTGTTATTTCAACACACTGATTTTTCCTTCTTTGGGCTATGAATATATACACCTTTTTATTTTTATTTTAAATAACAGTAAGAAAAAGCTTCCACCTGTGAAAAACATCAACAAATTTCATAACAATCTATCTAAAAAGGTTGTGTCAGACCCGCTTAAAATAGTATTGTCCATCAAGAATTAGTTTAGAATAGTTTCTTATTAAACATGTTCATATATTCAGTTTTTTTTAGAGATAAGATCAATAAGACTTTCTGAATGCTAGATGCAGCCAGGAGGACTTAAGCCTGGCTCAGATTAGTATGGATACTCAACTATGCCTACTACAAGATATCTGGTCATTGCTGTGAGATTTTCAGGCAACAAGGATTTACACCTAAAAATATCTGATAAAGGAACACTGCATATGAATATGCAAAATTTGGAGACAAGGGATGATATTTCAGGTACCACAAGCTTTCCGGTTACCATGTGTAGTTAGAATTGATCTATTACTCTGAGGAGACACTGGTTGCATATACATAAAAGTATCCTATTAAATACAATTTAGAAACTACTAGCTGTAGTCTAATGAGATAATGATCATGGTTTTTGTTTTCATTGTATTTATTAGCTTCATTTGTAATTAATGGCTATACTGGATGGTCCAAACTGTTGGCTATTGTTCCATCAGGTGATAAATGAAAGGGTTCCTAGACTAACAGAGTGTAGTGCTGATCTTCTAATCCATTCATTCCCAAACTTAAAAATGTTGCCAAACGATTTGAAATCTTAAAATTTTGTGCGACCAGCCAAAAACAATAATCACAGCTCTCATCAACACATTTTCCCAACAACGATGAGTTAGAAAATACACAAAACATAGGTAGAATAAGCCAGTAACTTAATTCATCAGCTTGACTTTATGAGTATATATATGAGTTCTGGTTATGTTTTAAAATGTAAATATATAAACATAAAATATGATCATAAATACTGTTTGGGGGCGTTTGATTTAGGGCAGGCAAGCCCTTTCAAGACCCAATTGAAATACCTTTGAAGGCCACAAGGAGGCAGCCACAAACGCTTTGGGAAATCACAGCTCTGATCAAAATCTTTGCCAAAAAAAAAAGAAAAAGAAGAACTGTTCCTTTAAATACCGTTGTTTGTTTACCTACAGCATCATTTTCTACCTGTGTTCCTGAATTTGTTCTTGTAGTTCAGCTTCTGAGTGAAGTAAGAGCTGTTTGTGTGTGCGCGGGTGTGTGTGTGTTGTATTTATTTCTGTATTTTCGACTCTGTGGGCACTGAACAAACTAACAGAATTGCCCTCAATGCCCTCTCTACTGACTGACTTTTGCACTGTCTCTGTCCCTTAGCTCGGACTTCTCTGGATGCTCGCTGGCTTCCTACTGATAGATTTCAGTAAAACAGATTTATTGGTGTTTGGAGGTCAGTCACTCCAGCCTGGATTTTCTGTTAAAACCTTTGGGAAAAACAAGTGGTCAGCGATGTGGTCTTGATTTGTCTTGGATTTACGTCTGTTGGCTTGTAAAAATAACACAGTGCCTTTACGCTATACTTCTGCCCTCCTTTTGTCCTGCTGCGTTCAGTTACATACGCAGAACTGAAATGTGTCTCCTCTGTTGGAAGTGTTTTTGAGTGTCTTGGAACATTTAAGGATCCTTTTTAATTACAAGGATCATTTATCAACAGTACTGCTGAAATGATCACAAATTTCCAGAACCAAACTTTATTTCAAACACTTGGAACACACTATTGACCAGTGGAGTTAACCAGAAAAAATAACTATTGGAGTTAAAAAGTGTTTATTCTTTGATATTTGTTGCTGTTTTTAAGCTTTAAAAACTTGTTTGTTGCTTGTAATTCATTTGTGTTATTACATAGTTATAACATCAGTCCCACATCACATTAATCTACAGGAATGTAAACACAACACAATAAGTTACTAGCACAGATTTATGTCACCAAGATTCTAACCTATAATCATCCAATCAGGATGGATGCCAGCTTATCCTAAACAGGCATTTTAAACTTTCTTACTAAACCGAACTATCAGGAGGCATATGTTAAACAGTAATAATTTTAAATTGAGTGCCTAAACCCAATCTCTTGGTTTAGCTACTGCCAGTAACTTTTGTTAGGTTAGTTTAGTTTGATATGAGATTTTTAGTACTTTGGAGTAATTTGGCAACAAGAAAGACTGATATAGACTTGCTTTGTGGATGTACTAGTAGTGCCTGTCAGAATGAATTTGAAGACTATGAATGAAACTGTTCTTATATTACTCAGATCCATCCTGTACTATTGCTGAATTCATCTATTTCCTTTTGAGGTAAATGACATGTTGCCAGCAACGTATTTCTGTAACTCATTGTTTACGCTTTTTGCTCTCATTTCATGAAATGGGAGGGGGGAAAAAAAGAAATGTGACCACATTTTTTTAACTACTGTAAATGACTGCTTTACTTTGAAAATTGATAAAGCACTCATGCTTAGTGTTAACCTGCCTGAGATCTACCTACCTATCTTATTTTAATAAGGTCTTGATTAGGGATGTACTGATATATCGGCAGATTGTTTTAGGAAAAGAAAAGTTTAAATTAAATACATTATATAGAAGCATGTTGGCTATGTGGCAGATTGAAAGAAAGCCTTGTAATAAATGCACTGATCTGAATACAAAAAGACATTTTACAGTATGGTATGTTGAGCTGACTGGATTTCATACAGGAGAGACTGTATTGAAAATAATTTACTGTTATGGCTGTTTTTTGTTTGTTTTTTTACACAGACACTGTACATTTCGAAGGTGGTTATAAATATGTTTTTTCACATTCCTGTTTGCTAAATTCAGCTATGCTTTCTGATCAAAATGACGATTCATTCACTTTGCTGTCTTGAGTGCTCTTTTGCGCTTTCTGCTCTTGAATGAATAAAATCTGGTGTCACCTCCTTGTACTATCTTCAGTCTTCATCTAGATAAAACATTAAAAAGGAAAAAAAAGGAAATGCTCTTTGGTTGTAGTCGCTGTCATGTCAAGAGTCAAATCTGAATGTTACTCATCTTATCTGACTGCTACATGTTAGAAGGCTAACAAGATCTGGCACAGAAATGTTGTTAAACAGTAATGATGTGTAGAGCATTTAGCTTGACTGGCTATAACTTTACTGTAAACATGTAATTATTCAAGCTTACAGCAGAAACTTCCTGTTACTAGTTGAGCTTTTTTCATTCGATACAAAATGCCTTTGCTCTCTTTTTTCTAGTCTGTGCTTGAATTTATTAAATTACTGTGTGGACTGTTTTGTCTGAGCGTCTTTTACTGTTTAAGCTAGAAGTCTGTAGGACTTGTGTATCGTTTAGGTTCTATTTTATTACCAGATAACATAGTTAATTGCAATTAAATTCCCCCCCAAAAAACACATTGTAGTTGCACTGGAAAAGCATCAGAGAAAGTGTAAGATTTATTGCTACATATTGCAGCAAACGTATTAGTGACAAGGATCTGAGAGATTTGGGTTTCTTCTGCCAATCAAGCAAGGGATCTTTCACTTGTTAGGTGAATGTCTATGGAGCTGCTATATTTAACGTATTAGGGACTATGTGAAATATAACAATAAGTAGATTTTCCCTACAATACCTGTGTTGGTGGCACCTTGCACTTTTGTATTGCACTCAGTCTAAAAATATTTTTTTAGATAAAGCAACCTACAATAAGAAAATGTTGTAATTAGTTATACTTGTTAATACTAATGGGCATTAGTATTCCTCACCCCTAACTGTAACTATTCAGTGCAAATGTGAAACCCAGCCACCGCTTGTCTATACATATGCAATGCTGGGATAACTATTTGAGTTAAATTACTAACCCTAACCTGGAATGTCAATCAAGAAATACTGGTCTGCACTATTGTACTGTTTTTTTCTGGTGAACAATAAACAGTCAGGGAATTCCAGATGAGTGAACATCCTGTGTATTACTTTTGGTTCTCTAAATTGTTCTGATGGATGGACTGAGACTGGAGGACAGTCATTAAAATAGTTTTGGGGTTTCTTCATTTAAAATTGCAAATGTCCAATGTAGACATAATTTTTGTCCATAAATCTATTTCCTTCCATTTATCCAATTCAGGGTTGTGGTTTGAGCCTGTCCCAGCTGTTACTGGGCAACAGGCAAGGTACACCATAGATATATCTTTTAAAAGAATTAGTTGTGTAATGCACTGAGAAAGGTTAACTGACGCGATGTGGGATATACCCAAAGAAAGTGCACTCAAATTGTCAGTTTTGTTGAGTAGATTACATGGGATTGTTTTTATGACATGCAGGTCAATCACTTGTGTCTCATTTTAAACTGAAAATCTAAGCTGCAGTTTGCAGATTGTCTTTTGTTTAACTGATTTAACATTAAATCTACTAAAACAACCTTCCATATATTCCCATCTTTACATTTTGAAACCTGCTTCAGAATCCTCTTTGCACCGAACTGATAGAATTTAATTGAATAAACTGGTCAAATAAAGTATCCAGTGTGTCCACTGTTGCTTAGAAATCCCACATATTCACTGATTTCAAAGTATTCCTAGGACACAACCATCTATGTTCATTTTAAAGTATACTGTGTGCCCAAAAAATATATTTTACCAGAAAAGATCCCGATTTTGACTGGAGTGTGTAGCAGGCCTTCTCTACATCCATATTAAATGAGCTGCGAGAAACAAGGGTTTCGAGTGTTTTAGTGTGGCATTTTAGTGCAAACTGACAGGTCAGCGTCTCACTCTAACCTCCCATTGTGAACGTGCTGTGTTCACACAGTGCACAGCACTGGACTGCTAAAGTGGATTAAGTGATCTAAGTGAGGGCTGTGGAGGAGGACGCTCCACCATTACAGTGAATGATACTCCTGTTACAGCTCTCCAACCAGTACTTCACACAGCCAAAAGTGGGAGAGAAGGAGGAAAGGTGGGGATGCAACGTGGGAATGAGCCACCCTACTTCAACATTTTATATTAAGAGCACTTGCAGCATGCAAATTGCCCACTTTCCTGACAGACACAGAAGCTGGATTAAACAAACAGGCCACACAATAGCAACATGGTGTTAGTGTCCACGTGGTGAATCACACTGTTGCTAGATATGGCTCATAAAGCAAGATATACTTTGTAACAAAACTGCATATTTCGATATCTAAAATAGGTATGTTTGTGACCACAGATTTACATTTATTCTCCTTCCAAAAACCGTTAGGATTCCAATAATCCGGGGTAGGCTAAAGGACGGGGCTGACTTTGATCAAGCGAAGGGCCACACACGGGATAACAAAACTGTGGTTACAGGTTTTAGTCTAAATTTTACTAACATAAAAGTAAAATCTGTCTAAATTATATGTTAACATTTAATTTATCACACGTCTTTAAAGTGATATCAGTGATATCACTGCAACCGAGTTAACAAGCTGTGCAGACTCACTGTAGTCATTCACCTCGATTCTGTTTCCAGCCCTTGCACCATATTTGCCCATGTGTGTCATAGTCTGTAGGCATAATGTTCGCAGAGTACCACTTAACAGAATCATTGCAATACTCTGCTGACTTCGCACTGTCAGAATTGCTTTAATCAACTCACTGTTTTACAGCTCTGGCAGTACACTCTCGAAAATCTAGAGGATTATAGTAGCCGAGTGAATATTTACTGCAGTTCCAAACAAAGACTGTGAGGGTGTCCTTCAGGACACAGTTCACTAGAAACACTGTGCAAAAGCTCTGCGATCTACTTAGGAAAAGGGATTCTTTAAGCTAGCATCAGATAATGATGTTTAGCAGGATTAGCATTTTAGCTTTGCATGCTAAAGTTGGAGTTTTTAAACTGAAAGTATGTTGATGCTAATAAATTTTGCATATACTTTGTCAGAAACAAAGTTACTGAACATTTATTTTGTAAATTAATCCCACAGTGATAAATAAAATGAAACTTAAAATTTGAGAAAATTTAAAATTTCTTCTGAGTGTAACAGGCAAGTTCTTAGTTTAGTGACAGTACAGCCAACTGTAGCAACAGTTTCCTGAAAATGAAAAGTTATGGGAGAAATTATATCTCAGTCGGGATCAATCTATTACCAGACAAATTCAGAGTTCTTCTCTGTAAAAACAAAGGACATCAAATGACTTTGCCAAAACCCCACCGAAATGAAACTGTAGATAGATATCAAATAGATAACTGACATTAGCTCAAGATATAAACAAGGTATAAACATATATGCAGACAGATATGACAATAAATGACCCATAAAATAAACTTAAACCATACTAAATCAACTACAATGTCAGCTTTAAGAATTACTCTATGGTTTATTCATTCATATTCAACAATTTATTCAGGCACAAAAGCTCTTATGGTTAACTTTAGCTTTTATTTTCATTTCTTAACAAGCCTCATCATCTGGATCATGTTAAATCTGAAAACAGGGGCAAACTTTAGCAGAAGTCCTTCAAAGTCCAGTGTGTCAGAGGTAGGTTTGGTGGGTGTGTTACGCAGTCAGCAGCAATGTGCGTGCAAACTCTACTGTTTCCATAAGACACTGCATGTGTGTCTTTAGTCTTTTATTTCTCAGAGGACACCAAGTGCACAAAGGATATAGAAATGCCAAAGTTTAGGCTTACTGGGATTATATCAGTGTTATAGTACTGTCTTTTATGGCCATGCATTTGGCCAAATCTTTGACTGTCATATCTGACTTACTAATTTTCATCTTATTCCATTTTCTGCCTTGCCTGTACCGTCACATCTAAGAAAAAGATTGGATGAGACTACATAGGAGTCAGCATGTCCATTAACTTATCTGGGGAAGTAAATTTGAGAGTGATTCTGTAATGAGATGACAGATTTGTAAGAAGCTTTATACTTTTGAGCAATTCAAAAGCAGCATTTCTCACAACAGCTGATGCTGCTAACAATTTCCTGCCCTGTTACAGGGTGGACTGATGATTAATTCATATCTCTGCCATCTTAACAAGGTTGTGCCCGTTAGTGGGCGAGAGGGGTGGGCACACTCCGCAGGGCTTTGATATCCTACATTCAAGGCTGTGTCACACATTAATGACTTCTTTGAGCTATGAAACGAGCGTCATTATCTCTTTCCAAAAAGGGAAGGATGAGAGATTTCAGCTCAACTTGTATAAAGACAGGGGAGGAATCAGTCATCATGTACTGACTATGTGTGTGTATGCGTGTATGTGAGACACTTCGGCACAGGAATTGGACCTGAGTCAGAGGATGGAAAAGGTAGATTTTGGTGTGTATAGATCTACATAAACCAATCAAGTTTTGGAGGAAAAACATTTAGCTACATGAGCCGAGGGCAGCACAGTGTAGAGGTTAGCACTGTTGCCACTGTTCCCTGGGAAAGCACAGGTCCTTCTCTGTGTGTTTTCATGTTCTCCTGGTGCCTGTGTGTGTTCTTTCTAGGTAGTCTGGCTTCCTTCCGCAGTCCAAAGACATCCATGTTTGAGTCATTACTGACTTTACATCAACTGAATGTGTGAATGTACGCTATGAAATGAGTTGTCTGTTTTCAAGTGTTAGGCCTGTGACAGACTGACGGTCCATCAAGGGTGTAGCCCACCTCCTCCCTGATAACAGTTGGGATAGGACCCAACCCCCCTGTGACCCTGAATTGGATGAGCATAAGAAAATGGATGGATGGAAGATAACCTTGATATCTCTGAGGATCATATTGCATCTGCATCTTTTAGGGCTGTAATCAAAATCACACCAAAAAAAAAAAAAAAAAATCAAAGTTCAACTTATTCAAATATCTGATTTATAACTACCTCAGAAATGATGCCGGAGCATGCTTGAGTGACCTTCCTGTTAGTTGATAAGGTGGGAGAATTTACATCTGTATCATGAGTTGGTTCATGACTTGAAGTATAATTCCAGAATAATTCATTTCAGCTGCTGCTTGAACTGCCATAGAAGTCTAATCACTCGGAAAAAATGAACTGGTCAGGACAAAGTTCAGGCAAAACAAGGATAATGGTGGCTTTTATTCAAATATACCAGTAAGCAATTTCAGTGAGTCAGCATGAGCAGAACCCTGACCCCAGCTCACCTAAATGGAACCAGCTCACCTAATGTTATTATCTGCGCTTTTCTGATTAGACTGTGAAAAAGTAAAAATACCTGTAGCTTTTATGTAAAACCAATTTGCTTGTGTATTGAAATCTTTCAGTGCCCAATCTTTGGATTTGTGCAATATGCTGCCGGCAGGAGGTTAATCATTGTGATTTTGAAATAAATAGCTCAAAAACTGGAGTATCCCTGGATCCATGAAAGGATAAGCTGCAGTACATCTGCATCTGTTTCCTTTAGATCAAAATTTCAATCTGATAGCAGATTTACCACCCAAAACTTTGTGGTTTTAGAGTATAAAACAAATATAATAAAAATATCAGTATTAAAAAATTAATCAGTTTCATGCCTTCTATTTTTTTCCTTTTCATTTGCAATTCAGTCATTTTTCTAAACCTCTCAGCTATCAAAATGTTTTAGCTTTTTCTTTTTTGCTTTACTTTAAAAGAGGCTTTTCATGCCTCTACATCTATTCTGTCACTTCACGGCTGCTGCTGTGAAGAGTTCAAGGGTCACGGAAAAGTAGAGAGAGCTGGATGAGTGAGAGGGTTTAAGTTCACACGGAGAGTGGAGGATTGTATATTCCCTAAGAAAACAGGAGCAGTCATTTGAGTGGAGGTCATGGACATTTCCATGCATACTGATAGAATAGGTGGGAGCGTTGGAGGAGAAAGGCCTCTTAAAACCAAATGAACTAAAAGCTCTTGGTTTGAATGCTCTTCAGCCCGTACTTTACTCTACCTCGAATAAAGCACTCAGGTCAGAAGGGATGCTTTTTGAAGCTTTTAGGCTAACTCCCATTCCCACTTAAAACCAACTTTAGTTCCCATTTCTAAACAAGGCAAGGCCTTTTCCCTGCATTGGTTTCAGTGTTACTTTAGCATGTTGTAAAAGACCAATTTGTGGCCACAGTTTGTGAAATGTTCAGTGCACACCTTTTTAAGAAATTAAAGATGTGCATTCTGAATATGCCATTATTCATGCACATATGAGTCCAGTTCACATTTAAACAAATGCACATTTAATACCAACAGATCAGTTACTTTCCGGCTTTTCTTAAAGAACTGTATATTTTAACCTGCATAATTGTGTGAAAGGCACAGTTCTCTAATATACTAACACTTTTTGTAAAATTACACTGACCGAATACATTTCCTAGACAATTTACCCGATTGAAACGACCACATTATTACTCTAATGATTATCCTAACAATCAGCCAATCTGAAAACGTCCAGTTTTCAACTTAAGCACCTTGAGGGACCAGTTGTTGTGATTTGGTGATATATAAATAGAAATGAATTGAGTCTTCATTTTAAAATTGGATTATTTGTTTTCACAAGGAAGACAGATCCCCAGAGTGTAACTGTGTAAATAATGTACAAGAAGAGTAAGGCAAGCACACACACTCATGTAAGTTCAGCTCAGCTGTAGTGCTTTTAAAATCCACATGATGGCAGCTTTGACGTGCGATGCTCTGCTTGCTCTCATGCTTTCAGAGGAGAAATATCAACAGAAGTTTGCAGTTCTGGCCCTTGGAGCCGATGCATAATTATTATTATTATTTTTTTATTTCCATCTGAAAATGGATCTGCAAAAATTTATTCAGAAGCCGATTTACAACCTTGAGGAATAATTTACCAATTTAGGCCTATGGACAATAGATAGTTGGGAAAATATTTAGATGGGTGTTTTTTGTTCCCATCACAAGGCTAGAGAAAGAATTTAAAAGCTACACCTAAGCTACACCACAAAAGGTTTTAGCAGCCACTCTAAATTTGATGCAACAAATATGAAACAGTGCTTACTTCAGTTACAGCAGTACTGTTTTCATAACAAGAAGAACCTGAACGGGGATCTTATGGTAAAAAAAAAAGTGTTTAGGCTTTTAAAAAGATGCAAGATTCTTTACTTATATTTTGTTTAATTATAGCTATACCTTTACTGGTGCATACAATTCAAATAACAGATCAAGTCAAAGTCAAAGTCAAAGTCAACTTTATTTGTCAATTCTGCCACATGTACAGGACATACAGAGAATAGAAATTTCGTTACTCTCAGATATACTAATGTGTGTGTATGTATAAATATATGTAGATATGCATAAGACTATCTATATTATATATAAATATGTGATTTTGGAGGATGTAAACAGTACAGCTTGACAAAAGAATTGCACATCAGAGCTATATATAAGTAAGTTTAAAAACTAAAGTGATAGAAAATGCTGCATTTAAAACCACTCTTTACACTATTTGTGTGAAGCTGTAGAAAAGGCTGCTATAGGGAGCTTGATTTAAATATTTCAACCATATGACATAATTGTAGGATTTAGAAGTAACAAAAAACAAGCAATATTCATAAAAAAATGTGGTGCATTTTCACAAATCTGCACATGTAAACCGTTTCTTTAATCAGAAGGTGGCGATATGGAGCTCTACTTCCCCTGCCAAAAACCACAAAAGAAGATTACCGCTAGGTTACCTAGCAGGCTAGCAGTTGCTAAATTTGATCCCGTTTAATTAGTCGAGAACATTTAAAATGATCCTGCAGTCATTCAAACCGTGGCTGCTTCGTTGCAGGAGTCTGCCGTTGGTTTGCACAAGAGCGTACCACGCAGATAAAGTCGCTCGACTCGGCTCACAGCCTGATAAACAGACTTCTGAATATCAGGTAGGTTAGCCTGTTGCTAACGCCTGCTAGTCAAACAGTAAGGTAACAGTTCGGAGAGTTCAGACGCATCCAGGTGAGGTGTTTTACACCTGACGGGCAACAGGAACTAATAACGTTCCCAGACACGAAGGAAAGTGTTTGTTTAGTCTGTCCCCTATGTTGAAGTTCACTCTAGAGGTCAGACTCCTTAAAAGCTAAGAATTTATCGACAATATCAGCGCTGAAGAATTAAGTGAGTTGTGGAGCTAAACAGCGTGCAAAAAAAGTCTACCAGTCTAACTGTGAAGGTGCAACCTCTGAAAGTGAAAGACACAAATAACAGCTTTGCATGTCATTGCAACAACAATACATTTCTTAGAATAACTGATTAGTGAGGCTTGATGTTTTATTGCTTAAAGTTGCTAGTTTGAAGCTATAATTTTGTGATTATATCAATGGCACAAAACAGTCAATTCATCCTCAGTGGCACAATCATCAGCTGTTTAAATACAACATAAAAAAATCATATGCACACAAGGACTGTAGTGCTTTCCCACTTACGCCATTAAGGGTTAGTTAGTGGAAGCCAGTTACAGGTACAGATGTCTTGTATGAATCAGACTGGTGTTAATAGCAGGTTACTGTTGGGGTTGAGTGGTGTTTTAATTCAACAGTTAATCTGTTTTTTATGACAGCGTGTTTTTGTCATTCACAATTTATATGTGAATTACAAGTTTCAAAATACAAGATGATCAACTGCCCTTGAAGGTAAACTGTGTAAAAATCTCACCATGTCACGAGGTATCAGTCGATTGCCGATTGCAGTCAACTGAATTTTTTTTCTTACATTAACCAATTCAAGTGCATAGTACTAGCTATGTTGACCACTGTAGGACAAACAACTCTGCCTGCCATTAATCTGTAGTGCGTGTAGGTGTAGTAGGTGCATGTAGTATATGTCCACGTTTATTTACTGGAGGAGGCTGCAAAACCTTGTGAAAGGAGTCCAATACAAATCGATGAAGCACTGCTGTCTTTGCTGCTGTTTTCTGCTGTTTTATCAAGTGCCTCTAACATCTCTGGACTCAGACTCTTAGCAAATAAACTCTCACTAGGTGAGAATCCAATCAAACTGTTTGTTAGAGGCAAAGTGTGATTTTTAGTACAATCAAGCATAATATTAACAGACACAATATTCGCTTATAACCAGCTGTTGCTGTTGTTTAGCTGGTTTGTAGACAGCTGTCCAGAGATCGGAGGTTCGCTTGTCCAATCTGATGACAATAAGTCACTGTGACAATATCTAAGCATGTTTCCATGTGTTAGAGCCCTGACTTCAGTTCAGGAAATAAGGCTTGAGGTGAGCAGGATGAGGATGAGTTTCTAACCACATGCCGCTTGCTCCTTCACATTTTTGCTTCTTTGGTGAACAAGATCTACTCTCAGTTTAAAAACCATAGGTATGATCCTTAAATCATATCACATCTTGAATCTGAAGGTGCAGGCATGAATTAAAATTTGCCTCCATTGTACTGCCTGTGTGTTCTCGTCTCCTCTGCCTTTGGCGTACCACGTATGCGGTCCGTCTCTGGCCACACATATAAAAGGTTATTTGGCAGAACGGTGATGCCCGTCTTGTCCATTGTATTCAGTTTGCAGAGCAACATGGGAGCTTCCACAAACTGCTGACCTCTTCTGTGTTTTTTAATAAAATTATCAATTTGTTGGAACACATAACTAAACACTAATCAGTGTATATTTATGAGTACAATTTTTTTTATATTAAATAAACTCAACAAATGACTGGAGAGCATTTACATCATCATCATCATTTACATTTTCTTATTTTAGTGCAAATCTCTTACAGAAATTGGATTAAGAGGAAACTCTAACAAATGAATTTCTCTCTTTTTGTTTTTTAGGAGAATTATGACCGAATGAAAGTTCTTCTTGATGAGCTGAAAAGCCGGACAGAAAATATTAAATTGGGTATGTGTTCGCACACAGCAGGTTACGCACTATCCCAGAGATAAATTCATCACTTTGTGTTTTCATTTCAGCAGTTCAAATTAGTGCCTGGGTGATGAAATTGTTTCCCAAACATCATTGCTTACACCTATGTGTTCTAGTAAAGTAATCAGGTTCCACTTGTAGATGATTAAGCCTTAAGGGACCTGCTCTAACACGTAAATGCATAAAAAGCACTTTTTATATGGGAGTATGTGTTAAACTGCATGCCGTTTAACACATAGTTAGCTGTTTACTTGATCTTAACATAATGTAAAAAACATAAAATAATCTACTTCCAAACTCTGTAATGAGAGGTTGCTATTATTAGAGAGGCGTAGCTGGAACTCAGGAGAAAAGTTATGTTTAAAAGCAGTAGACAAGACATATTAAAAAATGTATAAGTTATTATGATTGTGTAGTCTACTGTATAAATATATAATAAAAGTAAGAAATATAAGACTTGTGTAAGATTGTTATTGTTTATAAAACATTTGTTTTTCTCTTCTGTTTATTTGTTTTTAATTCTTTTTCTCTTTTTGGTGAAATGTAGTTAAAAAAGTACAGTATTGCTATTTAGAGCAAGTTCTGTAAAAAGTATAGGTGTAATAAGGTTTCAAATTTTTATTCTTTTGATAAATGATGACATGACTAAAATAAAATGACAAAACATTGCAACTAATTGACCCAACAAAAGGAATAAATGTGCTGAAAGTGACAATAGAAATGATTTTCAGTAAAACACAGAAAGTTGTGACCCCGACCGAGGTACACGTTCGCTTATTTTTCAACCCTACTGGCACACAGAAAAACATCAGTAACTACAAAAGTCACAAAGAAATGAATAAAAGCCTGTCCCACCAGGGATTAACAATTCTTGGTAATTTTATGTTTTTATTTGTCTTACACCATCAGCACTGTCATCAATGCTACTTGCAAGAGTAGTAGTAGTACTTGCAAAATATTCTCAAATTGTTAAGTTTGTAATTTTGTTATTATTCATTTATTACTTTTTAATTAATTCAGGAGGAGGAGAAAAAGCAAGAAGACTTCATACTTCCCGTGGGAAACTGTTGCCTAGAGAGCGCATAGACAGACTGCTGGATCCAGGGTATTACTGCTTACTTCTATCTTTGTCACAGATTTAAAAGTCATGGCTGTTTCATCCCCCCTAGCTTTTGTCCTAGAATTTGTCCTTACACAAACTGTGGTATCACTAGTTTTAAATGTCTGATGGTGTCTACAGTACAGTTCTCTGTACAATGAGAAGAAGCAAAAGAGGATAATATTTCTCTAAACTAAAATGTACTATTTTAAAAGAACTTGTGCAGAAAAACATGGATGCATGGATATGAATTTGTCTTCTTTTCCCCGCTTTTATTTCATGTTATTGCAGGTCTCCATTTTTGGAATTTTCCCAATTTGCAGGATATGAGTTGTATGGAAAAGAGGAAGTCCCAGCAGGCGGTATAATTACTGGAATTGGGCGGGTTTCAGGGCAAGTGCTATAAATGTTTATGATATTCACCAGATTTGAATGTAATGCCTTTAAAAAATAGTGAAAGTGTTTCGTTCTGATGATCATATGTAAAAATGGTTCAGTTTAATAATTTGTCACAGATGAAAATTTATATTTTTAACCACAGGATCAGATCCAAAGTAATTACAGTGTAGGTTTTCCACTAGAATCTCAATTGAGTACCACAGGTGCATAATCTAATATTTATTTATTCATTCTTTTCTAAATGTTCATAGAGTGGAGTGTATTATTGTTGCAAATGATGCTACTGTCAAAGGGGGAACATACTACCCAATTACAGTGAAGAAACACCTTCGTGCACAAGAAATAGCCCAGCAGAACCATCTGCCATGCATTTACTTGGGTGAGTATCTCCATATTTGTAAGGGTTTGTAAAACACTAATAAACGATTATCTACAGAATCAAAGAATAATAATATTATTAATAATAATTATTAGTAATAAAAAATAATAATAGTAATAATAATTTTCTACTATCCCTGTTAGAATTTAACTTTAAAATACAGTAGGACTGTTGGGTTAGGGTTTGTCAGTTCACCTGTGCAAGTAGAGCCTGACTGATATATGCAATATGTTATAATGGCTAAAAAAATAAACATTTCAAAAGTAAGAGCGAGATGGATGAAACACTTTAACTGTGTTATAAGTGATGGTGTTGCATAGTTTGTCCACCAGAGGACACTCTGCAATTTCCCTGTTGACAACACTTATTTGGTTCACCACAAACACAACAAACCAGCTTACCCGTGTTGTTGGCAGAATGTAAATGAGTAATCAATGACTTGTAACAGTAAACCAAACTACATTTTCATTATATCTTAGTAAACACTCATAAATAACTGCTGGGGAAATCTGTTTGTTTCACACATCGGAAAAAAAAACATTGGCCAGTATATCAGATTTTTAAATCACCAAATATTAGTATCAGTATTGGGCTTAAAACCCTATAACAGCTTCTTAAGGGACTTATGGGAAAAATCCTAATATTTGGGTTGTTTTTTTTTGGTTTTTTTTTGGTCAATATTTACACCAGAGACATCCCAGAATGCCCTGCCTGAGGATAGCAGGGAAGTCTGTCTCTGTAATCTAATTATAGTCGAGATGTTTATAATAAGTGAGTTTGTAATGTTTTTATCTCCTTCAGTGGATTCTGGCGGTGCTAACCTGCCCAGGCAGGCGGAAGTCTTTCCAGACAGAGATCATTTCGGGCGCATTTTCTACAACCAGGCCAGGTTGTCTTCAGAGGGAATAGCACAGGTGATGCATTGTATTAACTCATTTAATGGGCACAAAAGCAGAATGATAAAACCCTAACGGAGTGGCTTTATAATTTGCTTGCCTCCCCCGATTACATCTTTACTAAAGCCCATTATTGGGCTTCCACGTTATATTTGTTTACCTTTTAAATAATGACTTTTGTTATTCTTTCATTCTATACGTGTAGAAGGCAATATAAATGAATATACATGAAAGTCACAGTCCTCTATTATGTATTTTTTAAATTATTTAATTTTTTTCACCATGCTGTCTTGGGGCAAAGGCCATTTTGCTGCAAGGCAAAGGCAATAAAAATACTGAGCGACAGATACACAAAAGAAATTAATTATGGCAGCAGGGGCATTCATGGCCTGTTGGAACATTGTGGGAAAAGCTTCCATGAACAGAAATTGACAGCAATCACATGATAAACTGTATTAAATTGAATTTAATATTTATTTAAGAACACAGAAGAGCCTTTATCACCAGGGTTATATCACATTATACTGCTCAGTGTCTGTATTTTTTGCAGTTCTGGTAGCTCTCTCTTTTTTCAACCATACGTGTGTTTACATCCTTGTTGAAACAAGAAAAATATCAAAGAGCAGAGGTGGTATATTCAAATGAATTCCACGCTTGAAGGCTCTTCATGTTTTGCACCTGCAGGCTACTCAAATCCATCTTATATATGATGATGAAGAGAACTGCAGCGGTTTTGCACTGTGCACGGTTTTGCACCTGTCTTGCAGTCACATCTCTATTGATTCAAGGATGATAAAAAGCAGGATATATTGCTCACCAAACCGACCTTCACTGTGTGTTAGTTAGAAAGCTGTTTTCAAATTCATCTGCAGGAAGACGAAAGTTTTTCAGAGCTATAAAATGTTTTGGCCAGTGTAATGTTCTTTTGGAATTTTTCCTTCTCTTGGCAGAATAATATATGTTCAGAATTTATTTCTGGAAGAGTGGTTTTCTTGAAAATGGAATGTTTCTATGAGCCCACCTGAAATAAGAGTTGTAGTTCCCACATCTAAATTGAATACCATTCCCTGTCCAATAGGCATCATAAAGTCTGCAGTACTCATAGCTTAAAAGTTGTTGTTCAGTGATGTAATGGCTATTTTGTTTCTAGTATTTAAACTTTTCAAGTGAAACTATAACCAGATTTTTTTTTTGGTAATGGAGTAGTCATAGGTGGCATTATAACTGCACATAAGGTTAATTGAAGTTTTAAAGAGAAAAAAAACCCCTAATCATATGCAAATTATTCAAAGCAGAGTAATGAAGATATCTTTGAAAATGCCTGAAGGATATGTTTTAATATTGTACATGTCTGATATGAGACCTAACTATTTTTCTTCTCTCTTCAAGATTGCTGTCGTGATGGGCTCCTGCACTGCTGGAGGAGCGTATGTGCCAGCAATGGCAGACGAGAGCATCATCGTACGGAAGCAAGGAACCATTTTTCTTGGAGGACCTCCACTGGTTTGTTAATTTTTTATTATTTCTGTTATTATTTAACATTAAGTAACTGACAAACAGACAAATATTGTGTTTCATTTTATAGAGCTAAATGTTTGTTCATATAGCAAGCTATATATTTGAACTTGTACTGAATACAAGAGATGAAATGCATATTTCCTGGTAATATAATTCTTTAATAGGTCAAAGCTGCCACTGGGGAAGAAGTTTCTGCAGAAGATCTTGGTGGTGCTGATCTACACTGCAAGTATGAACAGATCATTTTTATGGGATATGTGGGATTCAATATTAGCTCTCATCTTGACTTTTAAATACCAAAGAGATAGCTAAATAGTTTTCGCAAAATATATACATCAGGACTTGATGTTCGAATCCCTGAAAATGACGATTTAATGTCCTCTGTGACCTTGTGTTATACGTCCAGTTTGGGTATTCAAGTGATGCTAATTACAAGCTGGGTTGATAGAAAAGTAGATTGTTCTCTTACTGAAATCATAATGTTATACAGATCCTTAAAGCAAATTCACTTTCCTTGTTTCTGTGTCAATGAGGAGGCAGTACTTCACAATAATAAAGTGTTGTTACACAAAAGAAAAAGACTAAAATATCCAAATATCCCATTTACTTAAATATCCAACTACTTATTGTTATTTTCCCTTATTGTCATGTTGGGAAAGTTCCTACAAGCTTGGAACACCATCATTTTAGACACGTGTCCCATTACTCTTGATAGTTGTTTGGTAGAAGCTTCACCAGGTTTTTTTTTTTTTAGACATCTCTAGATGCTTTGTTAGGTTCAGGTCTGGACCCTGACAGAGTTTTTCCCCAAGCAACACCATTGTTTTCTTGGCAGTATGCTTCAGGTTAGTCTTGTGTGATTCTAGTTGCTTGTTTAACCGAGGTCCTTCTTCCCAGATGACTCAATTCAGTTGAGCAGCCAAATTTAGGATGACTGTTCCAGGATTAAGAATGATGGAGGTTATTGTTCTCTTGGATATTATTGTGTCTTTCCCCAGATCTGTGCTTTGAGACAATCCAATCTAGCACACCTACCAATAGTTCTCTCGACATCATGACTTGTTTTTTTCATCTACAGTCTGCTGTGTGTGCCTTTCCTGATTATTTCTATTTAATTAAGTTAGGCACAATTGGAATCCAGTCAAGTTATATAGACATCTCAAAGATCATTGCTCTGAGTGTCATAGCAAAGGATTTGATTTGACTTGGGTAATTAAAGTGTTTCTCAGTTTCTTTCTTTCTTATTTTGAACCAATTAACAAAATACATTTTGGGCTTTGTCTTTGTTTCATATAAAAATGAACTCAATCCGATTATTAACCCTTTCATCAAAAGCATGAAATGTTCAGGAAACTTTCTACCTACACTATGTACTACATAGAAAGTACTGTAGGTTTTTTTCCCCCACAGTAATGATTTATAAGGTAATATTTCCAATGACTGCCTTTGTTTTTTCTTACTTTGCAGAAAATCTGGAGTGACAGACCACTATGCTTTAGACGATAACCACGCTCTTCATTTAGCGAGAAAGACAGTGAGAAGCCTTAACTACAGAAAAAATATCGAGGTCAGTCTGTTGTTTACAGTCAACAATTTAAATCAAACTGTTCTCTCTGTAGCTTCATTGACACTGAGTCTTTTTGTTTGCTTTTTTTTTTAGGTTACTATAGAACCTCCTGAGAGTCCTCTCTATCCTGCAGATGAACTCTACGGCATAGTCGGAGATAACTTGAAACGTAACTTTGATGTCAGAGAGGTAATTGCCCAGTTTCCAGAACGATGGTTTCAAGTCGCACTTAAAAAAATTCCCTTCTATATTAATACGCTTTCACAGGAGTGTGTGTAGATCTGTGATGGACTACACCCTATTATTCACTAGCTTGTAGAACTAGAAATAACTTGGAGTAATAATGTTCAGTGTGACTTTATCAGTGTTTCACATCATTGTGGTGGATTGTTGTCCCACTATTCTAACATTTCTTCAGTTCATTGATTTCTGCAGAGCTCTCCTAACATACCTGCACAGCATTTCAATCAGTTTGAGGTCTGGGCTCTTATTGGGCTGTTGCAGCACCTTGATTCTTTTCTTTTTCAGCCAGTCTGTTGTAAATTTTCTGCTGTCCTTGAGATCGTCATCCCGTTACGCAACTCAGTTGTGCCCGTGCTTTAGCTGTCAGACAGATGGCCTCATTTGGCTTTAGAATATGCTGGTGTACAGAGGAGTTCATGCTTGACTGTAAAGTGCTGCAAAACAAGCACAAATCATCTCTCTTCCACCATGCTTGATAGTTGGCGTGAGGTGTTTGTGCAGATCTGCTGGGTTTGGTTTTCACCTTACATGGTGTTGTGCATTATGACCAAACATCTCCACTTTGATTTTGTCCAAAGGACATTGTTCCAGAAGTCTTGTAGTTTGTTCAGAAGCAACTTTTTGAACCTAAGCTGTGCTGCCATGTTCTTTTCAGAGAGCATAGGCTTTCTCCAGGCTGCACTAACAAACAAGTCCCTTGTATTTCTAATTATATTGTCATGAATGTTAACATTTAACATGCTAACTGGACCCTGTAAAATCTGAGATGAAGCTCTTGTTTTTTTTTACGCCACAGAAATAAAAGGCTGATGGAGTATTGTTGTCACCCTCCTGGGTGAGTGGGCAGGTGGGCAGTGTGGGCACCCACAATTGTAAATACAATAACTCAAGAAAGATGCGATGCAGATTTGGAAATCTTTACCATGGGTGCAGCTGCTAGAAGCTAGAGCATTGCTGGGCCTGAACTTTGGTTCGATTTCCTGGGAAGATTGTGGCATTGTATTAACACACACCTGAATATTCCAGACTAGAAAATTTCTGTTCAGTTTTATTTATACAGCTCCAATTCACAACAAACTCTCAAAGCTTCTGCTTTTATAGGTCACACTTGCTGATGATCAGTAAATCAAATACTTCTGGTTAGCAACACCTGGCTGCTACTTATCCTGTTCCTATGGAATTCCTTTGAAGCAATAAGAGTGTACTAAGCTTTTCACAGGACTGCTTGGAAGATTTCTTTACCATTTCTGAACATTTCAGAATCTTATTTGGATATTTTGTAGGATACTGTGTTGAACCTCTTAGTAATTAGTTTAAAATGGTGAGATAAATAATACGACTTTTCTTTGCTATGATATTATTTCTTTAATGTGAGTCAAATATAATAAAATCATTCATTCATCTCATTGTTTAATACAGCCAAAAGACTGATTTACACAATGTGGAAGTGCTATGACTGCTTTAAGATTTGTAAATAAACCAATTTTGATTGGTTTATTTATAAATCTGGCTGTCAGAGGTTCAGAATGCACTTTAACAATGTTGAGTTGTCATGTTCTCCTATCAGCAGCTGAATCAATAATAAGGTGGCTGGCATCAGTCACTTTGCTTTTCTGCTGTGTGGCAGTGCTTGCCAGATATTCTCTATTGGTTTAAAGCTTGTGCCCTTTGATTCTTGATGTAGACCCGCGAGCTAGAATTACTGCTTACTCTACAGATGCCAAAGTGTTTGTAGTGTAGAATAGTATTGGCAGTCCATTTAAGGTTGTAAGATCAACTGAGTGCAGCCTCTTTACAGGAGTTTTTCAAGTGTAGCATTGCTTTTAGCAGAGTGAAAATCACTTAAATAAGTAGAAATTGTTGAAAAGTTGTCACTATCTGTGTTATTTGACATTGCATCACATTTTTTATAACTTTTGTTTACTGATTGGATTGCAGGTCATTGCCAGAATTGTAGATGGCAGTAAATTTGATGAATTCAAGGCATTCTATGGAGACACGCTTGTTACAGGTATGTGAACTAGTATTGATTTCAATTTCCAAGACATGGTTGATTTTTTTTTTCTTCTCTAAATTTAAAACCTGACCATTGTTTGAGTTCATTCTTGTGAATTTGTACCTTTTAAGGATTTTCAAGGATATTTGGTTATCCCGTTGGAATCATTGGGAACAATGGAGTCTTGTTCTCAGAGTCTGCAAAAAAGGTAAAGGCACTTTATAGCTACAGATAAATCAAACTGTAAAAACTGTCTTTTATCTGCAAAAACAATACAATAAATAAATAAATAAAACCTATACAAAGTTAAAAGCTGAATTTCCAGGAGACTGAGCTTTGTACTGTTTTTGTGCCTCTCAAAATGTCAAGGACTTTAAACACTGTGTGGAAATAGTACAGATAGCGTGCTCCACAGATATTTGCTGCTTATGAACACCAACATTTTTCTGTTTGTAGGTTATTTGCACTTCTCATTCACATTAGAGTTGTAGTGTTTCTCCTATGCAAGAAGCCTTAAAATGCACCTTTACATCCTTTCACGAGTAGTCTGATAACTATGATAGCATTTAGAAACCATGCACGGAGAACAGTAATAATTTTCATTCAGTGTTATTCACTTAATTCTCAAGCCAATTTGCTGTGCACAGAGCTGAACTTTATACAGGCTTAGGGAAGATGAGGGGCCGAATTTGTGATTATAGACTAATAAGTTTTTCTAAGCACGTTTTGAATTGGATTACAAGCTTGACCTGAACGAAGATTTCTTTCATTCATTTTTATTTTTTATTTTTTGCGAGGTCTCAACATGACATTATAAGCATTGGCTATCTCGTCACTATAATTACTTTCAAAAGGGTCTGATACAGTGCCTCAGACAAAGATGTGGAACAGACATGCTCGGGGAGCATATTCAAGAAAAATCAATACAGTACCTGCATTTCTGAGACACGCTGTCATCGCTAAAGACATGCCCAGGCTTCCATTATGCTAACTTTTAAACTGTTAAAAGCTTTTTCCAGTTTTTTCTGTTTTGATAAAAGGGAGAGGTATCAGAGATACGATTAGATTTCTGTTGTTCACACATTCAAATTCAAATTCAAATTTTATTTGTCACGTACACAGTCATACACAGTACGATATGTAGTGAAATGCTTGGACAACTGCTCGTGACCTAAAGAAAACAAAAAAGGAAAAGGCTATGAATAAGATAGGAAATAAATATGAAAAATTAAAAAGGGTAAATTTAACTAGGAAGGAATAAAATATAAATTAAGGTTAAAAATGAAATAACTGTACAACACAAATTAGAATGAAGGGTAAATTTAACTGGGAGAATAAGATAAAATATATAAATTAAAGTTGAAAATAAAATAACTGTACAACAAAATACACAATATAGAACTATATAAGAATGTATGAAGAAATATAAATAAATATATACACAATAACAGCAGCATATACACAATAACAGCAGCGTGATTTAAGTAATGAAGTGAAACAATGTCCAGAATGTCCAGTGTGTGTAAGAACTGTATGTGTGGGTCAGTACTGTGTGGTGGTGTGATTGAGGCTGAGGTCCTCCACGATCTTCCTGGCCTTGGTCCAGCACCGCCTGCTGTAGATTGAGTGCAGGTCAGGGAGCTCGGAGCGGATGGTGCGCTCAGCTGACCGCACAACCCTCTGTAGAGCTCGTCTGTCCTGCATGGTGCTGTTCCCAAACTAGGTTAAGATGTTTCCCGTCAGGATGCTCTCTATGGTGCAGGAGTAAAAGTTCCTGAGCACCTTGGAGGGCAGGGTTAGGGTCAGGAGCAATGTTATAGATAACCTTATCTCATACTACCTCATGCTACCATATTATCTCAATAGAACACTTTGCTCTCAGACTGCAGGCTTACTTGTGTTTCCGAGAGTATTTAAATGTAGAACAGGAGGTTTCAGGCCCCTCTTCTACGGAACCAGGTCCCAGTTTGGGATTTGGGAGACAGAGACCCCCTCTTTTTTTAAGATTAGGCTTTTGTTCTTATAGTTAGGGCTGGATCAGGTGAACACACTCTTAGTTATACTGCCATTGGCCTAGGCTGCTGGGGGCTTCCCATAATGCACTGAGTGTTTCTTCTTCTTCACTCATCTGTTTTCACTCTTTGTGTTTATACTAATAAAGAGTGTGTTGCATTTAATCATCAGCTACTCGTCTTTTGTCCTGTCTCCCTTCCCTTACCCCCAGCTGGTGGCAGTAAATGACTGCCCCTCCCTGAGCCTGGTTCTGCTGGAGGTTTCTTCCTGTAAAAGGGAGTTTTTCCTTCTCACTGTTGCTTGCTCAAAGAAGGGTTTCTGACTGTTGGTTTGTTCTCTTTATTATCGTAGGGTCTTTACATTAAAATATAAAGCACCTGGAGGCAAATGTTGTTTTGATTTAGCGCTATATAAATAAAGTTGAATTGAAATTGAATAATTTCACAGAGAAGCAGTCATATTTCACATTGTTCCCAACTGTTGTTTGCACTTTGCAACACACAAAAAAATGCTTCACTGAAAGAGAGCCAGTGGAGGAAACTGCCAAAATAAAGAAAACACCTGAGTAATTCAGCAATACAAATATATGGAAATGAGTTGTCTCCACATAGTTCAGTCTTTTGTATGTGTTTGTCTGTTCAATATTTCCTGGCAGCTCTGTGTTATGCAGTGATTTTTTCTGACATAACTGAAGGCCATTCACCGCCTTCGTATTTAAACTAGAATACAGGAAATACAAAGTCAGTGTAGCGGCAGGTGAGCTCGCTCCCAAAGTAACTGGTTTCTGTTATTTCTGGATGGATTGAGGGGAGGCCATGAACTCTGTTGCTTGTTTTATTTATTTATTTATTGTATTAACAGGTGTAATGCAAGATTCAAAAGCATCACCTCAGGCAACATTGTGACAGTTTACATCTTCTTGTGAAAATACAAACTCCAGATGTAATCCAAACTTTTCAGTGGGTTATTACCCAGATTTCACTTCACTGGATAAACTTGTGTGCTTTGAATATATTTTCTTAAAAATTTACACATCTCTTTCCTTTGGCAGTTCATTTAAAGTTTATGGTCTCTTGGTTATTTCTTGAGAGGCCCAAAAAGTAAATCATTACCATCTTGTACTATTTTAAGGTAATACATGTTTGAACTCTGGGCAGTTGTTCTTTAGGTCTGAGAATGTACTACATGTAATGAATATCTGAAATTCTTTTCAGGGGACGCATTTCATTGAATTATGCTGCCAACGAAACATTCCACTTGTTTTCCTCCAAAACATAACAGGTCGGTGGGAATTCTTTATTTACATCGGTAATTTTGTTCTGTTGTGGGGTTTAGATGTTGTTTGTTACTCGGCAAACAATTCTGAATATTATTTACTTTAATTGCAATGTGATCTGTGATCATACAGATAATTTTATAATTTACATCATAACCAAATCTTATTATATGATGTACAAATCTGTTTCATTAATCTCCCAGTTTGACTTATTTCGTGTTTAAGATTAACACAGCCAGACTTTCCTCCTTGAAATAACAACACAGGCTTAGGCTATCTCTTGTCTTCATCTTCATCTCAGGCTTCATGGTGGGTAGGGAGTATGAAGCAGGAGGAATTGCCAAGGATGGAGCCAAGATGGTTACTGCGGTTGCCTGTGCCAGTGTACCCAAGATTACTGTTATCATTGGCGGCTCCTATGGTGCGGGAAACTATGGCATGTGTGGCAGAGCCTACAGGTATGAAGAAATTCTCTGTAGGGATTAGAGGTTTGTTGGAATAAAAACGCAGCCCTGGTAACAGCTAAAGTAAATTAATTCATTGTGAACTATTGCGAAACACATTAGCTGCTTCTCTGCGAAATTCAAGTGTACAAAATGTACAAAATGCAATTGCCTTTCATTTTGTGCATCAGATAGCCTTGGACTTCTTGCGTGTAGGTGGTAGTGACCTTTTGTAACAGTAAAAGAGACTTTCTAAGTGGAACCCTTTCAAAGCTAAGAAGTATTTTAAAATAAAAAAAATCAATTTTAATCAAAATAAAGTGACATTTATTACTTGAGGATGTATCATTATTTTGTCTTTTTAATTTTTGTCAGCTATTTTTCAAAGACTAGGAGTGATAAGAAGCTGAATTATTGATGTGTAGCATCCTTAGTGAAGAGCACTCTACAACAGAGTGCAGTGTATTTGTATAGGTAGATAGACTGATGGATAGAAGTCTTAAAATCACTTGAGGAAGTTTATCAGATTTTGCACAGCTCCCTCTGGATAGAAAAAAATGGTTTTAACAGTATTAAAATTACCATTCAAATAGCTTTAAGCATGTATGAAGTCAGTGGAATGATAATATTATTGTGGGCACACTCATGTTTAATTCCTATCAGGTTATTTGAGCTGTAATAAGCGTCCTCATGTAAATTGAAATAAGCATAAATGATTTAGTGTTTTGGAAAGTTGGAGCTGATACTCACCCTCCCTTAGTCTTTCTATGAAATATCAAAGAAGTACTTTTCCCCAGGTTAAGCCCTCCTAGTCTCTCAAATCATATTTTTGATGTTCAGGGTTTCTTTTGTTATCCTATTGGTTGTGATCTAGGTGACTATTCTGGCTCTCGAAACATACTCAAATTGACACTGTTTCTTGTCTCACAGCCCACGTTTCCTATACATGTGGCCAAATTCCCGAATCTCTGTAATGGGTGGTGAGCAAGCTGCCACTGTCTTGGCTACCATCACTAAGGATCAGAGGGCACGTGAGGGAAAGGAGGTAATGATTCATGTTAATCGCTTGACACGGCAGACTAAAATCTGTGCTCCGCTGGAAAGGCTTGAATTGACTTTAGTGGGTTTCCTGCCAACAGCATAAACATTATGAAAGACACTTTTCTTTCAATAATGGTTTGACATGGCACAGTGAAATAATTTCAGTGTTAAGTGTGACTGTGATGACTTATCCTGAATAGTGTAGCCATCAAATGGCTGTCATTAAACTGTGTCAGGTATGCTGTTATGGGGCTATTAACCAGTGCATTAATAGCTTCAGAATGACACCTCACATCAGTGCCCTGCTGACAGCCGTTTTGATGATGTTTAAAATGTTTCAACTCAAAAAGGTTGTAAAAACTAATCATTGGGTCAATTTTTGAACAGGTATCAAATATTCTTATTTTTTTCTGCTTTTATTCTACATGTCTTCACAGTGGAACACAGGTTGAACTACCGAGAGCTTATTAAATTATACAGTATAATACAGCTTACATGTTAAACATGTATTAGGTGTACAGTCAGTACTACAGTTGTTTGCCCCACGAAAACACAATTGATAGTATTCTGAGCCTGCACCACTCATCACTTCCACCAAAATAAGAACTTCCTTTGTGATTAACCAACATAAGTCGAACTTTACGTGAGAACTCAAATATCTGGTTCAGTCGTTTAGAGCACAGGATGGTCTTTTCCTTGTCATCTTCCTAGTGCAATTGCAGTGTCCGATGTCCGATTGCAGCCATGTGAGTGCAGCAGGGGTAATTGTGCAGTGAATTCCCAGCAAGTATGGTGTCATGTGTCGTGCCTCCTGCAGGCTCTACACTAGGTACCCCTCAAATGAAGTGTTTCCAGTAGAGAGAATGCATCTGAAGCATTTTATCTTCGATTATGTGCTTCATGTGAGAAAGGATAACTTAGGGCGATGAGCTTATGTGTGAAAACATGTCTTCCTGGTTAAAATTAAAGCAGTCCAATATAGAGACCTTGAATTACAGTTTAATGAATTCAGTTTTTCTTCATACCATTTCTTATATTTTTGTTGCTGTTTAATTTAATTTTTCCCCCTTTTTAAAAAAAATTGTTTCTGATATTTACAACAGTTTGGCCCATTTAAATCAGTAAAGATTAGCTTTGCGTTATTTATCGAGTGTTTGATCTGTTTTTATTGTGTTCACAAAGATTGGCTTGGTGTTTTCAAGCTGGGGAAATTGACCTTCATGGCAAATGAAATGGCTGTGTGCTTTCAGCTTTACATTTCACTACACCTTCAATAATTCAGACAACCTTTAAAACGCCTCTGGCGCAGGTCCTTACCGCCTAATTCTATTTTCTCAATATATTCACAGTTCACAGCAGAGCAAGAGGCTGCCATGAAGGAGCCAATCGTGCGGCGGTTTGAAGAGGAAGGCAGTCCGTATTACTCCAGTGCTAGGTGAGATCTGCTCATCCAATATGTTGTATTTTAGGGATGTGTGTGATAAAATGAAGGACTACACATAACTGAGTCTTTGAATTTCCAAAATTGGTTTAACTACTGTTGCTAAGATAAAATGTTGTTTCTCGAATGGCAGCACTGGCCACAAATGAACTATCAGCAGGCCACCAGCATGTGTTTATAATTTATTTTTTAGACTCTTTTCAGTAATCTCACATTAGCCTTATTTTCCAAGAACTAAGAAACCACAAGACTATTCATGCAGGACCAGTGATGCTGTGATGTTTTTCTTTAGCATCAGATGTCCTGTTGTTTAAATAATAAAAGCCGTGTTCTTTTCATTTAGTCCCTGAGCTGTTTTCATTGTGTGTTTGTAAGCGTAGAGTACAAATCCTCATGTGGTGATTACATGTGCGTCTTAAAATGAGATGGATAGTATACTGTACATATTTATCTAACTGGAAACTGCCTCACTGACATTAAAAACCAATATAGTTATGAAGGTTAAACACACATTTCAGAGCATGTCGGTGCTTATTTTTGCAGTTAATTGTATAAAATATAAAGAAAGAGAAAGGCCAAGGGGCAATCAAGGCCCCATTACACACTAATTAATCACAAGCTACCCTGAAAGCACTTGTCAAATTTATGTGTGTCATTAATGCTTGAAACCTGTTGTATCAGAATTGCTTGCTGTGGAAGCATCAGTTAATGAATAAAAAAAATTAGCTAACTGCAAAAGAGTAAGAATTTTGAAAACTGATTTATCTCTTCATTTATTTACGACTTAAGCAGGAGCTGGTATTAGTTTCTTAAATATCAGGTCTTGCTTGTCTATTATAATCATTTATCTGATGATACGCTTATGATATACATATACTATATTATATTAACAACAGCCATATTGTTTGCTCTTTAATGAAATATAGGTCCGACTCTGAAAAAAATACAAATCTGATACCTTGCAGAAAGGAAAATGCAAATCTTTAAACCTAGACTATAAGGGGAGTCATCCAAAGAGAGGAAGACAAAACCTTGACACTCTATTAAAGTAATTGATTATAGTCCTGCACAAGCACCGCAAGAAGTATCGCATGAGTGAGGAGTAATGTGCCATCTAATAATGTGGAGCACTTTATTATTTTTACAGGCTGTGGGATGACGGGATTATTGATCCTGCTGAAACTCGTATGGTTTTGGGTCTGAGCCTCAGTGCAGCACTCAATGCACCAACAACGAAGACACGTTTTGGAGTTTTCCGGATGTAATGCTCATTTAGTTTGTACATATAGAGACACGAGACTTAGTATAGATTTACTGTTTATATAGTATTTCTCGTAGTTTACCAGATTGAGTAAAAACTCTCACAGAGTTGGGATCGCTTGACTTTGGATACCTTGAGCTGTGACTGGATGATGGAACTGTTGTGAGACACTTCCCCTGTTAAGTTGTGCCTTAACTGTTTTCATTCCAGTGTAAATGCACGTTTTCTTAAATGTGTTTCATTTGTTGGCTCAAGTACTGTAAATGCAAACAATTAAAAAAAATGTGAAAAGTTCAAATTGCTGCCTTTTCATCAATCGTGCATGGCCAGAACGAAAGAAATCTTCATAAGGGGGCACTGTTTAGCTATAAATATCTGAGGTAGTGTAGAGGAAGCATACAAGCACGCACAGAAGGACCTGCGTATATAAAAGGAGAAAAAGTATTTTGAAGATTTCCAAGTTTAGTGTAATTATTTATTATTTAGAGACACTGGAGAGTTTATTCTTGTCTGGCTTTCTGGGGCTTCTGCTTGTTTATTCTTTTATTGTAAAGCACTTTGTGATGTCTGCTGTGGAAAGGTGCTGTGCTACTATTGTGTCAAAGGCACAAATAGGATGTGGTCTTATATCTCATGCTGCAGACAGAGTGTGCTGTGTGCCGAAGCTAAGCCTCAGAACGAGTTCTTCACTTTACCAGCTGGCCAGCCTCTCTTTCCCGCCCTCCCGGTTTTTCATTTTGTCAATTTATCTTTTTAATTGAACATGTTGCACACAGTTGATATGTTCACATATTGGTATAGACCATCTGAATTCCCCCTTGCAACAAGTTAGGTTTTCCTCCGAAGGATTTTCAGAACCCAGGGATTTGGTGCAGGAGTAGATTTGAATGTTTGTATGAAGCCAGGTGGTTAAAATGCTTAACTGGAAGCCCTTCATGCTCCTCTGTGTATGACTGTGTGCCTGGTATACTGAGGCTGTGAGAGCCTCACTTTGGGGAGAGCAAAAATACTCAGGCCATGATATGTGTGGAAGGTGTGTGTGTATGCATGTGTATGCCACCCACACACACACTTTTTAAAACTGGTTTGCTGGTTATTTCTTCCTTCGTGTTCCACCAAATGTCACTGTAGGAGGACTTACCGAGCACAATGGACCCTTCTTCAAAGTTTTTACTGAAGTAAAAAAGCCATAATGATTCAGAAAAGTCCTATTTTAAGAATGTTTTAACATAGAGTATACATCAGAGAGTGAAATATCACTTAAATGTCAAATTTACTTTTGTTCCATTTTTTTTTTTAACCAGGAGATATGCACGTGAGATCTAGAATCCTTTTTGGAAGAGCGTCCTCCACAAGATAGAAATCAACAGTCACAGAACAACACACGCATAATACATTAAAGAAATGAAGTATTGAGATTAAAAATATCACTATAGAAATACCTGAAAAATGTGTTTCACTGTAGGTCAATGTCTAGTTAGACAGGTGTGACAGCCTTCAAGTCATTTCAGATTAGTCATATTTAGTGAGCTCAGCTTCCTAAGATTTAGTTGGTTTTGCAGCAGATTTCAAGCAGATGGAGCAGCATATTTGAAAACACTTTTTTCTCTCTCTCAAATTCAGTAGAGGCTTTGGGGATGGATAAAAGAACTAAGTCTTGGGAGGGAAGACAGTAACTTCCTACGCATTTTTGACTGATGTAGGTCAGTAAGTAAGATGGGAGCAGACCAAGAATAGTTAAATAACAGGATGCCAGCAGATGAGTCTACAGGACAACAAAGCACTAATCCAGCTGAAGCACAGATACAAACAATTCAAAGAAATTGATTCAAACAATCAAAAGCATACACTGTAGAAGAACTCTACTGAAAGTAGATCCGGCAAAGGAGAAATGCAATGCAACAAAAGTGACTATCCTTGCAATCGCCGACACAAACGTTAAAAAGAAAATACTGAAATGAAGGTGAGTACTCATGTGTAAGTCGACTCTTGGACATATCCTTTGTCTATCTCCATGTCTGCACCATGGTTCCTCATGGGAAGAACCACCTGATGGAATTTTAAAAATCTGATTCAGTGACCAACTAAAAATCAGTTGAAACACAGTTGTGACAGTAATCAGGAAGATAAGAGTGGGGCATAATAACTCTAATCAGAGGTGCAGTAGCTGTCATCCTAGAATGATTCCACAGATAATGCACCACTTACAATCTAGCACTGAAGCACAGATGGTCAAGTGCTTCAGCCTTGGCACAGGGGTTTTCAATGGAAATCTGTCTCCATTGAAAAGCTTAGTACAAAGGACACAAGACTGCAATATAAAACTTTGCTATACAGCATAAAGAGTAGCTTGAATATTGGCAGCAAATTCTTTAGTCACATGAGACCTAGAGAGCTTTGTTTGGCTCAGATCGATTCCGGCATGTTTGGCCTGATGTTGGCCTGGAACAATGACTGAAATCATTGTCCTGACAGTGAAGCAAAGTTTGATGTTATTGGTGAGTGCAAAAGGTGTTGGAGAGGTGACATTTGTAGATTGCACCATGAATTCTCGTGAACTAGATAATTCCCTGTCTCCAGAAGCCTGCCAGAAGAAGAATAGTGTAACATGACAACAATTCAAAGCGCACAGCAAAAGAGTTTCACACAAGTGTTCTTAAAAAATAAAAACTATGAAATGCTCAAGCATGTGCCTGGCCTGGATCAGAATACCTCTGTAGTAGAAAGTAGAGAAATGTAGAATAACAATTCTCTCTGGAAAAGACAGACTCAACTATTTCTCTCCAGGAGCTTCTATAATGTTTGTGTCTTTCACAATAAAAAGGATTGAGAGTGTTATTAAAAAATAAATAAGTATTAGCTTTAAATTTCCACAATGAAAGGTGTAGTGACTTTTGTTGGATTGAATTCATCCTGTGAGGTCTGTTAATGCAGTTACTGCAAGGTGATCCAGTTTTGACTCACTTCACATGTAAGTGATACATAAGTGGTACAGGTGTGCACTCGCTTTTGTTGAAGCTGTTTATTTACAGCCTTAGTGATCTTTCCTACTGACTTGAACTACTTTTAATTACAGTAGCAATTAAACTTATGAAACGTTTTGCCTCTGAGGATGTGAGCTTCTCCTAGGATTCAAAGGAATAAGAGGTAGTTGGGATAATTTCCAAGACAGAGGCAGATTTTTCATGACCTGGCCACTGGCAGCACTGATTTAGATAACCATAAGCATATACTTTCCTGTGTCTCTTTTGTGTGAGTGCTGTGCATCTTGTCTGTGCCCGTGTGCTAAATCGAGTCTGTGTATAGAGCGCCTTCACAAACAAAATGCATTGAAAGAGCTAAAGAATTAAAGGCCGGCTTTAAAAGAGGCAGTTTCAGTCAGTCGCAGTGAAACAGAACAGTACCTTAGTTGAATATTGTGGTACCTCATAGAGAGGCCGGCCATACACAGTGGGTTGCCATGCGTGGGTCGTGGTATCTAGGGAGTCTGGCAATCTTTCGAACTTTGACGAAGGCTTCAGAGTAAACTATGGCTGCAGCAGACACTGCACTGAATCATAGCAACAAACCAAAGATTTAAATTTTTTTATTTATTTATTATTTGCTGCATTGTTCCATCGCCACATGAAAGTAATTATAAGAAACCACATTTGCATAGCATATCTTACACCTCTGCACTCAGTTTTTACTTAGATTGTAGTTTGAATACAATCTTCAACTAAAGAATATGTAACTATTTAGCTCTCTGCTCCTCCACAATCACTATTACTTCAGGTTCCAGTGTTGAATTTGTTTGTTTCTCGCCCACCTTGTTCTGTAACATAGTCAAACCTTTGACTTTTATTTGGTCAAGGATAAGAAGAAAGTGGATTTCTCTGTTTTAGATCAGTGAAATGTCAAACTATGCCAGCTACCTGATGTAAAAAAGCAAATATTTGTTTTGTGTACTAGTCATAAATGAATTTAGACAAAATTCAGCTACTCTGTACTCTATAGTTTGCTGCTTAAATTAAACCCTAGGCAATTTAACTGGCACCCATCCTGTGTGTTGGATTTATTAAAGTCTTTGTGAGTTAGTGTTAGATGAGTAGAGTTACATCTTGTTGGGCACATCAGTAACATTCTTTTGACATTCTTACCCTCCACACATTTTCTTTTAGCTCAGCTCTAGTGCTTTAGTTTAATGTTTCATTGATGACAGATCAATTATACTCAATCCCAATAAATCAGCTGGGACACTTATGATTCATGTCACCCCATGGCCTAGAAATAAAAATCTGAGTCATTCTTAATGGCAGTGTCCTGGTGGTAGCATGATGATTGTCTGACAAACACGTCACCCGATGACCACGTGATCCTTAAAATGAAAAATTCAAACTCCTCAAGTATATTTTGTGTATTCATTCACTTTTAAATATTTTTCACTGGATAAATGTAATGACTCATTGTCCACTTGTGCTTTGTTAACTGTGGTTTGACTGCTTTTATATTTGAGGCCCAAATTGAGCCCACTATGAATCATTAAAATAAATCCTTTTAGCCTTTCATTTTATTTATGCTCACGTAATATGTTATATTTTAAGGAGTATGTATATTGCTAGTTTTTTAAAACTAGACTGACACGTGGAGTTGCTGCACTTTTACTTTTTTTTTAGTCTAACAGAAACCCAAATTAGTTGCTTTGAATTTATTAATCGCTGGAAATCGTATTTTATTAGTTTTGAGGCTTGTGCACGACCACATAAGATGAAGTCTTCCATTCCTCCAAAGTACCAACTTTGTGTCCTGGGTCCTGGCAGAAGAGGCTGCAGGCTCGAGGGGCAGCTGCAGCCTCACACCTCACTCGTGCCCGTGTCGGGTGGCCAGGACGGCGAAGTGTGAATCCTTGTGGTGCAATCTACGTCTGCACTATCGCCGGACTGACAGGGCCGGAGGTCCAATGAAATAAGTCGACATATTGAGGTTGTCAAATCAAAGCCAAAGAGGAGGCGCTGTCCCGTCGTCGTCTGAATGACGTCATGCACAAACAGCTGGTCGTTGGCAAATATCTGAAAAAATGTAGACCAGCAGAGCGTCTGAGAACTGCACTCGGGCTGGAGCCCCTCACAAAATATTCTGCTTTTAACGATGTGGCAACTGGAGCGCCTGGGCTCAGGATGTAGCCCTCCGAGGCTCCTCTTGCTTGTTTACACCTATCTCTGCGCTGTTGGAGGTGAGTTTCCATTCAGTGAGTGTTTGATTCGCGGAGCTGTTCCTTTTGTCGGGGTGCTGAAATCCTCCCAGCAGCGGCGGCAGCATCTCATCCTGTCTCTGGCTTCAATTCAGTCTCCGAAACATCCACAGCTGCTGCTTTCAGTCTCGGCCACTGACAAAACGGTTTTCCTGAACACGGACCTGCTTCGGTTACGTTACGTATGGGGAAGGATGCTGCTAATTATGGCTCACAATGCACTGAGTGAAGCTCCTATAGGTTGTAGGCTACGATACGGAGGTCTAAATGTGGTCACAAGAAAACCGATCAGTCCGGACGTGTTGACTCTTGTTACCTTTCATTTGTTCTCATTTTGCGGAGACGTGAAGGCTCAAAGCCAAGTTAGTGCACGCTGGCACGGCTGACTACAAAATGTGACCATAGTAATGGGATAAAGGGAAAGGTTAAGTCAAACCTTCTTGTTTCCCGTCTTAAATTTAACCTGCTTTGATAGGAGATGAGAACTAAACTGGTTTAACTGGATAATGGGACAATTTTGAAGTTGACTTTTGTAAAATCAAGTTGTTTTTAGGTTTTTAAATGTATGAAAAGTGCAGCATGCTCTCATTATTTCTCTCTATCTGTTTCCTTAAAAAAGAAGAACCTAAGCGTATCCTCCTTGATTTGTTTTCTTTTTTTAAATGTCTATCCATGAAAATTTCTTTGCTGCTTCAAGACTGAGGTGTGCAACAAAAATCTGATAACAATGAATCCATACCTACAGCACAGACTGTACTGGCTGTGGCCACTAAGGACCATACAGGTCTGTCTGACTTGTTGCTGTTTTGCTTTATCAATTCTAGTAACTCATTCGACATATTTGGCTTTAGACAGAAAGCCCAGTTTACCCACTTTACCCTTCCCCCCTGCTTTCTTGGATATATCTCAGTAAAACAGAGACAACAGAGAATTAGAGCTTATTCTTTACCATAAAATAATTTATGTTAACCCACTTGATTGCCAGGCAGATTGTGCATGTTTAGATGTGTATGAATTGTTAATGTTTAATATCTCTGGTGTCTGCATCTCCCATTGTGGAAGTGGAAGGTCCAGTAATCTTTACGGCTGTGTGTTATCTTCGAGGCGTTTGTTTCTGTAGGTGGATGTGAGGAGGATGGAGGAGAGAATAGTGTTGACTCAAAATTTGACTTTATCGCTGGCCAGTATTAAATTTGGTGTCATTTAGTGGCTCTTGTTCCAGATGGTTGATCTTTAGCAGCTGTTTTTTTTTTTTTGAGAGATTTTAAAATCTGCTAGAGGAGGAGGAATTTCGAAAAGCAGCAATTACTTTTTGCTGTTCCAAAAAATAAAGTTTAAAGACAGCCCAGCTAAGTATTAATGGATAAATCCCATGTTGAGATGACAAAAAGCAGGATTATGTCTATATTAAGCCTCTAACAGAGTAAAACAGTGGTAGGGAGGTGCTCATTGAAGAGATTATTGAATCCAGAACCACACTATGAGAAAGCCTGTAAGCACTCGGCTGCCTTTATCTTCAAATGAAACGTCTTTATTTGGCTGGCAAACAAACAAGCATATTTAGATATTTTGGCATGTTTACACCTTCAGACTTAAGTGAAGTCTCTGTGCGTGGCTGCTGGAGTGTCACCGAGCCCGGAGCTTTTCACGCGTAGCTTGAAAATAGATATGTCAGTTCATTATTCTAATTTTCTGTATTCATTTTGTCACAACAACCTCAGATCTTGAGATCTCGACGTGTTTGACACGTAGCCTGTCTTGTCAATTAAGTGTGACGGTAACCACCTCTGTATAGCTTGCACATTAGAGAGCATTGGAAATCACAACTATAAAAATGTAAACGCGAGGCTGTGACAGTTGCCAAAGAAACGCACCCTGTTTCAGGATATTCAGTACTTGCAAGACACTGATGCAATTAACACGTGTAAGCAAAATCAAGCCTTAAATATTAACTTGTGATAAAAATGATGATTAAAAGCTATGCTTAGGAAAAACGATTTTTTAAAATCCTTTGGCTATAAACCCCTCTAAGATTTTAGTTTGTGCCAGTAAAGAGGCAAAATGACAATAAGCAAAGGTTTTTAAAAAGGAAGAGTTTGATTTTCTTAGTTCCCTCTACCATCTCTTGACCCACTGTGACAGCCCTGACCCTCTGTTAGTGATCTAGAGACTGTGTGAAGGTGTAGTTTTGATGATGAATGGTGGCTTTCATGTACCTTAGATTATGACACCTGGAAAAAGTGACGATTAGCAATTAATTCTGATTTAAGGATTCCTCTTGAATAGCGTAATCACCATTCACAGTCCTACTTCTAGATGTGCTTCTTTTTTTAAACCTCTTTCTGACCGATCCACTGTAACTACACTTTTTGTGGGCTTAGCTGCAATCTGTAAATGGAAAGAAAAAATCATGTCTGTTTCTTTCTAATCAGCCAAGCAGTGACTGTAGGCTTACTGCAGACTCCAGCACTGTTAGCGCCAAACTCACCCTTTTGAGTTATAGCACTTCAGGCTGTGACCCCAGTCACAGTCTGTTAATGAAAGGGCAAAGAAGAATCTTAATGTAAAGAAGGCTCACATATACCAGAGATAACAGTCCAGCAAAAGGCTGGAATGAGGCTCAAATAAAGACCTGGAGCTTTGTATGGGATTAGGATTTCACTCTTGACAGCAAACCACTTCATTCTTCTCAGTTTCGGCTTCCGCAGTACATCTTTAGTATTCAAGGTTGCCTCCATAGGTGAGTGGATAATGTCGTGGGGGGAGAAAAGAACAGAAAAGAGCTGTTTTGCTCCTTTTACGCAAACATAAGAAAGTATTGCGCATTCAAGACAACCTATTTCTTTACACGTCTGCACCTCATTGCCTTTTCACTCGTTTTATTTATCATTTTTTGTTTTGTTTTGTTTTGTTATTTTACTGTCATCATTTTTAGATTCACTGTATTCTGAAAACAGTGGTGTGAAATTATTTATATTTTTGTACAAATTGTAGGTGAGACAAAAAGAAAACCCAAACAATGTCACCACAGGTACTGCAATTTTAATGGCTGACACGCAGAAAGCGAATGCGCCACAAGTGGAAGCATTTTCCTCCAGTGAAACATCAAAGTGCCACCGCATTATTCCCGTAATAATCTGCTGCCTTCTTTTCTACCTACTTGAGTTTATATTTATGATAACGCCTCGCCTAAAAGACGCTTTATGTTCTAGTGTAGCAATTAAGTGACTTGCACACAATTTCCCCCATTTTTTGCCCACCCGCTGGCTGTGCTTGATGCCAGCCCAGCTCATGTAGGTAATGTGGCAGATTACACCTGCTGCTTGTCTGCTGCATTTATATGGAGAGGCTTTGGTGGGTGTAATCCAAGGATTTGACATTATGCAGGACGCGAGTGAGCCTGCATATATCCGTCTCCCGCAGCTTCTTTTGAAGGAGTTAAAAGTCTTTGATCACATATTTTGATTATTTACCTCTTAAAGAAATAATTTGCTGCCTCTGAGGTGAAACTCTGTAAGTCATTACAGCGAGTCACCTTAAAACTGCTCTCTAGTCACAGCAGTGATAGTACAGGCATATTGGGAAATGTTCTTAATTAAATATTTATTCTTTGTAAGCAACAGCTTTAATCATGATTCAATGCTTTCAACGATGTTGATATTGGTCTGTTAGTGAGATGGTTGTTCCAAGCACACAGCTTTCCTAATTGAGATGTGCTGACAGTTATTTCATGGGCTACCATAAATGTCCGTGGAGCTATAGATACACTGAATACATGAACATACAAATAAATCCAGGGTTGTTTCCAGCTTAGCGGTCATACTACACTGTGCAACACATTTAATAGATTATAATAGTACACTCTGCAGTCCTTCTGTAGTATGTAGCATGCAGTATGGATGTCATTTTTAGTTTTAAGTTTCCCAGCTACAACCATGAGTCAAAGCATATGGGATGTTCAGTCAGTTGAGTCAAAGTTTCTCTTCCTCAAACCAACCACTGCACTTCAGAGTAAAGCAAAGCACCCGCCTGTCTTGTCTATCTTTTCATTGCAACTTTGCTTCAAGATTTATAGGACGTTGTTACTTTAAAGTAATAGTGGCAGTAAAACTGTTTTCCACCCTGTGATATAGTGCCCTGCATTGGACACTACATCACTTTGATCACCTGACTTTTCATATAATACCATTATTAGGTCACGTTTTTATTTTCTTGCAACTTCCATTAACCTCAGCTATAGTTTGTATGCATTGAAAAGAAATGTTACCAGATCAAATTGGTAACATTCTAAACTAATCTGGTAACATGCCAAACATGATGCGTACATCAGTATGTTGAAAGTGACTTTTAGTTGTGACAAAGCAGAGTAATGGCTCGATAAGGCTTAAAGGCTATCCACCATCACAAATATTTTTGGGACACATTCCTCTTATTCTCTTCCCTGCAGATTGCCTTTTTGTGACTGAATACTTCACCCGTACGCCTCGTAAGCTGAGTGCTTTCAACTCCTTCGCCAGTGTGGAACTGTTCCACTTCAATGTGCCTGACGACACCATGATGGCCGTATGGAATCTCATCACCTTCAAGGAGCAAGGGGGCACGTTTGGAGACAGCTGCCCGAACCGCAATGTGACTGTGTAAGACACCGAGTTTGGCTTAACACTGTTCTGTTGTTGTTCTCCAACTGAAGTGTTCTTCTTCTCCAGCTGATTATAAGCATCTTAAATACATTTAGAAAAATAAGGGGTTATAGCCTACACGCAAGGAGAAACTGTGAAGCCGTTAGCTGTATGAAGCTTTATGTATTTTTGTCAGTCTCCTGTGTCTCAGTGATATAGCGTCTGAAATAATGGACGCGTTTGTTCCATTCAGATATGAAGAGCTTATTATTAATGTTCTGTATCTGAAACGGTACCAGCTGTGAGTGTGTGTGTGTGTTTGTTATACAGAAACATGGCCTTGGAATCACTTGCTCTAGCAGAAACCAGAACAAAGACCATTTTGAGTGCTTTGGCAGGTGTTTATATGCCTGTCTGTCTGGATTGTCAGTGTGGTGGTGTCATAACTGTGCGCGATACAGTCAATGCTCTACAGGTGCATAGCTGAGATCAAAAGAAAGGTCAAAGATGGATATGTGCTGAATAAATTAACTCCTTGCTTGAAACATCTTTGTCTGGTGTATAAATATATAATATTTTTGAAGACGTGTGGTCTGAGAACTTGTTGCTGTGATTCTTATTTGTGTATAGGATGCCAGCTGTACTTCTGCTGTTAGCTGTTCCCATGGATAACTTTAATATTTAGCAGATGTTCTTGTTGTTTATGACAGTATTAGGCCTAAGGAGGCTGAACTGTGGCTTTGTGATTAATAGGTACTTCAGGTCCGGGGCTCCTCCAGTAATCAACCCCCTGTTCACCCGCTTCCCTCGGGATACAGTCATCCCAGGGTCCTTTGCTGTGACTCTGACCTGGACTCTTCCAAACCGTACAACAGGAGCATTCAACGTGACCAGCCCTCTCCCTGGAGACTGGTTCCTGGCGGCACATTTACCTAAGGATGAAGGCAAGATCTCAGTCAAGGTGAGCCTGCACATTTATCACAAATAAACACCAGAATTCCTACAGCTTTACTGAAAACAAATACTCCGAATGAATCTCTCTTACTACTGAACCACTAGACCAATATTGCCAGCGTTACATCCACGCTGTGAAAAATAGAAACCCCTCTGCACCCAGCATCAGTTGTTTAGAGCTGTAAATGAAAAGACTGCATCATGTTTGTGTTACACATCATTCACCACTTATGACTGGTAAAATGTAAGCTTATTTGTGTCAGAGTGTTATGTATCATAACTCTAATGATATCTAAATCATTTTCTTCATGCTTGCTTAACTCCCCTTTGTGACGGGGAAAAAAATAAATTAAATAAAAATGATTTAAGTGATCCTTGGCATTAGTATTCCAGTATGTACTGCAGAACCTAAAGAGGCTGAACAGTGTCAGAGAGTTTTTCTTCATCTCATCGTGTTCTCCTATTTGGCTGCATAAACACCTGCTGATTTCCATTTCAGGGAATTTATGTGTCACTGGCATGGTGTTCACTTGTGCTTTGTGGTTTCCACTGACTGGCAAAAGTGCACCTGAAATACACAACAATCAAAAATATAATCAGAACTTGCCAGCAGCATCACATATACAGAAGAATTGGTTTGTTTTGGGGGATTTGGGGATATAAGCCACCATGGCTCAAATGTGACCAGCTTCCAATGACACACTCTGTAGATGGAAATAACAAACCTTTTAAAATTTTGCTTTCTGAAGCAATTTTCTAGCAACTAAGATGTTTTTCCTTTAGAAAATAGACACAATTGGAAGCAATGCAAGCAGAAAAGGGAGATGTGCGACGCATTTATAACTATCTCAGTTTAATACCAATCTTAAGAGTAAGTAAGGATTTAGCAACTGAAAACAGAGTCAAAGAGAATAACTGCATTTGCTGAAATGTCCTTTATTGCAAATAGAATATGCTACTCTTTACAGAGCAAAATTGGAGTTCTGTAATACCCTTTTTATATGTCTCTGTAGAGCGCACTGGATGCCCTTGAGCATTTTTATAAACGAAGGGCTAATATTGTGAAGAGGTACATTTGTAAAACGTTCTTTTAAACTTAAACAGGTAGTTGTGGTACCTATACAAGATAAAAACGTGAGTGCAAATGAAAAAAAAATGAAAAGAAAACAAGTCAGCAAAAGTTCCCTAATAAGGTACAAGCCACGGTCTACTTGCTAACAAACCTCTAGGCCAATGCTACACCTTTTCCAAGGAAAGGGGACAGCTTTCTGCTTATCTCTGTGATGCCAGTGGCAAACCGTTGTATTTGACACCTTGGGATGAGAATGTGTTGACAGGTACTATGTCCTGTCAATTCAGTGCAGCAGCAATACAACAATACTTACTGCTGACTCAAATACAATAGCATACAATTGAACAGAGTTGAGAACACAAGCTCTAATAGGTTTTTGTTTTTTTGCAGCTCTCCATGTATACCTGATAAACTTTGACATACTGTATATTCCAAAGTGAACCTTAAAATTACATCGTCTCGGTGGGCAGCTGTGACTGAAGGAGCTAAAATAATGCATTTAGACAGGGTTTCATTAGGGAGGTTTAGTGCTTTATGGCTCTAATGGAGTTTTAGAGGCTTTAACATCTTGCCAAGAGTGAAATTCTGTGGAAAATGAATGAATGCCCACATCGCTTTTGGTATGAAGAAGGTCAAATGTAAAGCTATTGAACATCAAAACCGTTTGGGCTCACAGTGTAAAACCATTTGCTCTCAAAAGCCCACGTTGGTTGAGCTTTTATTCAAGCACAAGGTGCATGTGCATGTCCAAGCGACAGGCTGTAATAAATCAAAGGGTCACCCCAGCAGCTTCCAGACTAATGACATGCCACAGTAATTGTGACTCGAGAGCAGGAGGGGTCAATGATCAGTTGACAGAAACGAAGGGCCTAATTTGGCATTCACACCTGTCCTGTTGAATCAGGTGCAAAAGGCTTCTCTTCATTTTACAAACAAATTTTACAGCACATCATGTGTAGAAACTAATGCACGGTCTCTTGGCTCTAAATCAGTCTGTCTACTCGGCTCATCTCACAAAGTAATGCACATCAAGCATTAATGGTTCAGAACAACACAAGTGAAATAGTGGGTGCATGTTACGCTGTGTGGCAGGGAGGGGGAGGACGGAATGATATTAATCCAGGAGGCTGACAGGCTTAATGCACACAGTCCATTAGGAATTTTCAGTCGGTCTGAATGATATCTAATCTCCTCTTTACCAGCTTTTAAAAAAATTGGTGAGTTAACCACAAAAATACAATCTGAACAACTGCTGCTTTATCTTTGTAGGGTCTGTCTGAGGAATGCCAGTATCTGTTCCAGCCTCAGCTCATTGTTCAGAGGCTGATTGGGATTTCAGTACTTTACCCTGGATACTTCATTGACCAGATGATCCCAGTCCATAATAGATCTGCACTTTATAAGTAAGTCACCTACGTGGGCTCCTAGAAACCTGACAGGGGCTTGACTTTGAGAAAAGACACCAGGAGAAAATTGCGTTTTATTTTTATTTTTTGCAGCATAACACTTCCCCAGCCTAATCCTTCATCTGCCTCTTAAGTTATGTTTTTTTAATGTATCTTGCAATTTCATTTTAAAAGGTGCAATTCCTGTGTGTGATTAGTTTGCACACCTTTATCAACTTCACCTACTTTGAGTCTTTTGAGTGGAATAATAAGATTTTGCTTCCAAGGTTAATCTTCATTTTTTTCATGGTCTTCGCGATGGTGCCTAAAGGAAGGAGAGCTGCTATTATGAGTGCTGCATAAATGATGTGAAGGGACTATAATACTATATATATTTTTATTGAAGCCTTATCTTAATTTTCTCATGATAAAATATATAGTATATAGATTTAACATAGAAGCCTTTGCAGAATAGATGTGATACACAACATTCAACAAATCTAAAAGACAATTATTTCAATGAAGCTGACTTACATTATGTTTACTCAGTAGAGGTCTACATTTTATTGTGTGGTATAATGCCTAAAACATGTGTTTATGTGTGCCTGTGCAGAGTGTTCATCCCCAATTATATATCAAAGGTGAAGGTTCAGCTGGTAAACTGCAGCACCAAGAACAAGAGTAGTGACAGTTGTCCCGTGGTGCTGAAGATAAGAGCGCGGGCACCGCCAGTGCATAACTCAAGTGCCCTCGACTGCAGGGAGTGGAACCCTTGTGAATTAGTCACCCTTGTACCTGCCTGGGAGCAATGGTATTATATCCTGGTGGAGAGATATCTAAGTAACTCTGACGTCTACTTCCGCATCGGGGTGCAGGTCACAGGTGAGTGTGATGCTTTTTTGCCATATTTTCTGGCTAATGTTAATTTCAGTTGTTTGTAGCAAATTTGTGTTCTTTATTTATATCAGAATAAACACATTATAAACACATAAATAATCATTTCAATTACAATTACAATCATTTCAATAAGCTTCAGACCTGAAGTTAAAAAGTCATAAAGTCAGAATATGGACTTTGTTGGTTAATATTACATAACTTTCACTGCTATTTGCTTCTGGTCATTCAGATAGATCAGTAAAGCCTGATTTAGACTTCTGCAGGAAATCTGTTGTAACTTACAACATAGCTGGAAACCCCTTTTAATCTTATGAAAAATGTAACTACATGTGTATATTATGGTACAGGTCAATACATCTCACAACAACTAAATGGCTTGGTAGGTTACATCGCAAGGTTAAGAAGCGTTTCCTGTTACGTCATAAGTTACAAGGCAGATTTCCCACAGACGTCTGGGGGAAATCTGCCTTTAGACAGTGACCGTTTATAATGTTGCAACTGAGGTTTGACTGAGATTAGACTTTTCGTTTTAAATCAGGGGTTTTAATAATAACACTGCATTAACCATAAACGAATTACCATATAGACATTTTTTAAATTAATATTCCTTTGCGTAGTCACTCCTTTTTATGGATTTAAAAATAATTGGACAGCTGACTGATAAGGAGTGTCATGGCCAGGTAAAACCCAAATCCGCATTAATTCCCTGTAAATTAAGAAGATACAAGGTCTGTACTTGAATTGGTATTTGCACTTGGTAGATGCTCACAGAGCTCCTTATGTGATCCAAAGACATGTTGAAGTAGTCAGCAACTTCAGTGAGGCGATCGTGGCTCAAGAGTTGGGCGTTCGCCTTGTAATCGGAAGGTTGCCGGTTCGAGCCCCGGCTTGGACAGTCTCGGTCGTTGTGTCCTTGGGCAAGACACTTCACCCGTTGCCTACTGGTGGTGGTCAGAGGGCCCGGTGGCGCCAGTGTCCGGCAGCCTCGCCTCTGTCAGTGCGCCCCAGGGTGGCTGTGGCTACAATGTAGCTTGCCATCACCAGTGTGTGAATGTGTGTGTGAATGGGTGGATGACTGGATATGTAAAGCGCTTTGGGGTCCTTAGGGACTAGTAAAGCGCTATATAAATACAGACCATTTACCATTCAAAAGATAGTTTATCTCAGTATGGGAACGCTCAAGAATAGAAAAGCCACAATAGACTTAACTCAAAGATATCTTAAAAAGCCAGTCCAGTTCGGGACCAGTATTCTTTATACAAATCAAACTACTAGCGGAGTGATGGCAGGAGAAGAGTATGGAGAAGGAAAGGGAGCGCTTATGATCAAAGCATGCCGCATCATCTGTCAAGTATGGTAGAGCCAATTTGATGGCATAGGCATGCATGGGTACCAGTGGAACTGGGTCAGTGCAGTATTTTGATGATGAGAAGTAGTCGAGCAAATTCTGAAGTGTATAGTGATATAGCTTTTGTTTTGTTTTTTCATGGGATTCAGTCAAATGCTGCAAAACTGAAGTGATCCACAGAGGGATATTGACTCAGAACATACTGCAAACTAACCCAAGAGCTTCTAAAAACAAAGAAATGTAATGTTCTTAAATAGCCGTAACATTCCCCTGATTTCAGCCCAGTTGAACATGCTTTTAAGTAAAGACAACAGATGGCAGAAAGGACTACAAAAGCAGCTCTAATGAAGCATCTGAAGATGGGGATGGTGCTCTGCTGTGAATGGAGACACAGACAGCTGCAGACAGAGTAGTTGTTCCTGTTATACCTTTTTCAGGTCCACTTAAGAGGGAACATGCACAGGTGTAACATAGTTCCTCCTCGGTTTCAGATTCAGTACATTCATCAATGATAAATTATTTCCATCTAAATTTGAATAAAGTCTTTAATGTCTGTCATTATATTAATTTAGATATTAAAAGATCAAAAAATTTATAAAATGGTTATAACAAAACACATATATTCTTTCTTCTTTTAGAGAATTTCATCATTAAGCTGTATTTTTTATCTGGATTTTAAACTTATGAAAGTAAAATATTGCAAACCAATATTAGTTTTATATTTAATAACCTGGTTTATCTATTGTGTTTAATTGGACAAGTGCTGGAAAAGCAATTGCAAAGAATAAAAAAAGTGCGCTGTAAATGACATAAAAAAATATTGAGTTAGATTAAACTAAAAATTGAGATGCTGATTTAAAAACAAAAACAAAAAAACAAACCCCTTACCTTCTGTTTTGCCTAAATTTCATGATTTGACCTTTATAGATATGGAGATTTAAAATTAATAAATAAAAAATGTATTCTGTTTAAATTTACATTTACATTTTAAAGTGAAGACATCTTTGTGCATTAGTGTTATAGATTGATTTAAATTACCCTTTAATGTTTAATGACACGGCATATTCAGCGCCTGTTGTGATTGTGATTTGGAGATCTATAAATGAACTGAAGGTTTTTCACACTGTGAGGTTTTTGAATTAAACTATTTTACCAATTTTGCCAATTAAAGTATTTTACTGCTTTACTAGATGTTTATCTGTTGGATTTCTCTTTTTTCTTATTATCTGCAGATAAATTGCGGTGTTTATCCATGAGCAGTTTGTCTGCAATTTTATTTATTTTTCTTCCTGCTGCTTTAAAAGACCAAGCTTGGGTGGTTTACCTCATAAATTAGGCCAAACAAAAGCTCAGAGTGGATCTCTGCAGCATGCCATATCAAGTATTCAAAGGTATGCAGTCAAAGTATAGAGGATTATGGCTTTCAGATGCACATAAAAGACTAAATCTTGGCTGTTCTACTCTTATCTAAGCACAAATCAGAAAATGTTTTTCAAAGACTGTCCAAAATGCTCATGCATCTGACAGTTTATGTTTGATGGGATAAGGGATGCCAGACACAGTCAGATCATCAAGAGGCTTCTTCAAGAAAAGACTGGAACCCAAACTGAGGTGATTCGTGCAGGATTGCTAAGAGGCAAATGATACCATCCTTAAGTGCTACATGCTGTTTTTGGGTTGTGGAGAACCGAGATACTCTTTATGCTCCCTCAATGGGGATAGCTCACAAATCTGTGGGACGTCCACTTCCATGTAGCGATCCCCTCCCTTTGCTCGGCACTGTACAGTGCACTTTGTTACTATGGCAACACCGACACTAATTATTCACACTCTGTCTTTCCTCCTGTCTGCCAGGCAGATCTTACTTGACCTTTTGTGGATTTAAATTGGAGAACAGCTCAGGTTGAGGGAGGAGACCATCTGGAGTCCTCACCTTTCTTTCTGTTATTGGTTATTGTTGTTATGAGCTGTCTCAGAAATATGTGCCCATAGTTGAATTTGGTCCAATTTACAGGTGTCACGGTCGCTAGTAATACAAAGTGTGATAAAACTAGGTTGCACTTTATTATTTATTGTTGCTGTTTATAAAGCATTTCATCACTGCAGCTTTTCTGTCCTCAGCAGACAACTGAACAGGGTTCATGTGTTATGCTCTAAATCAAAGGGGGGAAAGCCGCCCACACAAATACAGTACAGTACTTATTGTGTATATACATTTAGTCTTGCCTCTCAGCAGCCATTTTTGTTGGATAAGAGCAACTGCCCATCTAAATGAATGAAAAGAGACTTTAATAAGAGACTTTTACTTTAATTGTAGTGGTCACCAAGACCTAAATATACATCAATATGGAAGGTTTACAGCTTAATTTAAAAACCTACTCGATTTCAGGACTGAATAAATACAATGCGAATACACATCTTAGATACAGAAAGCCAAGAAAAACAAAAGGTGGACTTATCTATATCATCACAGAAATAAGTTAATATGTCTGCCACCACACAGCCGAACGTATCATGATCTGTATTGTGTATGATGTGATTGGTTAACATGTCTTCTGGTTTAATTACTGGTTGGCTCTTTTTGAGACAGATGGGTGACATTTGCCTCTTCTTCTATAGATTTTTCTATAGATTTTTTTCAGGATTCTTCAAGTGCTCCATCTTTGTCCTCCGTCTACGAGGCTTTACAGATTTTACACAAATGTTACCTGCAGCTGCAGTATTCAGTATTTTTAGGCGTTCTCCACCTGCCTGTACGGACATCAAAATACTTCAAACCCTTTCGAGACAATAATATGCAAACGAGGTTGAGCTAAAAAGCCTTTGAAATCCTTTCCCCTTGGGGACTGTTGGTATTGGATGATACTTTGCCATTCGACATCAGTGACCATTTTGCATTGATTTTCTATGTGTTGGTGGAAAACATACAGTCTACAATCAAGTTAGAGGCAATCCACAGCACTGAATCTTGTTGTATATGTTCTGGAAGCCAGCTGAACTAAATAATTAGGTTTCAGTTCCATTAATATAGTGCCAAACAACAACATGGTTTATTCTGGGTGCTTTACATATATGTCAAGACCTTAAAGAAAACCCATTAATCCCCATTAATGAAATGCTTTCTGTGAGAAAAAAAACCACCTTCTAACAGACAGAGTTTTTAACAGCAGGGTGGGCGGCTGCCTTGGTGATCAGTCGGGGGTCACAAGAGAGCAGAGAGAGAATAAATGATATTGAGGAACAATAGCAAACAATAAACACTGCCTGTAAGCACGGATCTAAAACACAGAGCTCCAGCTCAAACATTTATAGAGACTCTGTTGCTTATAGTGCATATAAGTGCAAATTAAATAACAGCATTGTTTTGACTTTTTTTTTCCTGAACAGATTGCTCCAAACCCAGTTTGTTGAAAGACCAAGCACAACCCAGCTCCTCGATGAACATGCCTCAGTCTTTTGGAACAGCGATGGGTTTCTCCTTATCTGATACACTGTTAATGGCAGCCCTGCCAAGCCTGTCCCAGAACAGCAGTCACCTGCACACCTCAGAAGACAGCATCATTTACCTTGCACCGACTGCAGACACTAACAAGTGCTGGCCGATCCGTCCTACTCTGCGCAATGAGCTGGACACTTTTTCTGTGCACTTCTACGTCTTCTTCGGTCCAAATATATCGATTCCACCGGACAGGGCAGCCGTGTTCGCCGTCAACCTAATGCCCGTTTTAGACAGTGGAGGAGTCCTAAACATGGAGCTCAAACTCAACATGGTGAGGTTTACAGATGATACAACTATTGTTTCTTTCATAATTTCTCGCAGTATTTGTAAAATTGCGAGGCACTGTTAGCTCATCAAATCAGTATTATCATCCTGGTCCAAGGAAGGGATTTGGCCCAAGATGCTGGACAGTGCTCTGGCACCACTCTCACCCGTCGCTTGCTGTATCCTGTGCAGGGATCAGATTGTTATCAGAAAAGTAAATTTGCAACAGTCATAGAGGAGAAAATCAGCAGCTAGCAAGGGTGAATAACTGGGCTCACAAAGTGCCTGGCTGAGCGCGCCTGCTAAATATGGATGCACGTATGGTCATAGACTTTGCTGTGGGAACTGAAAAAGTTCACAATGAAACAGGCGCCAGTGTTTGGGCTTGTGGCATATGTCTCTAATTGAGAGCAAACAAAATGCAAAAATCAGCCAAGCAGGATTTAATATGTCTGTGTTGATCTGTCCTTCAGATAGTAATGGCATTAGGAATGCACCTGCATTGGCTCTGGAGGTCTACAGGGAGCCAGAAACTGGAGAGCTACAGGCTGGCAGATGGACTTTTAAACATTTTACTTCTAATGGAGAGAAAGCCAGCCAGTGTTGAGACAGCAACAAGATGAAGCACAAAACACTAACAGATAGCTTTGATTGTTTACTTCTAAGGAACATCCTGACAGTTTGGGAAGTATTGCTTAAAATATCGGGTCTATCTCCCCACATTTAAAGATAGAGTAAAAATACTGGTAAACAAAATGTGTTGCCCACAGTACCAGTGATTTAGCACAAAAGATATAAACAGTAGGAAATGTCAGACATTAAAAAAGATGAAAAAGAGCATTTGCAGCAGCAGACTTGAATTTAACACTAAATCTATTACGCTCTAGGTTTAATAGACAAGATAAGTCAATTAATGAGGAAATTAATGTCAGATTAATCATAAATGAAAGTAAACCCTATGTGTAGTGCCCCCTCCCCCCCGTACAATCCTGTCCTCACAGGTTTGAAATTGTCCAAATGCAGCTTATATACTGTTTCTCACCGCTTCAAGACTTTATAATAAGCCAGACTACACATCCATCATCTCTACTGAACACACGCACACACAGATGAAATTAATGATCAATCTTCTCATCTAACCCCCGGTAAGAAAGCAAACAGCCTTCTTTCCAAGATTGTCAGAGAAAATTTTTAAAGGAAATGAAAATAATTGACGGTAATTCATTTAACAGTGTATCAATGGAGTTTGGGATTGCTGTGGCTGCTGTCACCACCCACAAAGGCTACGTGAGCCCCTTGGCTTTCTCCATGGTGTGCCCATTTTCACCTGTTTACTGTATCTGTCCTTTATCTTGCAGCAGAACCTCTCTTTGTATTTATCGGTGCTATCTTTGCAGTAGCAAAGTGTTTTCCCTGACCCCTTTCACCCTCCATTCAACACCCCGGTATACTCCCAAGTGTGTGCTGTTGGTTAATTTTAACTGGGTGCGCACTGCAGATGTCACAAAGACAGTATGCTGGGATGAAACCTGGTTGGTGTGATAGTTGTATGAGCCGTTAGATGTATTCTTCAGAGAGACTGTCATGCTATATTATTCTATGAACAGATTTAACCCCCCTCGGCGATGATCTGTCACTTGCTTGTCACAGGCGCAGAATCCAGTCAGCCGCTGCCTGTGGGGGACTCTGGCAGATTTGCAGGGCTTTAGGAGACAATAGCTGGACCTGCTTGTCTGCCTTGCATCACTCTCTGTGCAAAAGTGTGAAAGGAATGCATATGGCTTTTATTCCCACTGATGCCTCACCTGGCAGTTGATCAGTTTAAGTTTACCTTTGGTAAGGCTCACGCAGAAAAGAAATTAGAAACAGTGTAATGAGCGCATATTCATGAATGCTTTGGCTAACCCTTATGCACTAGTACTTTTGTCACAGTAATAAACTGTTTTGGCAGCATAAAAGTGTTTGGGGGAGTAGATTAAAAAATAAATAAGTGTGATACATGAAAAATAATGCTTACATATTATACTAGGTCCTAATAGCTAAACAGCCAGGGACAAACAATAAATATGTTTTTTTAAAACTATATTAATTTCTTATGTTCATTTTTCTATTTGTAAGTTTATGTTCACATCCAGTATTTCCACGGCCATTTATTTTCATATTTTTAATCAGCCAGTGAAAACTAGGCGCTTTTATGGCAGAGTTGTGCAACACCATCTGTCATTATCACACAGGAGAGGTGTGAAATTGAATGCTAAAATAAATATTGATTAAAACAATCATTTTAAAAATCTTCATAAATATATAATTAAACATATGCACAATAAATAATGAATCTAAAGAAATGTAATATTTTTCACATCTTAATTGTGCACTACGTGTATCTTTTATTTAAAATAATAAACTTGGATTGATACCAATAAATAAATTACAAAAAAAAACCCCAAACTAATAAAACTTCTGTTGCTTTTGCTAAGCAGCATTCATGTGGTCAGAGGCTGAAACATGTGCTTTAAAAGATATCCAGATAGCAGATATATTATTGATTAAAATTAAAACCCATCACAGAGATTGGAGTTTGGTTTAATTAGTTTGGGCACTGGAATATGGAGGCAGTATATACAGCACATGACAGCTTGTCCATGTTCTTGCATCAGTTGGCATTATCTACTGCCTGGCACATGTCATCAGCATAACTTCTATTAAACTCAGCAAAGCAAAAACATGTCAGTATACAACATAGACAAACTGGCATTCATCAAACCTTTTTTTTCTCCTCTATTTTAGCAATCAGAGTTGATGCATCAGGGCTGTCGAAGTGATCCTTTTAAAGATTTTCCACAGTAGTTTTCTTCAGTCTTTAACCTTGAGCCTTACTTTGCTGGTAGATAGCACCCCTGATTGAATTATGGGTCTGCCACTCACATTCACCAATCATAACTAACATCTGCATAATGGATCGGGCATATAAATCCTAACATTAAACATGATTAATATAGCAATGCTCACAATCATATTACAAAAGGCTTTACGAGTAAAGCCAGTAAATAAAAAAAACATACAAGATCAACATTAGAATTCCAGACATGAATGTGTTCTTAAAGCAGAACAAGAATAGAATATTATTAACAACACATCACATAATGCCCTGACAGCTAAAGCTATTTTAAGAAGTGATTGAAATCCTTTTAGAAATTCTGGGTTCTGGACAGAAATGATGCAGTGTGCTGAGAAAGCCAGCATCCACGCTGAAGGGAAATTATTTCAGACAGATTTGAGAGACAGAATGAGCCTCAAAAGTTATCAGTAAAATATCAAAGAAGCAAGGGAATATCGTTGTTTCGAGTGCATGAACGGTTTGGATGATAGATTTGAGAGTGATCACATATATCACATCTCTGTATCTTGAGATAATCTTTCTTCCTTAATTGCATGTGTTTCCTGGGGAACCAGGATGTTTATGGGCAGATAATGAAATGAATAAATGAATCACTGAGATTCATTACTGGTGGAATAATAAATCATATTTAAAAAGTGCATTGATTCTGAAATAGTCTTATAGTTTTTTATATTTTAAAAGGGGATATAATTTCTAAAAAATGAAAACAAGCTACACATGCTCCATTGATTTTTGAACATCTTTAGCTTTCTTGGCTAACCAGGTTGGGTGCACTTATATTATAGATGTGCTTTTTTAACTTGCAAATAATTTACACACATGTGTCTGTCATGTTATTTTGAGTAAATACACCAAAAACAGGATGGACATCGTCACATTTTGGCTTCATGTAAGCTTTAACCCTGTAACAATTTTCATAGCAGCTTGAATTGCAGGCTGGGGTAGGTCGAGCACTCCATAGTGGGATTTGTTATTTCATATGCGACAGCATACAGTTGAATCCTCGCTAAACCTTGACAAAGTATATTTTGTGTGACAGTGCAAAACCTCACGATTCTGTCAGTTTAAACGGCTTTAATACTGCAGTATTACTGAATCAACAGATGCTCAGGAATGCATATGAGGCCAGCAAAAAAGGAAGTTAAGATTGGTAACTTGTTTTTTAAGAGTGAATTCCAAAAAAGTTAACTTTGAGAAAAGACTGGGACTGTAATCACAACAGTTCAAGATGCTAAGAATTTACAGTTACCTCTAGTATGTCTTTTTTTTTTTGGTTTGTGATGCCGTAATTTCCCATACATGCTTAAAATAATAATAAAGTAATATGGATGTTTATTTATTTATTTTAATTCCTCTATCTTAATTGCCCTAATTAAAAAACAAATGTCTAATAATTAAAGTATGTTTTCTGTTATTTCCTTTGCATCATTAACGCTTCACACACTCTCATTTTGCTCAATTAAAAAATATGTCTCTTTTGACTTTTACACTGAGCTTTGTGGAGCTTTCTAGTGTACAAGAACAGCCGACAGCTTTGTTGTTCTGAATGAAAAGTTAGGAAATCAGTGTCACTGAAATGTGTCCTCATTAAGGTATCAGACTATACCGAACTTTTTGCTTATCCATCTATCCTTCCATCAGTCCATCCTCAAGTCAGGGTGAGGGGGAGATCCTATTCCAGCTGTCACAGGGTGAGAGGTGGGGGTACAGCCTGGACAAGTTGCCAGTTTATCACAGGGTATACATCACAGTAAAAGTATAAATTTAACCATTTAGTGGTGTTTAAGAGCAAGGGAGAAGATTATCGAATAAGATTCACCAGGAATCATCCTTTGCTGACATGAATGGCTGGATAAACCTTTGTTACAAAAGAAAAAGTCAGAGGAAAGAAATCACAAAAAAATTAATGTGTACATACTTGTACTTTTATAATAATCCCTCTAATAGTGCTTGACTGGTCAATTGGCACACCAACCTTGCCATCTAGCTACATTGACTACAAACATCTCTACTTTGATGGAGCTCTTTGACCTGCCAATTAGAATCATATTATCTGGCTTTGGGGTGGCTCTTGCCTGCTTTGCTCTCCCCATGTTTGCATCTGGTGAGCCACTTTGATATTTGTTGCTTAATCCTTTATCCTCAAACTGTAGAGGAGAGCCAGGATGAAGGAGGGGGAGGGTGTGGGGCTCTCTCAAAATGCCACTGGGTGTGATTTAGTCTTCCCACCAAGAGAATAGAGGCCAGATGGTGAGTTTAGGAAGCCTGAAATCTCAGCACCTGGCAAAGTGTTTGTTAGTCATTGCATTAATCAACAACTTTGCCAACTCCCTATATATACATTATGCCCATTTTTTGCTAAGAGGGTGATAGAAATCTTATGTATTTAAGAAATAATTGTCTAAAGTTATCCCACAAATGTATATAATGTGGTGAATTTCTGAATGTAAAGTTTTCGTCAGAAAGTCTTCTGATTTTTAGCATACTTTGTGGTTTAGTAACTGACCCATCGCTGTACCCACCCACACACACAGAAACAAAAGATGGAGACTGGGTAAATAATGGAGGGGCATTTTAAAACTAATAAAGTGTCAAGTTTGGTGCTTGAGTGCAAATTGACACATCTAGTTTGCTGCTATTTATTGTTTACCAATAGACCAATTTGGACAGCTGTGGCCTCCCTTCACCTCTCTGCAGAATGAACCAATTTGTATAAGCATATGCAGTTCCCGACGCTTGAATAATTCTCCTGGATTTCTTTCAATGCATGAGCATGTTAATGTATAATTGATGCTTCAAGGCGATAAACTGCCAACATCTTCACTTACTGTAGGTGCCTCTGGCAGACAGAGAGAGAGCACTTTACTTGATTTGTTAGTTTTAAAGTTTACTATCTCGTGGCTGTGCAGAAAATAGACCTAAAGGTAATCATGAACAGTGTTAGCTCACCAGAATGATAGCAGCAGATGGTTGATGGTTGGACGGATGAATGACGTTTGATTATGTGTTTTTCCTGCAGTCTACGCTGAAAGGAGCTAATCTCACAGTGTTTGGCTGCCTCAACCACGGGATGCCACTTTTCTTACGCGAAAACACATCACTGAAATGTGAATCAGGTATGCCAAATTTTGCTTAAACAAAACAGCCACATAGTGTGTGATTTTGAATCTAAGCAAGTTTATTAGTAGAATTGTGAGAACAGCACAAGTAATCGATATTTTTGCCTTGTATGCGCAAAACTTATCTAGTTATGAACCTTCTCTGTCACAGCTTGGACTGTGTTTTATTGTGTTACCTTTTTCTTCAGAATCAGTGGCAGGGTTTTTCCTCTCTGTGAACACCTCCACTAATATCACCAAACTGAGGATTCCCTACCCACAAACAGGCACCTGGTACCTCAGTCTGCGCTCTCTGTGTGCTACTGAACATGGGTAAGACAGAAAGCACTGCTTCCCTTGAGAACTTTACCTGTTTGTTGGTTATGTATTCTATTTTATAGAGCTTCATACCAGTCTCCATATTTGCTATATATTATCTGTGCTTTACATATAGTGTTGTAACTGCTGTAACTTTCTCATCTCATCTTATCCTAAATATATATCAATTAAACCAGCGGTCCCCAACCCCCAGGGTGTGAAATTTCTGGTTTTCAGGGTTTTATCGTTTTTATCGTTTTTATTGTTTTTTTTTTTTTTAATCGTTTTTATCGTTAAGTCCGTGGCGCAAAAAAGGTTGGGGACCGCTGAATTAAACCAAGTTTTAGTATGTGTTTTTATGCCTATAAAGAGACATTATTTCAGTTTTGGAAATTAATATTTGCTCTGTTAAAATTGTGATACTTGCTTTTATGGTTATACACTAAATATGAACCTCCTGTCAAACAGGAGGTTGAAAAACTTGGCAAAAAGGCTTGATAAATTGGGTCCAATGGTAAGAATCCTTACAGCTATGCCTTCTTTAAACTATTCTTTAAAATTGTGTAAACTATAATCTCCTGAGTGCTCAACCTAGAAAGTCTCAAAAACATCTTTTACAAGCAGGAATTCAACAAAACAAGCTGAACGTCATACATTTTGACATAAATTTATGACATTCTCATAATCAGTTCTTCGGCCAGGTCCCAATGCTCCACAGCAACCTCTACGAGACAATATTTGCTGTCAATTACACAAAGACAATTGCAAAATAGGACATTCATATCTTCTGAATTTGTCAGCATAACACAATCACTAGTTTGTTTACCAAAATAAATAATTCATTGCCATAATGAAGACACCATGCTTTCTGTTTGAATGACGAAGCCTCCCTCATTGAACCACATCCTCTGCCATCTGTCACCCAGCAGACTGATTTGGCACTGGCTTCATAAATGTGTGTATGGTGCACACCAAGCATATGACATAAAGGAGGGGTAGATTTTGAGGTTTATCCATATTTTCACACTTACCACTTTTTTGCACACGTCATAGTGAATTTTAAATCAAACAATCAAGTTGTAATCGAAATGCACACATCCAGTTTTAATTCAAGGGGTCCAAGAAAAGTTTGCAAAAAGCTTTTTTAAAAAAATGCTATTGCAACGCTGTTTTATTGGTAGTGGTATTTGGATATTAATAGTATACTTTGTAGGTACCAATAAGGCTTTGGCCTACTGCAAAGGCCACACCAGTGTCCCTCTCTTTCTGTTTTTCTCTCCATGTTTATGTAAGTGTTACTTAACTTGTGAATTCAAGAAGTAAAGTATTTTTCTCTGAGGGTTATTTAAAGTCGGTGCGAATCATGTCAGAGAGAGAAGTTAGAGCGAATGTTTTCATTAAGTTTTGTTGTTGTAATGTTATATACGAGTTCGTAAGTATTAGCAATTCAGCAGATTGAGCTGTTCTGGCGAAGCCTTTATGGCACAAAAATGTGAACAGAATGAAATTAAGCAGATTTTTCCCGTCCCACTTGGGAGTTCCAATTGAATTTGAATAACAGATAATAACAGATGGTGTGGGACGTGGACTCATCCTCACACGAACACTTAGCTGATGTATGAAAATGCAGACAAAGATCAGAGTGTTATGTGCTAGATTTCCACGCATTTGCATATACTAAACCAATCAGGTGTCATTAGATGGTAAATGACAGGTGCCCTTCAAATATACAGTTAAGCTGATGTATACAACTAAATAAAAACAAAATAAATAAAATGTTGCAGAAACACATAAAGAAACATATTTGAAGTTTTATTCTCTTTAACTGATTGATTAGCAGTTTTTGTTTTTGTAGTGTTAAAGATGAGCAAATTAAGTAAGTAACCTCTGTCTGTGAATATGCAGTCACCTGTAGACTTAGAGTTTTGTGAGAAATTACAGCTGAGTTACCTATTCAAAATAATTAATGATGGTTAAACTAGAACCCTTGGTGGAATAGACATAATTTACAGAAAATTAGTTTTGTAATTGCGTTATAAAGCTGGAGATTTCCGAGGCCTAATAGAATGAAGTTGTCTGACATCTAGCAATGCCGAAACAACCTTTTGATCTCCAGTGTTTTGTGGTGATGAGGGCTTCTGGAGGACACAAGAAAACTAGACAAAACCCTGCAGGCGCCTGAGCGGCTTTGTGAGACAAAGCTCTAAAAGAGCTTGGAGTGATATGTGAATGTCAGCTGATAACATGTTCACAATAACAATGCTGTTATATTTGTATTTAGTAAGTATATTGTTTACCAGCTTAATTTGGAATGCTAAAAAGTGTGCACAGCTATGCAGTCTATAGATCTGACACATTTGGCCATGAACAAAAATCATTATGCAGATGAAAAACAGTGAAGGCATCACCTGCAATCGTATATTTTTGCCTTTTCCAGATTTGAGCAATGCAGCAATGTAACTGCAGAGGTTTATATGCGTGCATACCTGACTCCGTGCATCAATGACTGTGGGACGTATGGACAGTGCAAGCTTCTGCGCACCAACAATTACCTTTATGCTGCATGTGAATGCAAAGCAGGTAACATTTTACTTTAAAAATCTATTGCAGTCCATCACAGTGTCTTACTTTTTCCAGCTTAAATGGACAGCTTTGTTAAATCCTTGTTTATTTATTTGAACTTGTAGTGCACACTGTCAATTAAATTGAAACGAGGTGGTCCGGTAAAGTCTTTTTTGATTCTGTTTTAATATCTAAGTCATGCAGTTATTAATAAAAGAGCGGAAGTTGTTTTATGTAAGGGAAAAATAATTAGTACTGTATATATTTAACAACCTCCTTAAATATTTATCAGTAATTAATTAGTAATTAATAAACAGCAAGCAAGTGCAACCCTGAATGTATAATTACACTTGTCTGTCAAAAGATTCTTTCGCATATGAAAGATAAGACAGAACTTTTCTTTGAGAAAATAGGTCATCACTGCTGCAAAGAATTCCTAATTTGTTGGAAAATACATCATGCGGAGTGACAAGAAAATGAGAGCGAGCCAGGTGGGATGGCACAGGTCATTTTCCAAAATTGAGCTGACAATTCTGCAATTAAATTGTATGTGCCACTTTTCAGTGACTCATTCAGTGGCCTGGTATTAATCTTCTAATATAAGGCATTTTGATAAGACAATAGAACACAGTTAAGTAAAACGGACTTTTTTAGGTTCTTACAAATTAGGCATCATCTATATAATTTTATACCTAAGAGAACATATCTTTTTTCTTTACCTGTTCTGAGTATATTTGTCAAGGCTTATCAGGCTGACACAGGCCTTAAGGTGATTTCAAGATTGTACAAGGGTATACAAGAGGTTAAGAAGTGGAATACTACCTACATCAAAAAAAAATGGGAAAATGAAACAAATATAGCAATATCAGATAACATTTGGTATGAGCAGTGCGCTTTTCAGTGGAGAATTTCTAGTTCTAATACATGGAGATGTTACGGTTGGAAGAGTATCTGTAGGTTTTTTATTACCCCTGCACAAAGTAAACATTATTTTAATCACTCTAATTGCTGGAGAAATTGTGGGGCCCAAGGAGTAAAACATTTTCATCTGTTCTGGTCTTGCCCAAGGATCAACATTTTTTGGGTATTGATCCACTCTGAGTTGCAGATTATTTTTGGTATGCAGCTTCCCTTTAATTGGGACGAACTTTTGTTTGGATATTTATACTCAGTAAATGTAGATAAAATGTCTAAGCAGTTGTATGGTATCCTGAGTTTGGCTGCCCGTAAAATTATTACCAAGAAATGGCTTAGTGTGAAAATTCCATCACTGGGTGATTGGCATGAGACTGTACATGGGATGTTTAAAATGGAAAGAATTACCTTCATTAAAAGACTCCAGTTTGATATATTTAGTGAAATTTGGGGTAAATGGAAACACTACATCCGGTTAAGGAGACCCGATCTTGTTTGAATCTCTGTAACTATATATGCCACATTTCTGAATCGTTATGTGTTTATATGTATATGTTAGTATGTATGAGACTACAAGTGAACACATATGTAAGTAGGTATGTGTATGTATGCTTAAGAATATGGGTGTGTGAGTGAATATGTGTGTGCGAGTACATACACACTAGAGGGTACACCCGTCTGTTTTTCTTATTTTTATTTATTTATTTTTTTATTATTTACGTCTGTTCTTGATTATATGTTTATTTTGGATTATTTGTGTTTATATAGGTTGTTTAATAAAAAGAGAATAACAAAAAAAAAAGACAATAAAACACAGTCTTAATTACCAACAGCTTTTCAATAAAAGATGAGCTTATGAAACTAAACAAAGCATGTCCTCTGAGGCTTTTTTAAATCCTGCCTTTGATCTTCTTTTATCAGAGTTGGTTTCTCCTCAGTTAAATTCATTGTCATACTTCACATGTGTGACTACTTCCTGGCAGACGCTTTGCATTCAGCACTTGCCCTTGGCCCATCTCAGACTGCAAAACCTCTGTTCAACAGTGCTCACGAATATTTAATTCACACTGTCTTATTCAATCAACCACTTGATAAAGATCCAATGTACCAAAGCGGGGGTGTTTTAAAATAGAAGTGAGTTCACACCAGGAGGCTCTATTATGCAGGATAAACAACTTCACACATATCTGTTTTTGATTATTTTTGCAGAGAAATGTCTGTTCATAGCAAAAGGCTGCTAAGGCATTATTCTTGTCAAGAGATAATAAATATTTCATACATTTTAAGAGATTAAGGGTTTGAAACAAACAGTTTCACCTGCTGGGGAAACTCTTCTCATTCATAAACCAAAACCACGTTTTTCCTGGAATTGATTGAGGGTTTAAGGAAGTCAGGCACCATTTATGCTTTTCCCAACATGTAAAGCCTGTTAAAAAACAAAAACAAAACAAAAACCTGTCTTAGAGCTTTAGTTTTTTAGGTGAAAGTACCAGATTTACTAAGGTGGTCTGTGTGTATTGGTATTTTAGGCTGGGATGGATGGGGGTGCACAGACAACTCAGAAGCCTATTCGTACAGTTTCCAGCTCCTCTCCACCCTGCTACTCTGTCTCAGTAACCTGATGTTTGTCCCGCCCGTGGCCATCGCCATCCGAAGCCACTACCTCCTGGAGGCTTCGGTCTACATCTTCACCATGTTTTTCTCCACTGTGAGTGAAAAGTGATAACCTAAAGTATATTTTCCTTTTATTTAAGCATGGTACTTTGCTAATAAACAGTTGGTATCAGTAATGCACAAAAGTAAGCATAAAGAAAGAAAGAATCACAAAAGCAGATGTTTTCCGAAAGTCATCAGATTGTGGCAAGGCGAGCTTTAATAGGAAACACATTCTGCATCAAATTCCCGTGTATGCAGATGACATACTCCTATTTCTGAGTAAGTCATTCCAAACTACACCACAGTCAGAAATACTTATGCTTACAATTCTATTCTGCATTGGAAGCATTAAAATGAATGTCCTTCATTAAAACAAAAATGCTCCAGTATCTCTACTATGATCCCCTGCTCAGAGCCATAACTTTATTACTTTTCCACTACGGGAACTTCCCCCAGGCAACAGCGAGTTTTAGAAAACATTTTCACTGCAAAAATGACGACAAAATTAAGTTTGGGTAAATTATTTCACCCCCACCAAAAGTACCGTTTGGCAACTAGAACTGTTAGAATCAAATGAAGTTTTTTGTTTTTGTTTTGTTTCTTTCAGCTACAGTACCTTTTAAAAAGCTACATCTAGTATATTAGCACAGAATTACAATTAAGAAATACTGACAATAAACGTTACTATTGATGCTAAGGATGAAATCTTGCTGGAGCCAGAAACAATGCTCGGTATGGCATCATTATTTTTTAATAATCTGCTGCATTTTATCCGCCTCCTAACCAAGAAGAGTGCGTTTTATGGAGTGAAAGAAAACTACATTTAAAAGCAGACCATGCTTTTTCATATCTCAGGGGACTAATTTAATATTTCTCCTTGAAGAAAAGGTTTCACATGCTTTTGTTGAGAAAGTGCCTATTGTGTAATTTTTTGAAATATTATTTAACAAAAGAAATCCTCCTTTATAAAATGATAAAAACCCCAGTTCTCCTTAAAATGAATGATGTCTCACTACGATAATGTGATATACAGTGGGGCAAAAAAGTATTTAGTCAGCCACCGATTGTGCAAGTTCCCCCACCTAAAATGATGACAGAGGTCAGTAATTTGCACCAGAGGTACACTTCAACTGTGAGAGACAGAATGTGAAAAAAAAAATCCATGAATCCACATGGTAGGATTTGTAAAGAATTTATTCGTAAATCAGGGTGGAAAATAAGTATTTGGTCAATAACAAAAATACAACTCAATACTTTGTAACATAACCTTTGTTGGCAATAACAGAGGTCAAACCTTTACTATAGGTCTTTACCAGGTTTGCACACACAGTAGCTGGTATTTTGGCCCATTCCTCCATGCAGATCTTCTCGAGAGCAGTGATGTTTTGGGGCTGTCGCCGAGCAACACGGACTTTCAACTCCCGCCACAGATTTTCTATGGGGTTGAGGTCTGGAGACTGGCTAGGCCACTCCAGGACTTTCAAATGCTTCTTACGGAGCCACTCCTTTGTTGCCCGGGCGGTGTGTTTTGGATCATTGTTATGTTGGAAGACCCAGCCTCGTTTCATCTTCAAAGTTCTCACTGATGGAAGGAGGTTTTGGCTCAAAATCTCACGATACATGGCCCCATTCATTCTGTCCTTAACACGGATCAGTCGTCCTGTCCCCTTGGCAGAAAAACAGCCCCATAGCATGATGTTTCCACCCCCATGCTTCACAGTAGGTATGGTGTTCTTGGGATGCAACTCAGTATTCTTCTTCCTCCAAACACGACGAGTTGAGTTTATACCAAAAAGTTCTACTATGGTTTCATCTGACCACATGACATTCTCCCAATCCTCTGCTGTATCATCCATGTGCTCTCTGGCAAACTTCAGACGGGCCTGGACATGCACTGGCTTCAGCAGCGGAACACGTCTGGCACTGTGGGATTTGATTCCCTGCCGTTGTAGTGTGTTACTGATGGTGACCTTTGTTACTTTGGTCCCAGCTCTCTGCAGGTCATTCACCAGGTCCCCCCGTGTGGTTCTGGGATCTTTGCTCACCGTTCTCATGATCATTTTGACCCCACGGGATGAGATCTTGCGTGGAGCCCCAGATCGAGGGAGATTATCAGTGGTCTTGTATGTCTCCCATTTTCTGATGATTGCTCCCACAGTTGATTTTTTCACACCAAGCTGCTTGCCTATTGTAGATTCACTCTTCCCAGTCTGGTGCAGGTCTACAATACTTTTCCTGGTGTCCTTCGAAAGCTCTTTGGTCTTGGCCATGGCGGAGTTTGGAGTCTGACTGTTTGAGGCTGTGGACAGGTGTCTTTTATACAGATGATGAGTTCAAACAGGTGCCATTCATACAGGTAACGAGTGGGGGACAGAAAAGCTTCTTACAGAAGACGTTACAGGTCTGTGAGAGCCAGAGATTTTCCTTGTTTGAGGTGACCAAATACTTATTTTCCACCCTAATTTACGAATAAATTCTTTACAAATCCTACCATGTGGATTCATGGATTTTTTTTTCACATTCTGTCTCTCACAGTTGAAGTGTACCTCTGATGCAAATTACTGACCTCTGTCATCATTTTAAGTGGGGGAACTTGCACAATCGGTGGCTGACTAAATACTTTTTTGCCCCACTGTATATAATCATTTATTGATAGTGTATACAGTAGTGAGTAGACATTTTATAGATAATGTATTCATACCGGAATTTTTTTTTCTTCTTTCAACAAAGCTGTAAAAATAAAATTGCAAGAAATATAGCTGCAAACATATGCTAGTGGGATTTCATACATAAATAGAGTCTGTATAGCTTCTTTGTCAGTAACCAGCAATAACCTGGGTATTGCTTATTTTATTCAGCTTATCATTCAGCTCAAGCTTTTTACAGAATCAATACTTTTGTGCTGTTGTGCCGTCTATTGTTCTGACACATCTGCGTGTTTTTGTAACCTTTGTGCCTTTCTCTTCTTTTCTCACAGTTCTACCATGCATGCGACCAGCCAGGTATTGTGGTGTTTTGCATCATGGAGTATGATGTTCTGCAGTTTTGTGACTTCCTCGGGTCACTCATGTCAGTGTGGGTCACCGTCATTGCAATGGCTAGGCTAAAATCCATCATCAAACAGGTATGTGTAATTCTGAGCGAAGCCTGTTTCTACTGATACTCAGACTGGATATTTGTTTTCTTTCTATAAAACTGAAAAGTCCTGTTGTAATAGAAACTTTTCCCTTTATAAAGATAAAGATGAAAATGTAAGGCTTGCATAGTGATATCAACAGTTCTTCGATACATTGATCTCAACACAAATGAACTGAGAAAATGCATGTCATCATTAACAGTGCATATTTATAAACACACTAATTTTCTCCACTCTAGCTGCAAAGTAATAAGCGGCACTTCAGCCTGGACACATGAAGTGCAGCTTAGGTCATACCCTTTTATGTGGAGATTATGTTTCTAAATGGATAAACAGCCATTTAGAAAAACAACTCAGCCTGTCACATTTGCTACTTAATAAAATGTTAGTCGTAGGTAGATGTCAGTAGATTCAGACATCCGGAAACAGACGTTTTCAGACCCTGATGCCTTTGCACTCTCCCAGACCATGAACAAAGAGAGATTAGATTAGATTAGATTAAAGGACTGAGAGGCTGTAACGCTATAAACGAGCACCTCATATGCCTCAATTTTCAGTCATAAATGAAAAGATCAATGTGTTAAAATCAGCATTGCATGGCACTAAATTCTCTGGTTGCTGACATATTGCGTGGGTAATGGTAAACACTAACAGGTGCACCTTCTCCATGGGTCACTCCCTGGCTGCATACCAAGATGGAGCAGTCTGAGGGAAAGTGTGTGCGTATGTGTAAATGTGTGTCCATGTCCATAAATGAGACAGAGAGAGGGGGGAGAGTGGAGAGAGGGTGTGCGGTAGGAGGAGGGTGGGGAGTGCATGAACATCTGCTGTCCTCTAGAGTTTTCATTTTTGCTTAGCGCTGCAGTACGCAGTCACTAATCAAATCGCACATGTCAGGACTGGCAAGTGGGACTTTGTGCGTTTGTGTACTTGAAAGAGACACTGAGTGTGTGTATGTGTGTGTTTGTTTGTATGTTACACTAGTACTAGAGGATAAAGGACCTAAGAGCATGGAATATTGTTTGTCTCGCTGTGTAGTATGCGACTTTTGGACCCGCAAAGCTCTTAATGTCTCACAAAAATGTTGGCTGAAAATCATTTTATGCTAGTTCACATAAAGATTGAGCACCAGCAGGCATGTTAGTCTCAACTTGGTGAAAGTTCTGGATCACAATTATGAAGATAATTACACTTCATCACATCTTTGTAATTTTGCCCCTTCCTTACTGAACAGTTCTGAAAACATTGTTCTCACCAATGTAATTGCACTGTAGGACATCAAACATGTTTGTTCAGTCAATCAGAAAAAAATAGCCACATGATTTTAATTACTAGTAGCTAAATAGGTATGCCTGAAATATCTGCTGCAAATAGAAGCGCTGTTTTCTGTTTCAGTGTTTGATGCTCCAAATTTTCTGTTTCCGTTTGCTTTTCATGATATGAAATTAAACCGATATTATTCCTAATATTTGTAAAGTGACTTCACAAATAATTTGAAAATTTGAAAATATACTATAGAATGAATGAGTATGTAACCTTGCTAATAATTTAGCAGTTATTAGCAGTAATCCACAGGAATCTTAGTACATCAAATGTCTGTACAACCTTGTAAAAATGTTTTATATAGGCATATGTTAATATATTACTGGTTCCAGCATTATTTAATTATGAAATTTTTATTTAAAAGATGATAAGTTGACCTTTACTTAGCTCCACTTCATCACATACTGTTTCCTTGGCCGTTATATGACACCTCAGTGTGGTACGGTCATTAGACATGCACCAATACTATATACATTAAATCTGACACACTATATATCTTATTAAGCATGAAAATATAAGTTGCAGATAAAAATAGATTGTTATTGTTTTTTTAGAATTCCTGCAGGCTCATTTGTCACTATGCATTCATGCCTGCATGCAATGCATGCTTGTTTCTGTGCCACTGTGTGATCCACCAGAGCAGCATGACTGATGACTGTTGCTGCAAAGAGTCCTCAGGCTGCACCATGCTGCTCCTTTCCTCCTTGGTGTGTGCCAATTAGTTCTATTCTCCTGCAGACAGGTCATCTCTTACCAGCTCAAAAATCCCCGATTCCTCCTCACATTGCCTACTAGACCCTAGGCATTCTGGATGGGCTCAAGTTCTCCCCGAGCATGTGTAGCACAGCTTATTGATTTTTTTCATTCTCACTTTATCTCTTTTATATCCTGTGGCTTTATGTCCAGTTGTGAGCTTGGCAATGAAATAAAATAAAATAACTGATTTTATATATCATGTGGCTCTATTGTTAGCATTTTGTTTTCACTGTTTTATTGGGGCTTTCAGCTGTTTCAAAAGAGGTCTAGTGTATTTTTCTATAAGCACTTTAAAATACCCATTTTGAGTTCACCTGAACTCTGCAGTTATTTTCCCTACGGGTACATTAAAGTGCTTGTATATTTACATAATGAGAGGCTTTTACCTTTTGGAGCACAGACTTGCATGCTGTGTGCTAAAGGTAGCTTGTTGTGGCAGTTAACAATGCAGTAAATAGCTGCCATTATTTTATATTTTCTTGTTTTGAATAGATAACATGAACAAATACTTCTATAGTGCCTCAAAACCATCTGTCAATACTGTCAAACTGTCTATGATTCTCAACCGCGAACCTGTTTGTTCTTTCATAACATGGACATCTTTAATAATAGCTCAATGTTACACGTAAACATGCAACAGCAGACTATTAACTGAAAACTAAAATTTGTAATATATTATTGTGGTGACTAGTAGAAAATAACAACATCCAAAGCCTTGTTGAACTTGTTGACAAAGCACAACAACATTTCTTTTAGTAAGGCACTTATTTCTGTGGAGCATCACAGCTATGATCTCCAATAGAACTTGATGGCAAAAAAACACGTGTGTTAAGAAAAGTATAACTCTGAAAGCCAAATAACAGGATGTCAGCTCAAAACAGAGAAAACGTGAAAGTATAGTCCACACATGAATCACCTGATGGTTTAGAGATTTGATGCAAAGCCATTTTTCCTATATGTATGGAAAAAAGATTACAGCTTTGCCACACTGACAATAGTCTTTACCTCTCCAAAGGTAGAGTTGTGCTATCGCCTGACCGCACAAATATGTTCTTGCTTGTACATGTAACAATGCTGACTGTGTTTATGGAGGGCAGTTATTGATCCATGGTTTTTTTTTTGTCAGGTTCTGTATCTGCTGGGGGCGATGTCTCTGTCCATGGCACTGCAGCTGGATCGTCATGGTCTGTGGAACCTGCTGGGACCCAGCCTGTTTGCTCTGGGCATCATGGCCGTGGCATGGGTAAGAGAAAAATGATCTCCTTATTTATAGGAACTGTAGAGAAACAGTCTAAAGCGATAAATAAGTAAAAATAAAAATATGATATGATATAAGGTAAGAACATATAAAGTAAAATAAAAATGTGGATATTACAAGTATCACACTAAAAATCTTTATCCAATATATAAATAACCTTTGAAAATTTATAGTGGGCTGGGTAAAAAAAATTTTCTTGTGCCAAAATGTATTTTATCACATTATATGTATGCTTATTAAAATTAAATTAAACCTGTATTAATCAGGTGTAAAAGCATTTCTGCTTGTATTTATAGGGTGTAAAATTATTGTGCAATAGGAGATATTTTATTTTATATTTATGCACAACATGAAACTGTTACTTTAATACATAATTTGTGTTTAACATTCACGCTGGTTCAGACATGCAAATAAAATGCGTCTCCACAGTCCCTCGAGTCCCTGATGATAGTAAGTATAAAAGGATTAAATCTGTCATGTAAGCTAACATAGGCTTGGAACATGTGCATGCATAAAAAACTGGTGGTTTTCTGACCAATGAAGCTATTTTACATTAGTATTGAAGGGGCTTTAAAAGTTTTGCAGCCTGTGGGTATTAGTCATGGGTTGTAGTTCCATTATAACTCAGCTTGTACTTTCACTGACTCTTCTTCGAGTCATAATGTGCTCCCTGAACTGAGAAGATAAAAAATAATAGTCTTTCAGGCAAGGTTCTTGTGGAAAAAAAAGCCTTTAACACCAAACCTCTGACATGAGTTTGAAAACAAGGTTTGTGGTTTCCTTGGAGAAAGCTTTGTGCTGAATAAAGTGTGGGAGTTGTAGCTCTGAGAGTTATCTATCTGCGAGCTGGAGGATCCTACAGAAATATTGGAAGACGAAGTACTGTTTAATTCCACCATGTAAACCCTGCAGCTTTAGCACAATAAGTAGGAAAGTGTATTTTTTACTATTGTCAAAAATATCTTCTTTCTAAATGCTTTAAAATAAATCACTGCAAATGTATGTAAAGCTACCGGCTTTCAATATTTGGCTGATTTTCTTTAGTCTTTGGCTGATTTGTAATTCAATTATAGATGGTTTGTTGACATATGTTATTTGACGAGTGGCAAATGATATACTGTGACAGTGTCTACGGACTGGAAGTATAAACAGAGACAGATAATCTCATCCTCCCTTGGCAAATGAAACAACAGACTGCAACCTTTCCATAAAAGGCAGTTGAATCTCATGCTAATGTTGCAGTTTTTAAAGATAAACCCGGGATTCTGCTTTGATTACCTGACACTTAATAATTTATCAGCGGTTCAACAGCGTATGTCTGCATTTCAACATTCTCCGCTCCGTACTCCAACTCCGAGTCTGAGCACTGCACATTTTCTACAAGAGCCCTTTCATTTCAGCTTGTCATGTTTCTGCAAAGCTTGGCATTCTGAATGTTCTCAGACACAACCGAATTAGATCAGTCAAGCGGAGGGCACAGAGCGTCTGCTGCTGTGCAGGGGTGTCATTAGCAGCAAGAGGAAGGGGGGGAAGTTCAACTCTGTCAATGCCAAATATCCCTAATTCTTCAAACTAAATGAGGTCCCTGCCTCATACATAAAAACACAATCCTGGTCTAGAATTATTTGGCTTAACCACAAAAGTATGCAAGGATTTTGCATTCTTCATTGTTAAATGCATACAGAGCCGTTTCGTGCATGTAATTACTTTTGTCATTCACGACCAGCTTACGTTTCCCCTTATATTGTGTCAAATTCTTCATAATAACCTTTTGAGAAAGAAAAAAAATCATTCAAGCAATCAGTGTTTATGAAGCGATGAAAATAGAGACTGAATGAAATTAAATGTTCATTTCTCTTTGCGCTGTAATAGAGGCAATCATGGGACACTTATAGAAAGCATTAGCACATATTCTCAAAAATAGATTTCATATCCAGCTCCAGCAAAGAAACATAAAAAAGCAGATAAAGCATTGACAGGCACGTCACTAATCCATCAGCTGATCCAGATGATAGACTTTTTCTGCGGCGCTAGGCATGAATACAAAATTTCATACAATAAAACCACAAGAGATTCACAGAGAATACCATCGCTCTCCACCTGCAATAAAATAGAGATGTCTAGTGGTCCCTCGCTGAAATCCCACTGGTCTCAGTTCTTTAATGACTCTCCCTGTGTGATCTCCCACTTCAATATGCTCTTTCTACATAAAAAAGTTCATTAAATTAAATTAGTAAGACCGTTAAACACAAGGCCTTGGAGATCAATTCATGTGGAAAACAAACTATGATCTATGAAAATAAACTTCACTATATAAAACACTTTGTGGTTTGCTACGCGAGACTCTGCTGCCTTTGACACACATCATGCTGTTAACATGTGAGCATAAAAGAAACACACATGACAATGTGTTCAAACACGTGTTTACACACAGCCCTGGGAAGCGCACATTATAACTCTGCTTTCTAGTCTGTGGCGATGAGGTCAGATACACATGAATACAAAAATAGATTTTTTCAGGTTCTTAGTGGTTGTTGCTAGGGTTATATTGGTTGCAGGCACCACAGCACATATGGGAATAAATTAAGTCTTTTTCTTGGTCTGTAAATGGATCTCAGTAAAGGATTGGCGCTGTGTTTTTTTTTTGCATGGAATTTCTTTTGGAAGCTGTCATTTCCTGTATGAAATTATGAGTGGGTATTAAACTGTTCCCATTGGAAAATGTTACTTTGTGAGCTTTCAGAAAAAAACAGGTGTAAATAGTGATATTGATAATCTTTTTTTTTATGTGTCTGTGGACCTTGTCAGACTGTGCGCACCATCCGGCGTCGACGTTGCTACCCGCCCACCTGGAAGCGCTGGGTGTTCTTCCTTTTCCCGGGCACCATGATTGCCACATCTGCCGTGGCACTCTACGCCTTTGTGGAGACAGAGGAGAACTACTTCTACATACACAGCATCTGGCACATGCTGATTGCAGGGAGTGTGGGCTTTCTCCTGCCACCTCGAGCCAAGCCTGATGCCAAGGTGACCCCACTGAAGCGTAGGCGGGGCTGTGGCTATCAGCTGTGTGTGAATGAGCATGAGGAGCTTGGCCTGGTGGACCCAGGCATCATTTCCATCAATAGCATCTGCACCAGCTGATAAACTCCCCACTGTCAACCTTTTACCTTAGAGACACTTCATTGCCTTCTTTTACTTGGGAAATTCACACACGGGAAATTAAGCCACAGAACTTGAAAAAGCAATGTAAATACTTTAATGCCGATGTGACACTATGTATTTCTTTTTTTCTGTTGTTATTGTCATGGTAATTACTATCAATACAAATGTAATTATTATTATTATTATCTATAGTTAAAGTTCTGATGAATTGTGGGTGTACAGTGACACACTGTTGTTTGTGAATATGTATTTAAAGTCTAAGCTGAAACACTGCTGCTACCTGACAGTGACTGTAAAACTGCTTCTGTTAGTTATTTATTGGTGGTCTTGTACAGTAAACAGGCCAATTATACTATTGTAGGGGTACAGATAAGGGGAGGGATATGGACGGACATTTAACAAGGGCACGGCTTTTCTGAAATTCTTTTGGAATATATATCTTTTGCACTGAGACACAAAAAATGTTATTCTGTAAATTTTTATAAGGATATAAATTACAGTGGGCATCACAAATGTAAAACCTAGCTGTCATGTGGAATGTTAGACTGTCTTTTGCAATGTACTGCTTTTACACGAATGTGCTGATTGTTCTTGAAAAAGAACAGTTCCAAAGTCCAGTTTCCTGTGCTTAGAGAAGAGAGGAGGCAGGATTACTTCAGAGACCTCAAACCAAGACCTCACCTCCCTGCTCTTTTCTGACAGGACCTGTGTGACACCACATTCATGAACAATAAATGTTTTCTTTCTTTGCCTCAGTATTGCTTTGCTTCCTTCGAAGCTTTTAAACATAGTGCAACTGGCAAAGCCTCCCACAAAGACATCGTAGTGCAATTCCTGGCCCTAATGGATGGCAGTGGTTTTCAGACAGTGAGATGAGATGTTGTCAAAAGCATCCTCCCAGGAATAGAGCTAAAGATAAATAATTCTCCTACAGAGCGGGAGCATGAATGCCGCTTCAGTCCATACTGTTTATATGTAGACTCTCTTCTTATATAAAGAAAAGAAAAGCTGTGAAAGTTTTATTACTGTTTGCTGTATTCCTTTTAGGCATGATCCATCAGTCGTTCTTCAATATTTATCGTTCTGGGTGGTTTCAGGTTTTTGTTCTTTTTATTTCAGAATAGATTAAATAATTTATTGTTTTGGCAGGTGTACAAGTGAAAATTGTACCTGGGCTTGATAGCCCTCCAATAAGATATGATCACAGTGCTCAGAGTGAGAGACATTTTGAAAGTACGCTCATTTAATCCTTTGACTGATACAGCATCCCTGTAGCTGTTAGCTACAGCAAAAAAGACAGAAAACCTGGAATAACAGTTTTACATCATATTAAATAACCAAATATAAGAGTTCTTTGAGTCTTAGCTTGATAACCTACAGTATCAGATGTTTTTTACATGTAAATGCAGTCAGCTGAGAGTTTAAAAGCAAAGCAGTTATATAGTATATTAGGTTATTCTCACTGCTGTTGCCCTCATACATAATATCTATTTACCGTTATACACTTTCATGTCTTTGGACCTTAGACTTTATATAAAGATAAATATAGCCTCTGGGGAGGCAGAGAGCTAGCTGTATAAAAACACAAGTCCAATTGTAAAGAAGTCTATAAGAAAATGATCCTAGTTTTCACTTGATTTGTGGCCTCAGTAAACACTTTTCCTGATGAGTTTTTAATCACCATTGCCAGTTTCAAGGCTTCATCAGTGCCTGATCCTCATTTTGTACATTATGATCCTCATTTAGAATAAAATATATGATAAAGAAGGGAATGCTTTAGAGTGAAGGCTATCTCATGATTATGAGCCTGTTACTCAGTCAGAAGACATTGTGAGACCATGCAGTTATCAGTTCAGTTTCTCCACTGATTGCATTTTCCTTATGTGATGTTTCCCTTATGTGATGTTCACATTTTGATACCTGGCCAACTTTAGCATTTTGGGTCTTTTTTATTCAATTTAGTCATAACAGTCTGTAAAAATACTTAACATATGTTTACTTTGTCCCAATTCCAAACAATTCATCTCAGTCTGTAGTTCAGCTCCCATTAAATAAATAGCCTGTTGGTGCCAGCATATAAACCACACAAGGGACAGAGTTTTGCTCTGTGTGTTGCATACTTAGTTCATGCACTTTATCTATCTTTCTGTCTATCTTGGACCCACACACCTCTTACATGCTTCTGTTGCTCCTTGATAAGGAGGAGAATTTATATCAAGGAACATCTCACAGTCAGGATGATTTTCTAGATGCCATCTAGGATATAAAGTTAAAGATTTCACGTCACACCATTTGCGCTGGCCCTGGTTGCATCGTGGTGGCAGTCATGCGGGATGGCTTATTTCTTGGGCATGAGGACCATTCGCTCTCACCATTTTTGACATCCATTTCCCCCCCTTGATGGCTGCTGATGGGACTGTTTGGGAGCAAAATGATGGTCAGTCTCATCGGTGTTTTCAAACTCACTGTTATACTCCGAATTAATGATCCTGCTGTAGCTCACTTGATTGAGTAGGTGAGCCATATATTGAACATTAGAGTCCTTACCACAGGACGAGTTTGAGTTTGCCCCAGACTGTTTCCTGTATTTTAAACCCCTCCTCTCCCAACCCTGCTGTCCAATAAAGAAGGGTTGGGATCCAACAAAGGCAAAAGGACTCTGTACTGAAAAATCTTCTTCCAGACTTTCTCTTTTGTCTGAAATCACAAAGTTCTCTTAGAGAATATTTTCACCATTTTGATTGAAAAGCAGGCACAGGCACAGCTACTTGTTGTTTCCTGTCCCTGATTTACAGTTGTGACAGAATGTGAAACAATACAGAGTAGTTCTCACAAAACAGAGTGTAAAATGTGCAGGAATGCAGGAGCAGAGAGTTGGAGGGTTGGAACACAGACACACAAGAAAAACACACGTTGTATATGTGCTTATATTATAATTTATATGTCCTTTTCCATAAATGCGACAAGGTGTCTGAGGTTGAAATGATATCAAATCACATAATGTTTCTTTTGGTAAGCATTGGAAACAGGTCCAACACCTGAACACCAAACAAGATTAAGACTGTTACTGGGCATCTAAAACATTTATCATCAGTCAACAGAGTCACACGTTAGATTTTTGGAAACTAAGCTAGTACTAGCATTAGCTCCTCGGTACTATCTCGTGATCCAAATATGGTTATGTTGAATTTTTAGAAAACAAACAAACAAATGCCAACAGCCAAAATGTCAAAGAAAAGGTTTCAAAAGAATCTCTGAAGTCTATTAGATGATGTCACTGTGGAAATGTCCATCTTTTATGTACAGTACATGTGCCCGGCATGCAAAATGTATGAGATGAATTCTATAAGCATGCCTGTCTCTGTTGTTTAACTCCACCTACAGTATGTGTGAACGGAGGATTACCAGAGCTTACCAAAGGAGACTTTCATAGCAACTGGAAACTAATATTTCTAAAGAAAACCTGCCACCTGATGTTTTCTTTTTGGTTATTTTTTAAGGCTACTTCCTACACATGACCTCTTCTATTGTTTTAAAATGTTAACTCGCCTTATTAACAACACTTATAATTGAATAACAACTCTTTTTTTAAATTCTACCTTTAAAAGCAAAGTCTTTATTTACAGCTGAAGATAGAAGATTCTACTAAAGCCTCAAACTACTGCAGCTAATTATTTCTCAAGTGTTTGTGTGTGTGTGTGTGTGTGTGTGTGTGTGTGTGTGTGTGTGTGTGTGTGTGTGTGTGTGTGTGTTTGTGTTTGTGTATGTTTTTATGTTCCAGCTAAATAACAAGACTAGCATATAGTGCAAGGAAATCAGCAAACATGGCAATTTGTCCCCCGGGAAGGTCCATGCAGAATTTCATGGCATACAGTTACATTATTCTCTCACAAACTGAGGCACGATTGTGCCCATTAACAGAGTTGTGTCAGGATATGTCCAAATAAGACCTCCAAAAAATCATAAAAACACATGTTTGTGTGTTTGTGTCTGAGAGAGACTATTGAGCTTTAAAATATAACAGAATGAGGTCTCTGAAGGCTATATAAAGTCCTTACATTGAATTTTCTTCTCTTTGTTTGAAGGTAAAGGCGCAGGAGCCCGATGTCTACACTGTGTTGCTACGGTGCTATTAAATAAGAAACAGTATCAAAATGACTCATACAGTTATTTATGCTTAAAATGTTTGTTGAATCATATTTATATTCATATTCTTTATATAGAATTTCATTAGGGATTTTTAAATGCACAAAGGTACAGCCCACATATTCCACACAACCTAGACAACCTATAGCCTTTGCTGCACTCGACATCTCATCAAAACATCAAAGCATCCTTTTTTTTCTTTTTCTGTATTATTATTATTTTAAGAATTTAAGAGGCACTATTCTTAAAAAATCTTGTTGGTACTGAACAGGAAAATAAAGTGCCTTTAAAATTCAAAATGAAAGAGTGGTTAAGTTAACACAAAACTTTGTGAAGCTGTGTATATTTCAGGGCATTTTCTCAGTCACTCCCTTGCCACATCAATGAAAAGCCAAGAAATGGAAATTCATGTAATAAGAGACTCAATATTCCAAGTGCAGAGTGCACCCCTTGGCGGGAATAAAAAGCCTCAGACTGTACTTAATGAGACAAATTAGACCAAAATGACAAGGTCTTAGATATTGAAATTTCAAACACTGGATATTCTTTTACTTCCATCACACATGAAATCAAAGCTGCAAGAGGCATCTTTGTATTCATAGATTCTTGGCTAACATAACAGGGTTTTTATTACTTTAAAACATCTCCATAACCTACAGTGGGAGAGCTATTTAGTCTTCACTTATTTACATGGCTGTTCCAAGGTTAGTTTCTGCAGTTTGAGGATGCAAAGACAAAGTACTAGGAAATTTGACGAAAAAAATAAGATCTAGCGATCATGCCAAATATCTCTGCTTGCTATTTGGCTAACAGAGTCATGTTTTCAAAATGATCCATTCATTTTCTTAGCTGCTTTCTGATTCAAGGTCATGAGAGGATGGAGCCTGTCCCAGCTGTCACGGTGGAGAGGCAGGGTACACCTTGGACAGGTCTCCAGTGTACTGCGGGGCGAACGCAGAGAAGAAGACAATCTTTCATGCTCATGTTCAGTCCTACGGCCAATTTAGATCCCCCAATTAACTTGATAAGTATGTTTTTGGACTACACAGTTTTTGGAGTATATCCAGAGAGAATCTCATACAAATGATTCCAAGCAAAAATTAAATGAATAAAGTGCACATGCAGCAATCTTATGATTTGGACTGACTGAAAAATGATTGCCTGCTGTGCTATTTCATATTTTCCAAAGCAATGCAACCTAAACCCAAAGGTGCCAGTTATCTCACTTTCCCCCCAAATATACATAAACGTTTTAAAAATATGGAGTTCACAGGGTGTTTTAATTGGTAGATGATGGTGGCACAAACTGATTTTTTAACATATACCCTACGAAGCATCAGCATGTCTATAGGCTCTCCATCAGGTTCAGTTTGAACTGATTAATGTAATGACTTTTGTTATGATTCTATTGGATTTTCATTTGTAAGAAATCGACAATAGTTTCACTATAATGAGCACTTTTCCAGCTATAAATTATAACAGATACACAAATCGTATGGAGAGCATAAATTTAAATAATGTGTTAAAACATTAAAAATAAAAATGAATCATGCAAACGGCACAGCAGTGCAGAAGATGTGAACATAAAAACATTACACAGAGCTAATAACATGAGTCAATAACACGAAGAATATGCATATTTGAAGGAACGAAGAAAAACTCCTCGGTGCCGTACAGGGAACACTGCTGAAACGATTCAACTTATTCAAAGCACATTTTTATGTGTTTTGAATGCACCAGCAATAACAACAGTTTAGCCTTCAACTTTACTCATGTTAGAAATTTTGACCTCGGTGTCAACAGAGCTGCACATCGTGAGCATCCCAAAGTAGGAACAGAAAGGCAGTCTGAGCACAGTTTATATACAAGGTCAACACAAAGATGCATAATGCGGTCGAAGCAGTTGAAATGCCCGAGGGCTCGTGACTAAGTAGCTTTTCGTTCGGAAGGGTTTAAATTTAAAAAAAGTCAAAAGAGCGAGTTAACCCACAACGTCATGTTGGTCAGTCTCCAGTGGTTAAGATGTCCATTGGGTAGGGGTCATTAGGTCCAGTGTCTGTTCTGCATGACTGCATAGCAACCAGGAAATGAGCCCATTTTACAGAACCAGATTCACTCTGGGGTGCAAATGCTAGCTCGTAATGATGTTAGTTTATTAATAAAGAATGTATTACATTTTGAACAGACAAATTCAATCACAGTGAAAATACACAAAGAAAATGTTATTCTTTCTCATTTTTATTCTTATTTCTATGTTTCACTGACCTTTTCATTGAGGTCAAAGCTAGTGTTCCTGTGTAACCATTGGGGGGGAAACATTGACTTTTCCAGCATCCTCATCACTGTATCACTCACTTAAATTGAGCTTGAAACAGTAATGAGCTTCATTTTCCTCATGAGCCACACATTCTGAATAAAGTTGTGATTTAAATATAAATGAGAGATTAGTGTATGTCCATGAGGGAGATTAAAAGTTAGGAAAGAGAGCAGAACTAGTGATTAATTTGTTACAGCTACTGTGACTCTATCAGTTGGAGGAGGAAGAGAGCCTCTTCTTTCACTGCAGGAGCAAACAGTACGGAGACTGCAGGGAAAGTTGAGAGTCTTGAGTTTTATCTCAGCTACTGACCTCGGGGCAGCAGGTTAAATACTGAACTGGGGAACAAGTCCACAGTATTAGGTGGAGGGAAAAGAAGTCAACAGAGTTTCAGACCTCTTAAAGGAACACTGTTTGACACTATTTTGTCCAGTCCCTATTGGCAGCCCATTTTACCGCTACTGCCTACTGGCCACCTGTGTGCAGGCAATCAACACCCATGCCAAGTCCCAAAGTGTTTGTTTCTGCTGTATTAAATATTACATGTTGTTATTCACATACACTCACCACAATAGGAAAGAAAGCTGATTTAAGTTATATTAAACGTGGTATGGTTCTTGGTGCGAAATGCACTGGTTTGAGTATTTCAGAAACCATAGTTAATGTCAATGCTCTGAGAAAAAAAATGCCTTGTTGGTGCCAGATGTCAGAGGAGAACGGCCAGATTACTTCAGTCTGTCAGAACTCAAATAATGCCTGCATCCATGCAGAAGAGAATCTCTGAAGATGCAATGCATCAAACCATAAAGCAGATGAGCTACAGCAGCAGAACCACACCAGATGCCACTCCTTTCAGCTAAGAATAGCAAAGTAAGGCTACCGTTTGCACAGGCTTACCAAAACTTGACAAAAGAAGACTGAAAAAATGTTGCTTGGTCTGATGACAACTTCCAGGTGGTAGGGTGAGAACTGTAAACAACATGAGTCTTCTGTTGGCTGCTTCCACCAGGAAAACACAGCACATCACAAAGCTCAGATCATCTCAAACTGGTTTCCTGAACATGACAGTGAGTTCATTGTCCTCAAATGGTCTCCACGGTCACCAGATCTCAATCCAATTGAGCACCTTTGGGATGTGGGACAACAGGAGATTTGCATTGTGGATGTGCAGCAATTGTGTGATGCTATTGTGTCGATACAGACAAAAATCACTGAATGTTTGTAGGAGTTTGTTGAAACTATTCAGCACTGTAGACTAAAGGGAGCTAGCAAGGTTTACCAAGGTGTACCTCGGTAACACTGGGTAGTGTCCAGTGAGTGTAGCTATATATTATTCAGTCTACAGCTTTTCCAAATTTTATGGTAGGTTGTATTACTTCCAAGCAAATGTCCATTAATTCAGTGGGGAATAACAGGAGACTCAACACATCAGATTTTAATTCTCTTGTTAGAAATCTGAATTTATTTTTGTTTTTATACAATGTAGTTATCGTGATATTACAATACCGCATGCACATACAAGTACTGCCATCTGTAATCTACAACAACTGTTTTATTACTGATATCATGCATTATAAAATATATGATTTTTGATGAGTATGATATTGTCAGTGGTTTGGTTGCCAGCCATTATTGTCATTTGCTACTGTAAATAGTTTATTACTTTATTGTAGCTTAATGTCCTCGACCATGCATCTTGAATTCATTTCTTGTCTTGATTGAGTGTTATCAGCTTTGTAGCAGTTCCCCTGTCATGGTTATTCCCCTGCTGCTCATGGTTATAAGAGACTGCTGTATTCAACATTTTAATAAACAGCCTAAACAATGCTGGCTGGGTGTGATTGATCACTATAGGAGTCACAGTCACGGTGGCCAACTGCTAGCTAAACCATAGAACTGAAAACCACATCACACATTCAAAATAATAGTGAAGCCTGAGGAAATTATCACAATGTTACTAAATTAATAGACTAAACTTAATCCTTTAGATTCCCATGTTTCCTTGTGCTTACTCCGAAAATACTGAATTACAGTGTAACAGTTTTTCACAACATTCTCACACAGCTTTGTTCGGTCAATGCTACATCTTGAGCTACTAGTGCATTTTTTGAAACTAGTGAAAATAACATGTAATTAGTTATATGCATGTAAATAAATGTGCAAAACAAATATATGGTTTGCTATTATCACCTAATATTGATAACTCTTCTGGCTTATTATAAATTATAACTATAACTTTTTTTGTATTTTAACTCTGATGGCAGAGAGTGCGTTTTTAAATATCATCATATTTCTTATCTCCAGGTAAGTCCAGTGAAGCACGCAGTGTTCTCTGAAACTTTAGGTTGAGATTTATGAAATAATTTGCTACAATAGGCGCACATGATTGTGCACACATGCAACAGTGTAAGGTAAATTTCGACTTGCATCGATTTGAATCATAGTGTGTATTCTTAATATAAACTCTACTTAATTATGTCACTGCTATGATCATACTTGGTAATATGAATTAAATCTATATGAGAAAAAATGTGGCGTCATTATGATTTGGCATAAATGCTTTTTAAAGACCTGTTGCATATTTCCTATCATTTTTTTTAATTCCATAATCCATGATTAGCCTGGTACACAAGATTTGGAAATTGCCTGCAAGCCATCAGCCTCAAGTACTAAACTGAAATGAGACAAATTGAACATGCATGAGAGTGTGCATTCATCCATTGCTGACACTTAAAAAGGAAGTAGGGGTCTAATTATGGAGTATTTAATGACATCTATGCGCATTGAATACAGATAATCTCAAATCTGTGTCCCATGAACACTTAGGTCATGTTACCCTGAGATAAAAGTGAAAGCTGATGGATCATCATAAAGACATCTTGGGTTCCTTATAGAGTCTATGTTTCTGAGTGGTCTGAATCTTTTACATACTGATCAGTCAATGTCACTTTAAATTTAAAGCAAGGAGGATTTAAAGGGTGTCCTTAATACAGGGGTATAGAAGGGGGAGAAAACTGTCAAAACAGGGTTGCTCTGAATAAGTAGCTTCACATCTCTGATTTGGCTCCGCTCTGCTCCTCCTCCAGATTCCTGTCAGCACATACTGGACCCAAACACATCAAGCAGACAGCCTGGCAGTCTGATGGGACCAGAAAGGTCATGCTACATTTCAGATGCTGTGTAGAAAGGGATCGGCTGAATGTTGGAGCTGTGAGATTTAATAAAGTCTGTTGTGGTATAGGCAATGTGCAGCCCCACACAGACGTCTGTGATAAAAAACTAAATGATGACTGTCTTTTGAAACAGTAAAAAGCCCGGGGTTGTTAGAGTCCTTATGATGCTTGTAGTTTAACAAGCAATAATATTAGGAGTTGTGAATTAGGAGTCTCAACCTTGACTGCTGCTTGTCAGAAAGAAATATAACTCTTCATTGTCAGCACTCTGTGGTTTCTGTTAAGATGCCAACTCTTTCAGTGAGTTTCAAAGTTTATCACATTTTTATCCAAATTAACAGCTAAAAATGGAGTCTTCACATAATCAGTATTCATACTTGATGTCCTATAAAACATCAAGTATGGGTTTGCAGTGGTGGAAATTATTGAGACTTTTTTAAGTAGTGGTCATCAATATTTTCATAATAACAGTGTATGAAATGACAAAGTAAAAACAATGTGCAAATGATCAATAGAGCATAATCGCTTCACTCCCGCAGCTTTATTGAGTTTTTTTTTCTAGTTGTAGATTAGCTTCTAGCCTGCAAAATTACTGTTTGTCCTCTGACAAATAATTTAAATGCCAGCAGTTTATGTGACTGTGGGTTATAGCAGCCATAATAGTTAATGACAGGAAACATTACGGAATTAACATTAAAGTCTACACAGAAAAAAGAGCACGATAAATAGTTGGTTTTTAAACCATTGTAGTTGTGGTTTGTACTGTTTGGCTCCAATTTGAGCATAAATGCTGACCTTTTACCTTTAAAATACAGTTCTGGTATGCCTAAAACTAACCAAAGCCAAGTACAGATGTGCATTATATTTCACGAAATGCTTCTCTGGATTCTATTGACAAACAATTGGCCGACAGTCATGTGAAAAATTTTGTAAATATCTTAAATTGTTTGCCCCACATTTTACAACAATGTAATACTTCCTTCGATTATTAAATTGTGCAATGCTGAACCAAACATAAGGTTGATTTCTGGTATTTTATCAAAACAAACAGTTTCAATTCAATTCAATTTTATTTATATAGCACCAAATCACAGCAACAGTCCCCCAAGGCACTTAATATTCTAAGGTCCCTACAATATGACAGAGAAATCCCAATAATCAGACTGTGCCTGTGAGCAAGCACTTAGGTCATAGTGGGAAGGAAAAGCTCCCTTTTCACAGGAGGAAACCTCCAGCTGAACCAGGCTCAGGGAGAGACAGTCATCTGCCGCAACTGTTTATGCAGAATAATATTAACAAACATATAAGAAATAATCAGACCCATTCATATATGAATTGATCATATATTCAAAGATGAAAAAATGGATAAAATGGATAAATTCATGAATTCATAGTCTGGGTTGAATAGGTGTCAAATGAATGTTTTTTTCAGGGAAAGTTTTTATTCAAAAATATTTGCAATTCTGTAAATCTGATGATTTTTTTGTTAATGGGGGCTGCCCATGTTCAAACCTTTCCATCTTATAAGTGAAATATGGAAAGATTTAATGTCGTGGTTTGCACATGGCTACATTTGGAAGAGGCTCATTTATCATTATTGATTGCGTCTTATAACAAAAGCAATGGTTCAAAATCTGCATCCCGTGCAAAACATATTTTACTGTTGATGTAAACTGGAAAGTGGTAGACAGACCAAGGCAGACATCATAATTAAAGCCAACTGAGCATCTTACCAGTGGATGCAAAAATAGGGATGCAGCAAACATCAACTAAAAACAGCAGCATTTAGTAAACTTTTAGTGAAGACAGTGCACCACAGACTTGTGTTGTCATTGCATCAAGGGACAAAATATTAGACTCCATTCCTTTTTGTTTGTGTTCCTTTCATGTGTTCCCTTACTTGTGCACATCAAAAAAGAGGACATTAAAATTTCTCCTTGTGCAATGACAAACTTTGCACAAATCAATGCTGTAAACAGATGAAGACCTGAATGAAATCGCACCTAAATGCACAGTTTAAAATGTTCTTATGAGATACACATTACAATATAAATATCCAAAATTGCTTAGTGGACCCCTGAGCTGAGATTATTGTGTTGCACACGCCACCAAAAATGAACTTTCATTCCAAAATATATCAACCAGCTCTCACATTGCTGCAACTTTTGTACACTTTGATATCATTTAGCCCACCGCTTTCATTTCCATTTTTAAAAGCACGTTGCTGTTAGACTCTAGCTTTCCCTAAAAGTTCTCCAGCGTTATAATTGCAGTGGAGCCACAAATATCCCTCTGGTTTTTGGGAGTTATTTCATATCATGAGAGACATCTGTCCTCCCTGTAGCTTCCAGAGGTGTTATGCATTATGCTAAATAGTATCAGCACACCACATGCTGGCTGTGCCAGCTGTTGAGTGTTGTGAAATTATGAAAATCACTCTAAATTACATGATTAAAAGAACTAAACTTTGCTAACAAACTTTGTACCTGTGAGGCTGTCATTCATTAGTGCTTGTTGTACATGTTTTTTTTTCTTTTCTTTTCAAAGTCGACAGGTGTAATTAACCCCTTCATGCTAAACTATGTCCTGTTTTTGGAAACTGTGATCACATACATCAGCATTATTTGACTCATCTTTTATTTCTCGAGTCATAGAAGACAATTTATTATTTAGTGTTTAAAATCTGGCCTGGTGGATGGGTTGACTTGTACAGGAATCATAAAAATGAGAAGATTAAAATTAGTATGACAGATATGGGGGGGGGGGGGGGTTTGTCTCTCGCACCCTCAGTATTTCTGGGGGGTTTGGATTGTTTCACAGCTTTTGAAATGTGAGGTCACATTCCTTCAAATGACTTGATATTTTAGGTTTTCTTATAATTTTGTTTTTAGACTGATTTCAACAAAAGGTGGATCTTTTACACACTTTAAATCTGTCAGTTGACTGACCACTTTCGTCCAAATATCTGTATGAATTCAGTGAAATACAATTTCTGAAAACTGCAGCTTGATTGCAGTTTTCGGACTTTGTATATCCTAATGATTAAATGATTAGATTAAAGGCCAAATTAATCCAATGATGATCTCTGTCAGACTTTTAGTACAATTTCAGAATTAAGATCTTTCAACACTGACATGCATACAAAAAAAGGATTTGGGGTTTATAGAAACTATGGATGAGGAAATACAATGACAAACAGTAAGACCAGAGATTTCTTAGCTTAAACCTATAAGGTCTGTTTACAAGTAATACATGAGTATAAAACAGGCTCTCTGGCAGAAAAAAATAGATTGGTAGTCACCGGGAAGCAAAGGGAGAGAGAGATATGAGAGAGAGAAGAAAGCCACTAGATTGGAAAAACAGTTCCCAGACAAGATAGATGAAACCACAAAAGATATGTGAGCCTAGATGTAATGTTTTGGCTTAATTTTTGTGACTGATAAGATCCAGTCAAAAAGTGAATGTAAGTGGCTGCATCATTTCCCCCCCAAAAGTCTAAAACACAGAGTTTTCAAACTAAAACTAGGTCAGTGATGGTTCCAAAAGTCTCACTTTTACAGGCCTTTAAACACCAGAGAAGTGCAGCTGCTTAGTGTAAACACTGCATTAGCTCCATGTTTTAAAATGAAATCCCTAATTGTGCTGTTAAATGCTGCCTTCCTTTATTGTAAATCTGTCAAATCCTTGTTTGATTTGACCCCATCCTGTTCATTTGTAAGGTTGGAGAGGTAGCCTGCTATGATTAACTACAGACTCTTTCACTGTGATGTTATGTACTTTTCTCAAATGTGCCACATAAAATTTACACTCAGTGATTTTTAATGGTGTATAGACAGTGATTTGAGTAACTGTGCTGTACGTCTGGTGTGTGTTTGTGTGCTCCTGCTCCAATGATGCTCCCAGTAACTATGGCTTAACAAGCTCCACAGCCAGCATGCAGTTCCACTCCTGTGGAGAAGAAGACATTCTGATTGGCTCATTCTTTGCTATAAGCCCACAGTCTTCCCAATTAGGCGCTCAGAGTATTGCAGTAGGAGGTGAGGGACAGGGAGCACAGGAGGTTGGGTCAATCACTGGGTTGAGGCTGGTCAGCTCTGTATAGCTTGTTGCTTGTTTCTGTGGGCCGCTCAGTGGAGAAGATGATGTGTTATTGTTCTACAGTAGTGTGGAAATGAAATGTGCAAGTGTTCTGTGAGGCAAATTTCATCATCTTTGACAGTGTGCAGCTGTTTTGGAAATCAAAGAGACTCACACAGTAGAGAATCGCATTTATTTTATTTTATTTTTTAGATGTGGGAAAGTGCAAATGATGGGGTAGTACCAACATCTGCTTAAGCGGCAACATGGATCTCTTTTGAAATTAAGACAGCAGTATATTAAACTCTGGCTCCATTTCCCAGTGTTATCTCACACAGGCCTCGATCATCTTGTTCACCTGGAATTAGCTCTCAGGGATATTGATGGTGTTTTTCAGCAAAGTCATTTGCTGAGAGGGTGACATCTGCTTAGGATAAGCGAGGGGAAATTAAGTCGGAAACAATCCAGAACAAGGTAAGTGGTTGGCAGGGTTAAAAATGAAGCCAGAATGTGTTCATTAATAACTGAGTGAGGTGAAGCAAACAGTAAAGTTAAACTACTGTGGGTGACAAAAGCCAAGGAAAATGTGTTAGCCACCCTGCACACAACGATTCCCTTTGGCTTCAAACACTTCGGTTTACATATGTGATCATAACACAAAACTCCCTTTTATTTAACCCGTATTTGTATCTGTAAAATCAAATCCAACAGAGTTCCTCTCTACTCAAATCCTTTGAGTTATCTACGTTTCCCAGACTGAGTCTTTTGAATACATTTTAGACTTTGTAAGATGTAAAATTATCTGGAAATCCCAACAAAGTCCTTTACAGTAATCAGCAAAATATCACTTGCAACTCCCCTTCAGCATGTTCGAATGTTGTTATCAGAATGGCACAATTTGCCATTTTTAATTTGGCATTGTTTTCAGAAGTGGTAAAAATTAACAATGAAGAATAAATCTGCACTGTGATCTGGCAGTGTGAAGATTGTATTAAATTTAAGGTTTAAGTTAGAAAAAGCACAACTAAAGATAGGGGACCTTTGCAATTATCCTTACAATAAATGTTTAAGCCTGATATGATTTATTTTAACTTGAAAGATTTTCTTTCATGCCTTTATTATACTTGTAACCCTTCAGATTAGTCTTAAGACCCCCTGGGGGCATGATGAGGCAGAAGTACTCCTCTCTGTACCAGTGGTGTGAGACAAAAAGACTCAGCATTTGAGTTGCAGGGTGGAAATTATTTAAAGGCAAGGGTCATTATTAAATATACAGACTCGTTTTTATCTTTGTCTTATTGTCAAGCTGATAAGAAAAATGCTTGATTCTATTTTTCAGTTGTGTTGGACAAAAATGTTTTACTCTGGGGTTGAAATATGTGCTTCAACAAGAAATACTGCTTTAAAAATGTGCATGTGTTTTTCCAGCGTGGACTCCTTTGGCTATAGAGACAACAATTTGATGAAAAGAAGTAGCGTCAGGTCGAGAACATTTTGGTGCTTTACTCTGATTTCCTTTGTGCAGATGCGCACATCAGCATGTTATTAAAACAGAATGAGACTCTATAAAAGGTCACGCATCCAGTACAAAACACATATTCTTCTTATTAACTGTAGCTACCAATAACAACAAAAAAACAGCCAGTACATCACAGCACGCATAAATTTTGTGACCCTGTTTTATAAGAGAACATGAAGTCAGAGTCGATCGTTGTACTTCATCTGCAGTGGTAATGAACGCAGGTGTGACCTAGAGATGCATTCTTATTTCCTCTCTCTATTCACATTTCACCCATGACTGCACTGAAAAATATTATAGGGACCACATCATTAAATTTGCAAGTAGCAAAACTGATTCAGGGACTTCAAGATAATGATGAGTCGCTTTTACATTGAGGAGTTTGTGTGACTCACAGGGTAGTGAAGTGAAAGTAAAGCTGATTTAAATGCAAACACGATGAAGCAAATCATTACTGACTTAAAGGTAACCAGTAGAAAAGACACTTGTAAAGAGTCTTGCATGTCTTTAATGTGCAGCCACTCCAAAAAAGTTTAGAAACTGAAGAAGATGGTGCTGACAATCATTAATTCCATATCACAGCCTAGTGAGAAGATATACTGCTGAAAACAGAAGGCCTATAGAGCAGGTTGCTAAAAACAGGCGCATTAAACAGCTCTGAAACACACTTTCCATCTGTTGGTGTCATTTATGTACTGATCGAGTGATTGTGACAGATGCAAAACCACCATGATGACAGACGGATCACTCACTCTCATCAGGTAGATATTAAATCTGCAAAAGCTACTTGGAAATGGAGGTATTTTGCTCACAGCTAAAAACACTTTACTCCCACGCTGTCCGGGTTTCAAATTTATTTCACCTCTTTCCTTTAGTACAACAAGCTATTACCATTTATGGACAGTTTAAGCTTTTGATTCATTTTATATTTGTCTTCCTGCTTGTGTGCTTCCTAATTTCTTCTTATTTTTAAGTCAACATAAGTGTTTAGAAAGGAGCAAAAAATGTAAAGATTGAACCTTGTAAATCACACATATGTGCACATATTGCGGCTTTTTATTTCATATCATTTTATATCACTTGATATGATATATGGTATATACAGCTACAATCAGATGGTTACTCAGAAAAGTCATGTCATACACATTGTTTGTAGCTTTTTTAAGTAATGCATTATGCTACTCAATTACTCGTAAGAAAAAGTAAATTGTTACACTACTGTTTACATTACTTTTGCAGTACTCTGTAATTTGTTACCAGTGAACCACAGAAGCTTTAGCCTGAAGTCGGGCACACTGAATCCCTGATTACGCACAGTTGTGGTCAAACCTTTAAATACTCTGATCATGGACATGAATGTCGCGGAAAGTTTGGCCTTTTTTTGACATTTTAGATTTCTTTGAACTGTACTTTTTCAAGGTTTCAATGCTTCCTGCAAATGAACTAAAATCATTGACTGGAGCTCAAGTCCACAGCAAGAAAAAAGAATGCTTGATGGTTCTTTCTCTCTATCCACAATTTATGAAAGAATCAATGTTCCAATGCAAGTAGTGACGTAAGTGTAACTGTAATGAGACTACTGAATTTAGTACACTATTGTTTCATCACTGTGATACCAAAAAGTATATATAGTGTATATAGTGCAGTACAATGATGTAATATAGCACTGTTTGTTGCATGTATGTACATTTTTAATTATTTTTTGTCGTTTAAAGTGAGAAGAGTTTCTTTCAGCTCATTATGTTTCACTGTGGCTGAGTCAATGGATTCAGTCCACTGTGAGCAGTTTTTAATGTGTTCCTTGCCTAAGGTGCTAAGTTGATTGTAAAACCTGAACCAGCTTCTTTCATGTAATGCTCGGTGTTGTCAGTTCAATAAGGAGCTCAGATAGACTCCACTGCCCCTGAAGCCCCTGTAGAATAAGCAAAGACAGATTATGGACAGATCCCAAAATGTGAACCAGTTCACACAACCCGTTCTCACTCCCAAAGCGTAACATTTTACGCTAGGTGACAAATCGTCACCATATACCTACAATTAGGAAACATGATCAATAGTGGCAAAGCCTGTCCTTGTGCTGAAAAACATTGCATTGAAGAAATCGCTCTCAAAAAAGCAGGTTCAGCGTGTAATTTATGCAGTACATTTATTTCTTATTAGTTAGATGACTAATAAGAAGTAAACGTTGAACACTGAACCCTGATTTTTCTATGAGTCACACAGGTTTTTCACTTGAGAGGCAAACATATATCACTCACTTGAAACAAAAAACATTGCATGTTTCACAAGAAGCTGCATTACATAAGAGTAATGGAGCCAAATCAAGCTATTGTGGCTCCACAGCTCGTCATAAATAAATCAGTAAAAGTCAATCATTTTCTTCACAGGAACTAACCTTTTAAAGTGCTGCTCCAGATTTTTAGACCAAAGTACTGCTTTACACATATATAACAACTTCAAGCTTGACAAGGTAAATGGCAGATTGGAAAGAGAACACAAGAGTGCTGGATTCATTTCAGGAATAGGGGGTTCAAAAGGCAACAAAATATTAAAGTGGCCATCAGAAGTCACTAAGGCCAGGCCTGCTTATCTTGCAAAGAAGAGGCAAATGCTCTGCTGCTTTTGCTACAGCATACAAGATACACTTGATTGTCAGGAAATTCAAGGTTATCTCTTCTCGGTGCAAAAAATTAAAACACACTGACACAACAAAATGTCCCTAAAAGTGTTGTGCGGTCAATTTAAAGTTGTATCTTATTAGTTAATGATACGAAAACATAATTGCTGGAATAATTTCATACCCTTTAATCCAAAATGCCATTTTCCCCATTCTGCAAGAATACACTGTAAATTAGAAGTGTCTAACACATCTCCTTTTGTTATTTGCAGGGTAACTATCTGCAGTGAAATAATGCCTGCAGCAAGTCCTTACATTTATGTTAGACTGTAAATTAATAGGAGACATTATTTAACAAGAATAAGCCTAATGCTGTGCTAGCAGCTCTGTGAATTCATGATCCTTTCACCAAGACAGGCACAGACCATTAACACTGGGTATTTATTCAGAAACCAAAATGTTAACAAATTTAAATTTTGACCCGCTATTGGTGCTGATTGGCTTACCAATGTTAATTACTTGTCCTGAAGTATTGGGAAGTGAGCCAGTTTTCGTCACAATGCTGCAGTTTGTAATAATTATGTTGCAGTCCAGTTTGTGTCCTACTTATTTAAAACTGTATCCCACTAAATAACTTGCATTTTCACCTTTTTGGATTCATATTCTAACTTCGACTTTGTATTATTTTTTTAGTCTTTTTTTTTTTCCACAGAATTGCAGACTTTCTTAAATCTCACACCAGCCAGTGGTTGTTGAGGTATTTCAGCCCTGACTAATTTAGGAAGGAATTAACAGACAAAACAACAGAGATGCTGTTAGCAGTTTGGCTGCATTATTCAAGGACAATATTATCAAACATTTTCTGTTTTTAATAATTTAAGGAATAACTCTCTGAGAAATCTGACTAATAATCCTTTCTGGCAATCACAGAGAACACCCACTGAGATATTTGGTCTAGATTATTGTTTGGCAATGCCTTTATGACAGCCATTTAGAAATTCACTCAAAGAAAATTCAATCAGTCTCAATACTATAGATTGTTTCTGATGTTTATTACCCTTGTAGAAGTCTTAGTGTGAGAGCTACATGTAGTTGGAAAAAAAAGATCAAGAGTTAGGTTACTTTGGGCAATAAAGTACCTGGTGCCTTGGAGTGTAACTGACTTCTTAAACCATCTTGGGAAAATAAGTGTGTGGATGAGTGGGAGTGACGGGACTTTCTAGGTCAAGGAAAGTGAATCCTGGGAAAGCTTTTACTTAGAGCAACGCAGCTTGCTTATCTTGAGTTGCCAAAGCCATAATCACATTGTTACTCTGCAAGGCTCCATTATTAATAGGGTTTGCTATTTATATAAACAGCAAATTACCACAAAAAGTAATCACCCTCCAAAGTCATGAAGGCCAGGCCATTAACCTTGATACTGTCCTTCTTCTTCTTCTTTCTTAAAACAGACGCTTCTCAAAGGTTTGACTTGCAGTATATGGAAAATGGAGACACAGTGACTCAATTGCTGTGCTGCATTTTAATATTTTCACTTGTGTGGATACTTTTTGGAGTTTGTCCAAACACATGCAAGCCGTTTGTACTGAAAATACAATTTGGTCCAAAAGTGAGAGTTTGAATGACTGTCTATTGTTGCCAGTCCTGTTATTAACTGGCAGCCTGCCCAGTGGTGATATACTTCAGGCCCCTGCTTAAAAACAACACGATGAATAATTTACAGTATGGAGGTTTACCACAGACATACCACTGGTATTAACGAAATAATATTACTGACGTCTTACCCCCGCCACCGTCTGATTCACTTACCATTTTGTATTGATAGAAAATATTTTTTGCATTTATTTACACACATAACCAGACTTGAAATTCTGAAAAATATACAGCGCCTCCTACACACTCTTTCATAGACAGCTTGCACATATTCCACTTCACCGTGTTTTGTTTTGAGGCCAGGATACTCCTGTTCAAGTAGTCTGTGAAAAACAATTGCAGTTGCCTTGCAGCATGTATTTGCTTTCAGAGAACAAAGAATATGTTTGCCAAAGAATAACATACACTGTATATATATGTCTGTGGTCCTCATCAGTAAACAGACAAGGTTATGCGAGCCATATAGGAAGCTGCAGTTGACGATCAGAAGAGATGTTATTTTCTCTTAAAGAAATTCAGAAAACACTTTAGTCTGAATCATGTATTTGAATATTATATGGGAAATAAGACAAGGTTAAAAATATTGTAATTGCAACTGAAGCTAGCATCGGTGGTGTGGGGCAGAGTTTCTCAAGAGGTTACAGTGAATTTAACATAATGATATGGTTTAGTAGGGTTGATGGCATAAGGGTTTCATTAGGAATCCTTTGTGCCTTTGCTCTGCAGTTTTACTACCCACCTAATAAGTTCTTTTTATGAAAAGGGATAACAAATAGGCTTTTCTCTGAGCTTATTAGGGCTTCAAAGCTCTCTTACATTAAATCAAACGGCTGTTCTTCGATTTTGAGCTGTCAAATCAGTTAGAATTGCAGGACACCTAGCATGATAACACACAGCACATAGCAAGTGTTCTTCAGATTCTCTGTTGTAGAGCTGAATGGACAGTCCGTAACCTTCTGCTTTATTGGATTTTCTAAGTGTCTGTGCCAGGCATTAGGCTAAACAACTTCTATTTCCCCCCAAACCCTGTAATAGTGTTTAAGGACCTCTGTCTGCCAAAGGTCAATGGCTGTCAAAGACAATGGCAGTTAAATTAGAAACACGCCATTCTTTCACTCACTTGACCGCCCATGGTAGTAGTCCCATCAGGTATATTAGCCAAAAAGCAGTCACAGACTATGTCCCTCAAAAGTGGTTCAGCGTGTAATAGCATTTTGCTTTATACATCAGGGGTCTATTGTGGACAAAGATTGTGACCTTGTCTCAAGTCCACAGAAACAAGACAGTATATAGCAAAAAAAAAAAAGTTTTTCTGTTTTCTGCATTATGTGGTGCAAGCAAGAAATATAATTTTTCATACTTTATGTCTTATACTCGAGGGTCTTTACAGAAGGGCACTCCACAATTTCTCCGAAGAAAGAAATATCTCAAAATGAGAAATGGAGGATGGAGAAATTTTCTATCAAGGCAAATAATGATGATGTGTTACCAGCTACAAGAGAAGGTTGGAGTAGAGGACAGAAGAGAAGGTGAGACTCCAGGGAGCATTGGAGGTCTGGGCCTTTAGGGTGCAGAAAATTCCAATTTTCCAACTGACAATTTTAACATTGAGGCAAAATTGTCATTATTGTCATTACCAAACTATAAATGGTAGAGTAAAATAAATAAAACGTGACATACAGTCAGTATTGAAGTATTAAATCCAAAGGTATGCATGGCACAAATAAAACAACAGTATTATGTGCTGTACTGCAATGCAAACATTTGTAAAGGAGCATTTTACAATGCCAGGGTGGCTAAGATAGAAAACTGGATCATGGGGTTGGTGGTTGAAACCCTGCTTCTTCTGCACTTAGGTAAAAATGTTAATGATAAGTGATTCGTCTAATAGTTTACTGTTTAATTTCTGTCACAGTTTTTGAACTTGTCACAGATTATCAGTATCCATTGTTTTTGCCTTTTTAATTTTAGAAGCTATGCTTAAAAAAAATAAGATTTCTTCAAGGGAAGCTTCGAGAATTCAAGAATACCACGGTTTAGCATGTCAAAATACACCTCCTCTGGCCGCACCTTGACCAAGTGTTTTCTGCCATGCTTTGAATGGTTAAATATAACTGGGAAACATTTTATTAGATTACTCACATTAAAATAATGACAAATTAAATTTTGACTAAATTAATGTTACAGTGACAGGCTGTATAAACAACATATTGACTCTGCATTTGTGATATACATAATCCAGCATCTGTAATGTTACTTTGTTTTTCCAGAAACACAAACTGAAAAAAGGAGGGCAGTGTTTTATATTTTTTTTGCACTTCCTGCTTGTGCTGGAAAAATAATTCTGTTTCAGTAGTGATGCAAATGGATCTTTTTACTGGCCCACTGAAAGCTATTTGCTATATTCAAAAGATGTTCAAACGTAGCTCCTTACGTGTGCCAGTTTCCTCTTACAAATACATGAATGAATTGCTCTTCTTGTCGTGCTCGGCTTGGCTGAGCTGATATGTCAAAGTTGTTTGTTGCCGAGAACACAAGCACAGAAAAGAAAGCGCTCATACATTGCCAATTTCTATCTTCCAGATTGAACTGTCACAGAAATCAGCATCTGTCCATGGGATTTACTGAAAAGAGGCAATTGCAGCAATGGGCCCTGCTACCTTTTTCCCCCCCATAATTTAAGAGCCAGTGATTGTTATTGTAAATGTATTCATCTGCCATGAACCATTTTATCCAGTTAGTATGTGACTGGGGTCCCACTGAATGGTTGCTGCGTCACAGCATTGAACACTTCAAATGTCTTCTCATAGCCTCCCTCAATGGAGAGAAGTTAATATTTGGTTACACAAATAATGCAGAATGCCAACATTTATCTTCTCCGTCAGTTTGTTTATCATAAACTGATGTTTAAGAATACCACCTGACATTAAATTACAGTTGTTGAAGCTTACACCGTGACCGCATTAGTGTTTTCCAATATGATTTGTGTGATTCAGGTGGCATCATATTTACATATTTGTAAAGGACTAATAAGTAAATAAAATTTGACAAATCTGAGAGCCATAACTGGCTACACATATACAGCAAAGGCTGCTTTTAGCACAAACTTTTTACTTCCCTAAACCGCATACAGTATGCTATAATACTACTTTCAAACTAACTAAAAGTAACTTGCAAATGTACTTTCATAAAGGTGTTCTTTGATCTGCTGCAGCTGTCTAACTGGTTATCAGACAATGGTGTCACAAGAACGGAAAGCTCTAAGGTAATCTTTGTTATTCTGCTAGAAGTAGTGTTGCCCACAGGGAGAGGATTCCCAGACTGTTTAATCAGCCATATTAATCATACATTATTTATTACAATTACAAGAGCTGTTCTGTGTGCAGCAGTAGCCCTTGAAGGCAACAGCATGAAAAAAGAGTGTGTGAATAGATTAAACCAAGCCTTTGGCACTTCTCAAAGAACAAAATGTATCATTCAAGACTGAGTGAAAAGACATCTTTCTATCAGCCCTACACGTTGTCAGTCCAGAGGCAAAAAGGAACGACGCTACATTTGTAGTATATCAGACAAAATGTCAGAAATGCCCCAAACACCTGCACTTCGTGGCTTTGACTGTTCTTCAAGACACCAGGTTGGAGCTTTAAAGTTGATTATCTCCCCCAGATACAACATACTGTGGTAGAATGCAAAAATTAAGAGGTGGGGGAAAGGCTTGAATATGTAAAAGAACATGACTCCATGGTCTGTAGTTCTCCTTCGGTTCTCTACCATATTTTTTGAGTGAACACCTGCTATGCCAAACAGAAAACATTGCACAGAGCTTGCCATTACAGGTATTTCTCCAGGCAATCCATCATTTTGGCATAGCGGTGCTGAGGTATGCTTAGGTGAGCCTGATTAAAGCCAAGGATGCCTCCTGACCTGCTCCAAAGGAAATAAGGAGGGAGGGAGGCCTTTAAGCCCCGCTCCATCTATCTCCCTACTGCTTTATTCATGCGCTTTCTGGTTCACTGGCTTTTGGTTCGTGTTCCCCTTCCATTACTAGGATTCTGCAGCAGGTGCTGGTGAATTGTCCATGTCTCATTTTATGTTCCACAATACCTTCCTCGCTGCTCTTTGTGAATAGATTATTGTGCCCTGGAAGATCTGTTTCATAAAGTAAGAACAGAAAAAAAAGCATCAAGTTTTTGTTTAGTTATCTGGGAGACAAATACCACAGCTGCTATCATGCTGTTCCTATTTAGAAAATAAAAGTGTCATGTTTTTTTTTAAAAACAAACAAAACTGAAATAGTTATTTTTTTAGGAAATACAAAACTTACTACCACTTTAATAATATTAATAATGTTGATAATATTAAATATTGTACTGATCCATATGGATCTGAGTTTTGCTTATTCTAACTCTTATTCTGGATATTATTATAGATAAAATATCTTTCTTCAGCTTATTGTTGATTATAAATTGCTACCATGAGCAGTACTTCACTCTACTATTGTATAGTCATGCATTCATTTTTTTATTAATCCAAACATAGTTGAAGAACCCTAAGAAAAAAAAGCACCCATGCAGCATGAAAAAATACTGTACACCATTCTGTTAAATTAAACAGAAATTATTGTGCACTTCACTTTAATGCTGCAGCTGTTAAAGGTCAAGCTAATTATGCTATGTACTGGTGGGTAGCCTATGAAATTACCCCAAGGATCAGTGAAGTCTAATTTTAACACACAAATGATTATAGTTAATAAAAAATACAATAGGAAATTCTTAGAATAAAGCAATGCATGTAATAAATGTCCTTAAGTACAGTACTTTAATGAATGGGCTATCACAATTAATTTTAACTGCTAATTTTAACCTGATGGGGAGAGGGCTTGGGAGGGTTGAATCTATAGGGTGGGTACATAGGTCACTAGTCTATCACGGGGCTAATTTGTATTTAATAACAAAAGAAATATGCAGTTTTTTTTAAATGGAGAATGGAAAAGGCATCTTGAGTTTTGACATCTGAGGCAGTTGCTAGGGACTAACAGAGGGTTCAAGAGGCTTGCTTGATTAAAATGTCTACTGTGTGCCTCAGGACAAGATTAAAGTGTGCATTAAAAGTAATCAATTCTAAGTGGTCTCCATGAGGAAATGGCTAAATTTGAATGGTGGGATTTGATCTTCTTTCACAAATTAGAAACTGAAGTGGGGCACGCGGGGAAAAGATGGAAACAGAACAGAAAACCTGAGAAATGTAAAAAAAAAAAAATTAAAAAAAAAGGAATTATATTAGCATGGCCTGCATTGTGAACTAAATTAGCAAAAGGTTTTTGCCAAAGTACTGCATTTTACTTTCTTTAAAAAAAGAGAAGGAGACAGCTTTGCACTGGTGTTAACATCATCCTTGATTGCTATATTTTGTGGTAAATTCAAAGCATTTAGCAGCTGTTTACATGCATATCATATTTGTTGATATCCAGGGGTTTGTAACTAGAGGAATTCCCTGAGATTGTATTTAACATGGAAGGCTGTAAACAAAGCGATGAATGATATGAATTACAACACCCACTGCTACCTTATTTTATTTTAATGTGCCTGCTCTGTTATGAGCAGGTGTAAAAAGAAAAATGGTAAACTTTTCATTTTCAGTTTGTGAGTGAATTGTTTCAGATTGTAGTGCATTACTTCAAAACATTGTTTTTTGTTTTCATGATGAAATGAAAAACAAACAACTGTCCAGCCGCAGTCTGGAGGTGCAATGATGGAAGGAGCTTTTCACTGCTGACGTGAAGTGTTGGCAGTCATGACAGACAGCTTTTCACATTGATACATCATCTGTGAGCCAGTCAGCTGGAAGATATTTAGTCACATTTGTGATTGACTGCCTGCAGTGGATCAGGGATGGATTGTGCTGCAGGAAACTCGCCAGGAGAGACTCAAGATAGTCTCAAAAACAATTTTATCACATATCTTTAGCACAGAAACTAAAAACATAAGGAGATCATTTTTTTTACTGTTATATTTTAAGGCCACGCGGGAGCAAGTAAATAATCTAAAGCACAGAGAATAAGACTGAACCTTGATGGGCTCCACATTGTAATGTAAGATCAAACAATTTCTATAGTGGGTGAGACTGTGGTAGCATTAACAAATTGTCAACCTCAAACCTTAGGAAAATTCTGCATTCTCAAATGGAATCTGAGATAGATAGATAGATAGATAGATAGATAGATAGATAGATAGATAGATAGATAGATAGATAGATAGATAGATAGATATCTGAGGCAAGCTTTCTTGTAATTTCTTTAAGTAGTTTTCAGGAATAGTTCAGGCTACAGGTTACAAGTAATGTGTTGCTGTAATCCAATTACTTTTTTCAAGTAACGAGTAAAGTAAGGGATTACTATTGCAAAAACGGTAATTAGATCACCGTTACTTTCCCGTAGGAACGCTGCGTTACTGCGTTACTAAAACCGTGATTTTTTTTGCAAGAATGTCTCATGACAGTGACATAAGCGAGTGCAATGTTCGTGACAACAGCTGTGTGCAGATCAACAGTGGATAATATATCGAGTGCGGGAGAGAGTATGAGCGTGCAGCGTTTAAAGCGTGGAAGTACTGACCTTACTTTAAGTTTGATTCCATAAAAAGTGACAAAAACATTAGTGTCCGTTGTGGGAAGAAAAATTCTTTTTACAGCGAAAAAAACCCCCTAAACTTCCAAGCAAGCACCGAGTGCGCTATGACATGATGGGAAATTCACGGATTCCTCCACTGACCGCTGCGGCACACCTGCACCAAGGTAAACCTCCGCCTACCCCACTCCTGCTTTACAGGTGAAAATAGAGCAAAAGGACCGCTGAGTCTTTGATTTTATTGATTTTCTGCTGTGTTTTACTTGCATCTATTTGAAAGAGTGAGTGTAAACACACACAAAAAAAAAAAAAATGTGCTGGAATGTGCAGAAAATAGGTTTAAAAATATTAAACAAATTTCTTCCAGTCAGAGAATGTTGCATATAATTAAATTTTTGCTTGATGCATAAAGTTAAAAGATTAAAACTAATAAAACAAGTTTTAAAAAGGGACCTTTCCATTTGATTACATTTTGTATGATGGATTATGTAGAAAAAGTAGAATTGGGCTGAAAGATCTATCGCTTTATCACCTATTCAGGTTGTAAATCATGTTTTTAATAAGTAACTAAGTAATTAATTACTTTTAAAAATAAATAATCAGTAAAGTAACGGGATTACTTTTTGGGGGAAGTAATCAGTAATTAGTTACTGATTACTTTTTTCAAGTAACTTGACCAACACTGGCTATAATAATAATCATTTGAAAAAGTATCACTCTCCTGACCTCCACTATATATATATAAAACACCCAGCACGCCCCTGCGGGCGGTTTATCCTTCAAGCTCGGGTCCTCTACCAGAGGCCTGGGAGCTTGAGGGTCCTGCGCAGTATCTTAGCTGTTCCCAGGACTGCGCTCTTCTGGACAGAGATCTCCGATGTTATTCCCGGGATCTGCTGGAGCCACTCGCCTAGCTTGGGAGTCACCGCACCTAGTGCTCCGATTACCACGGGGACCACCGTTACCTTCACCCTCCACATCCTCTCGAGCTCTTCTCTGAGCCCTTGGTATTTCTCCAGCTTCTCGTGTTCCTTCTTCCTGATATTGCTGTCATTCGGAACCGCTACATCGATCACTACGGCCGTCTTCTTCTGTTTGTCTACCACCACTATGTCCGGTTGGTTAGCCACCACCATTTTGTCCGTCTGTATCTGGAAGTCCCACAGGATCTTAGCTCGGTCATTCTCCACCACCCTTGGGGGCATCTCCCACTTTGACCTCGGGACTTCTAGGTTATACTCGGCACAGATGTTCCTGTAATGCAGCACTACGGGCAATATATATATATATATATATATATATATATATATATATATATATAATGACAATTATTTGAAGCAAAAATTTAAAAATTATATTTTTTAAATGTCATGTTCTTGTGTAGTTTGACATACGTTAGCCTTTTCTCCCTCCCTCTCTTCCTTAAGAATGGCTTCTTGACTTTCATCTGATGTGGCTTCAGTAAAACCATGAATCAGCTGAAACACCAGGGGTATTGCTTAATTCCTGTTTCAGGGTTTTGCTGATTTTTTTTCCTATGGCTTTGAGATATTTCCTATCTGCTTTTTTTTTTTTTTTTTTTTTTTTTAGACCTGCCACTTTTCCAGTTTACTCAAATTTTTCAAGGACACACTGTACACCAAGATATGCCACGTTTTCAGCTAATAGCTGTTTGGAAATCATCTTGTTGTTTGATTGTTGGTCAGACTGTAGTTTTGGTATTTTCCATATATAGGTGATGTGCTTTTATAAGTGCCTAAAGATACAGTTTAACATTGGTTCTTTGCTCATTTATCTGTTATTTGTAGAAACAAATCACTTGTTCATTCCTTGAATTGTGTGTCTTTTTTTTGTTTGAATGAAGCTTGAATAGGTCAGTCACCAATTTCAGAGGAACCGCTCATCTGAAAATGGTCAAGTTCAAGGACTTGAATTTAGGCAATTCAGTGAATTTGTCCAGTGAATTAGAACTAGTGAAAGGAATTTGTAAGAGGAGAAGTCACATTATCACATTGTTTTTAAAACTGACATTTTATATATTGTTAATATAAAAAGTATCTGTTATAGCCATCTTAAATCGATGGCTTTGAGTTTCAGGTTATATTTTACAGTAATTCCCATTTAGACAGGGTCATTTTAAATCAAAGTTTCCATCGGCAAGGAGAACGATTGCATATTTTTGCTGCACCCATGGGGAAGAAAATAAAATATTCCATGTCATACTCTTTATAAGAATGTATGAGCTTTCTGGATTTTGTTGGGTGCTTTTCAATTTGTTAAATGAAATGAGAACTTGTGTGATTATCACTTCTTACCTGTGTGGATCACTGGGGCTTTCTTATGCACTGCTATCCAAAGACGTGGGAACGAGTCAGAGAAGTCGTGCTGGAGCTTAGGTCGACTAAGTTTTTTTTTCTTGTTTTTATGCTTCTAATGAGCTGTTTCATCTCAAGAGGCTTATCCAGCTATTGGAGTGAATAAACCTAGGGTAATATCTGTTTGGAATTCAAATGAGTTTAAGTTTCTCTCAGTGTTGTGTAATGTACCTCTGGTTAGGGGATCTAGGTCACAAAATCCAGTAGAATAGGAGAGAAGTAATTGTCCCTGCTTCTGTCACTCTACTTTATAGTAAGTGTCGCAACATTAAAACAGCCAGAGACATTGTGTGATAAGCCGTGCATGCCCCGCTTTGCAATGACATTCAGTGAATGTCACAGATTCATTTTAAAGATAACATGCCAAATCAAACACACAAGTTACCCATTGTGGTGACCCCTTGTGAATAAGGGAGCAGCCGAAAGAAGCTTATTATCATTATGATTGTTATTATTAGTACAAAGGAATAATTTCCTGGGTAATGGGTGAATTTTCAGATTCTAAGCTGAATGTTGATAATATTTAACCTGTTTAAACGCCTGCAAAATATCACAATGAGAGCTCCTTGCCTCTGTTGGGGTGTGTGTGTGTGTGTGTGTGTGGGGGGGGGGGGGGGGGGGGGGGCATCCACATACTAACAAACGGAGAATGTAATTTTTGTTTAAAGGAGCATTGGTCCTTTGAGTACATCAGGATTCGTTTGGCAGTGGCAGAGGACATTAAGTCCTCTAATGCCAGTCAGGCCTGGCTTGGCTCGCATATTACTGTGAGGAGGTAGTAGCTACAGCAGATCCTGTTAGTTTCAATTTGCTTACTGCTGCTGAGCCAGCAGACTGAACTGAATGATAAGGGACCAGATTCAAACCTAATCCTTCTATCATGCTCCTTCCCTGTCTCTCCCCCTCAAACAAACCGCTACCGGTTGATCTGCCATCACCACTGGCTGTGGGAGGAAGCCAATAAATGTTCCCTTTGGGTGTGATGTAATGTACATTTTATAGTCTCTCATATTGACTGATTCTTATTTCCAACTAAAAGCAAGGGGGGGAAAATGAACTTAACATCTTGATTTTTCTGCTTCTGGTTTTCCCTTTGCACAGGATTTAGAAAAGGCAGTCTTCCTTTGGTGTATTTGAAATGATGTTGCAATGCAGAGATGGCAGACTACAAATAGCAAAATTTCAGACGTCTTTGCACCTGTCTGGCTTGTCATGTCATCATCATGGTCTGAAGAAATATTGCACACAAAGATTCAACTATAATTGAATCTAGGCATTGTGCGTGGTTTATTTACAGTAAAGGTTATGGTCATAATGTCACTGGTGATTTTTCATATACACGTATATCCAGAGATGGGCAGTAATGCGTTACTTTTTTTTGCGAGAATGTCTCATGACAGTGACATAAGCGAGTGTGATGTTCGTGACAACAGCTGTGTGCAGATCAACAATGGATAATATATCGATTGTGGGAGAGAGTATGAGCGTGCAGCGTTTAAAGCGTGGAAGTACTGACCTTACTTTGAGTTTGATTCCATAAAAAGTGACAAAAACATTAGTGTCTGTTGTGCGTGGGAAGAAAACTTATTTTTACAGCGAAAAAAAACCCCTAAACTTCCAAGCAAGCACCGAGTGCGCAACGACGTAATGGGAAACTCACAGAGAAACTCGCGGATTCCTCCACTGACCGCTGCGGCACACCTGCACCAAGGTAAACCTCCGCCTACCCCACTCCTGCTTTACAGGTGAAAATAGAGCAAAAGGACCGCTAGTCTGTGACTTTATTTATTTTCTGCTGTGTTTTACTTGCATCTATTTGAAAGAGTGAGTGTAAACACACACAAAAAAAATATTTTATGTGCTGGAATGTGCAGAAAGTAGGTTTAAATATTAAACAAATTTCTTCCAGTCAGAGAATGTTGCATATAATTAAATTTTTGCTTGATGCATAAAGTTAAAAGATTAAAACTAACAAAACAAGTTTTAAAAAGGGACCTTTCCATTTGATTACATTTTGTATGATGGATTATGTAAAAAAAGTAGAATTGGGCTGAAAGATCTATCACTTTATCACCTATTCAGGTTGTAAATCATGTTTTTAAAAAGTAACTAAGTAATTAATTACTTTAGAAAATAAGTAATCAGTAAAGTAACGGGATTACCCTTTTGGGGAAGTAATCAGTAATTAGTTACTGATTACTTTTTTAAAGTAACTTGACCAACACTACGTATATCTGTTCAACTGCTTTTCAATCTAATCAGCCATCTAATCACATGGCACAAATTCAGTGCATTTAGGTATGTAGACAGGGTTGTTGGTGTCGGAGGCTGGATTTGCCACCGAGTTGTCTTTAGAGTTTACAGAGAATGATCCAAAAAACAGAAGTGCCACTCAGGTGAGAAAAGTTTGCAGCACCTTGTTGAAACTATGCCATAAACAATTTAGGTAGTTTTGGAGGCACTAAGCAAGTTGTACCTAATTACGTGTCTGGTGAGTATATTTCGATGCATTCACTTGCAATAAACAGACACAAATGATAGGCTGCACTTTAATATAGCAATACATTTCTTACCCTCATACCACATCACTGTTAAGTAAGGGAAACATTTTATAAGAGTGATTCACCTTGAATAAAAACAAGCGGAGCTCAGTGCCGAGACACTTTTGATAACATATTGTTATTCCTTCTCTTCTGAAAAAGTGTTCTTTACCTCTTGTTTAGTGCGCTTCATTTGACTGCTGTCAGAAACGTTTCATGTGCATCAGCATTTGAATTTCAACTGAAAGGAAGCACCTCTGTCTGAACCAGAAACTCTGCAGGAAGCTCCACAGAGGAAGACAAATGAACCAGAAACAGACCTGCACATGAGGGTCCCAGTGGATGCATATGTTTGTGTTTTGCAGAGGAGTGTGTAAGAACAAGCTGATGTATATCAGAAGAGCCATTTCTACATATGTGTACATATTCTGTTCATACAATATCGAGAGCGATAACTTTTCCTAATTTTGAAAGAGGGGGAGACAATATGTGTATAATATTTTTGTTATGGTGAGAGAGGGCCGGCAAAAACATGTTTTTAAAGTGCTGGTCGGTTTTGATATTTTAGGCTATTTTCATCCCACTTTTCAGTCAAACAGTGGAATGAATATGTTAAAAAAATATTTTAAGCTGTTGACTTTACCACTTATTCAAATTAGTGCATATTTAGTGAGAGCCCTTATTTCCATAAACATAAAATTTAGGAAACTTTGTTAATATTAAACCATTGTCTTAGCTTAATTAATCAACTTTTATTTGTTTCTCGTTTCTGATTTTTAAAAAGTCCTGGAATTATACAATGCTTACATATTTTAGACAATTTTTAACATCTTCCAGATTTTCTGGTTTTATTCCTGTCTGTATTCTGACAGTTTTTATAGAGGGATTTTCTTATACCTCTCAAAGCCTAGTTTTTATAATATTATTGCCTTCCTAAAAACAAGGGCAAAAAAGATATCTTTCTGTCTGTGTTTGACAGTAAGACTGTGTTTTCTGATACATGAAGAGATAAAAAGAGATTTCCAAACTCTAAAAAGACATGCTGACTTTTTGTTCTGGAAAAGTTCTTGGATCCATAATGCCTCATAAGTGCAAATGGACTTATTTGTGGTCAAAAAAAAAAAGATAAAATAAAAATTTCTGAAAACTTTTTTATTAAATGAATGAATCTATCAGCTAAACTGTTTAACCTGTAGTTCCTCCCATTAGAACAACAGATCATTGTTGCTAATGTAAATGTGAGATCAGCTGATGAATCACAACATCAAAACTACCTACATAATCTTTGTGCTTCTCTTGCGTAGGTCATCTCATGTTATCAATGAATGCAAATGTAAAGATGCTTTGCAGTCAGCTGTCAAACTGGAGTCTAACACCATCATCCCAACTTGTTATCTTAGATTTCTGAAGCAAGGCAGAGCAGAAGAACATCACTGCATTTCCATGAAAAGGAAAGGCAATTAATAACCTTTTATATTGCTTATTTGGTAATAGATTACCATGAATTAAACATTTTTAATTGACTTGAAAAATGTTTGCCAAAAATATCAGAAGATTTCTATTTTGCCAGTGACTGATTTTTGTTGGCAAATTATGTTTCTCTGAGCTCCAACTTTGTTTTGTTAATTGACTTTTGAATACAGATACCATGATTTGGAAGAATGATGTGAATTTCATTGTTTCTAACTTGCTAAATACCATATGCAGATTTTTATTAATGTCTATATAAGAAATACAATCACCCGAAGCACAAAATGTACCTTGATATTTCAGTTATGGCACACTACAGACTCTAAAGGATAACTAAATACATGAGTCAGTCCATTTGCACAAAGTTAATTGAGACAGAGGAAGTTAGGAAAAAATCTCCATAATAGGTAATATTTAGAAAGGTCAACATTTACATTATGGTAATACATGCATTATGTGCAACAGCAGCAGATTTCACACTCATCTATATTTGTTTTATGTATTTGAACTGTGGGGAATAGCTGTATGTGTTTACTGTGGTGTGCTTTCAAAGGGGGGAAAACAGCTACTGTGCCTTGGGCAAACATAAATACTCAAGAAACTCATTCGACTTGGTATAATATTAGGGGTAGGATTTAGGTTAGGAGTTTATATTAGACAATAAATAAATAAAATAAAACATTTCTAGAAATGTAAAAACCCCTGTAAAAACAACCACGTGTGTATATATGGGATAATGGTGTTAGAAGCCTGAGATAAGGCCTGGGGGAATCAAACCATCCCATAAGGAATTCCGAGGCAGATGGTTGTCTGCCTGGTTGTGGTGGGCAGCGAATCCTCCTGCCCTTGTCTCTGACCTGGTGTCATCCTTTTCCACTATGAAGGGGAGCTGAAGGCCAGTGATTTGTCACACTGGAGTCTGCCCTTGAAGCAGGAACACAGTGGGCTTTTTGAACCAGGCTGTAAGGACACTTACTGAGCTGTAGTGTGAAACCTGGATGTTTCTTTCTTATGACCTTCATTAAGTGGTCTTAAGAGATATTACCTTGTGCAAGTTTGAAAACATCTTCCAACACCCTCAGCTATTCTTATAAGCTATCTCAATTTATTCTTTGAACTCCAGATTTTACCTCTTTATTGCATCACAGATACAAGGCTTTGTTTTGTGGATACCGCCTTAGGTAAGAATTAGTGAGATTGCTTTAACTGGCCTTCTCTAAAATTCATACATTCTTTTATGAAGAGGTATTTCCCATTACTGTCTAAGAGAAATACTTCACTTATGATATGCTACAGCAGCAAATGATGATGTCACAGATTATGTGTGGGGAAAAAAATAAATCAAGATCAAATAAAATATTTATGGAGCATTCGGAACAAATCCCATCATGTATTCACCTCTGCCATTTCCCTTTAATGTGAAGCAGAGTGAAAGGCACAGAAGCGCTAAGCCTCAGTCTCTAGAGAGGCCTGGAGACAAATGCTGGCAATATCAAAACCGCAGGGAGGGAGGTGACAATGTCGTCTGCTTAATTGTAAAGGAGTGCAAACTGCAGGCAGGCAAACAGTGTTAGAGGCTGACTGGAGGTGAATTCTGGCTTAAGGTTGTCCTTTGTGAGGTTTCTATACTGACACCTAATGGCTAGTGATATAAAATATTCAAATAACTGTGGATGTAGAACATAAATTTTATCATAACTGCAGAAGGAACTTCCTGAATAAATCCACTATCTGAAGGTTTTGGCATGGCCGTGTTTTTCCTTTAACTCCTTTACTTTACTCCGTTTCAATTTTTGCACTGCTTTATTTACAGACAATGAGTCTGAATACTAATTAATTTAAAAATAAAATACATATGTATGTATTTTGCATATTTCAATAGGCCTACTTGTAGTGCATGGGCACGTTTCCATTTTGCTTCGGAAACATACATCAACCACACTACTCTCTGAGTCTGAGTTGGAACTAGACCAGTGTTCAAAGCCCAAAACAGAGCCAAGAAATAGAACATGGTGCCTGACTTTTCAAGTGCTTGAAGGTTAATTATTCAAGACTCCCCTCTCCTCACAACAAGCCAAGAACAGCAGGATAGTGCGGTGAGCTGCAGCTTCTTCTTTATTCCCTTGGAGAGTGTCAGAAGTTTAAAACCACTGTTCAACTGTAATTGAAATTCACACGTTGTCTGATGTCTGGTACCTTCAAGCAAGGAGAATAAAATATAGGCCAAATATAACCTCAGATACTTGGTAAGCAGAGCAATCAGTGAAATGATACCAATCAGCAACAAGACTAATCTGTTCTTTGTTATTGTGATTATGCATGCATTGTGAGCGTAAATTATGTGCAATTAGTTTGCTCATCTGTTTAAAGATAAAAAAACACATACAGGTACTTCATGATGAATATGTTGGGTATGTGAGCAACAACATAATGAGATTAAGGATTTTGATAATTAGGTTTCCATAGTTTTATAAATCAATTAAAGCCTGAATAAGATTGTTGTATTACAAAAAAAGAGAGAGACAGAATTTAAGTACAAAAAGTGGAAGTAAATTGCGAAAGTTACATTGTGAAATATTCCCCCCCACCACCCCCAAAAAAGCCTCTTTTCCTCATCCTTAAATACTTAAATACCTCTTTTCTCAAAACTATCAAAATCTTCAGCAAGAAAAAAGAAAAAAAATTTGCTTAATGCTGATTAAAATGCACATTTAAAAATTAAACAAATTTGAAATGATAACAAAAGGCATAAATCTCTAATATAAATGGTCTGTATTTATATAGCGCTTTACTAGTCCCTAAGGACCCCAAAGCGCTTTACACATCCAGTCATCCACCCATTCATTCACACACTGGTGATGGCAAGCTACATTGTAGCCACAGCCACCCTGGTGCGCGATGACAGAGGCAAGGCTGCCGGACACTGGCGCCACCGGGCCCTCTGACCACCACCAGTAGGCAGCAAGTGAAGTGTCTCGCCCAAGGACGCAACGACCGAGACTGTCGGAGCCAGGGCTTGAACCAGCAACCTTCCGATTACAAGGCGAACTCCCAACTCTTGAGCCACGATCGCCCCAATATATACCCAATATATACCCAAGTCCAATATATACCCTATCCTTTATAAACCACCAAGAGTTTACAAGCAACAATGTGTGTGGGCTCATCATTCACCAGGCTAAATGCACCTCAAATAAAGATGAATAAATGATAGCGGCTGACCTTTTTACTACACACGGTTGTAAACTGTGAAAGAGAACGCTAGTGCTGTTTAAGAAATGTAATGTCTTAAAGGCGCTGCTAGAAGAGTTGTTACTTTGTCCATCAGGAATACACTGTCAAATTAGAAAGGCGTTATCTTCTAACAGCTAGCCAGCTGGATTGCCTGTTTAACTGTGAACTGATTGCTAACTGTGAACTGATTGCTCACAAACAAGCAATCACAAAACTGCTATAATAACACTGGAAAACAATTCTCTGATAAGGTCATTGCAGGAGCGGATAAAATGTGTTTGTCAATATTTCCTTGGCCAAAGAACTGACACAATGCTGAATGTGACTCCATTAGTTAAAATGCAATAGTGGAATAGTAGTGGTTGCTACTGGCAACTGAATGTTCAAATAAAACCAGCTGCTTGTGGCAGAACAGAGAGTATTAAGACCTCCTCTTCCCCTTTCCCTTTTGGTTTTACACTTGATAAATGATTTTATTTTTAAAAGTAGCTCTGTCAGAATATAACTGGGAAACTTGATGAAATTGTAGCTGTGAGCCTCAGGGCAGATGGGTGGGTGCATGAAGAATTCCCGTGATGCTGAACAAAAGGAAAGCACATTTCACATTAAATAGAAGAAAGGATTTCAATCCAAATCAACAGTGGTCTAATGATGCCTATGCGCCATGTTACTCATGTCCCTTCTGGGCAACCATGTTAGCCATAATTTCCCAGTATTTAAAATACACTAACAACTCCTTATGAAAAAGACAGAACTTTTTATTCAGCTCAGAAATGTTTTTATCCAACTTGGTAGTAAGCCTGTGGTGTTCTTTAATTATGCAACTAAACTTGTTTTTATGTGTATTCATTAATTTCATTTTATTTTGCAGGAAAATCTAAAAGCCCACAGTGCAAAGGCATCCTTGTTAAGGGATTGTCCTGATTTTGCCATAATTGTATATTTAAGCGTGATGGGCTGTCTCTCTCTCGTGACTGGTGACCTGTCCAGGATTTGCCCTGACTCTCACCTTACCTGACAGTTAGCTCACTGAATGGCTGGATGGAGGGATGGATGGATGGATTAATAGCTGGATGGACGGATGTAAGGATGGATGAATGCATAGATGGATAATCCAGTTACAAATGTTTTTATAGCACATATGATAGCAAAACAAATTTAGATACCTGTTTGTTCAGATTGTATTGAATACACTAGCTGGCATAACAGCGATGAGGTGTCTATTCCAAGTTTCATTTAAACAGCTTGGAATGTAATTGGTACACATACATTTTCACCATTTCAGATTAAAATAACCACCCTTGTCAATAACTCCAATATGTTGGGTAAGAGCATAACAAAACAACCATGACCCAGAATCAAGATATCACCAAAATTCACCTGTTTATTTCCCTGGTCTCCACGAAAGTCAACATCAAGTCAACAACTTTATTTTCAGAAAAATCTATTCTTTCTGCCCACACAGAAGTCGCCTGGACTGTTTTGCTGGGGTATTGCTTATTCCAGTCATTAATACCAGTGCTATTACCCAGAAAATTGAGCTCATGTCTTGAACCAGTTCTGGACTTTTAGGCTGCTATCACTAGTTTTGGCCCTTATACCTTACTTTATCAATTACATGAACAAAATAAATGAATAAATAAATAAAACATAGTTATAATAATAATTTTATCCCTTATAATCTGAAGGCCTTGTGACACAATTTAGAGAAATAAAAATAACTTGCTTATATCTATAGCAATTAGAAAGGTCACTTTTAAACACTGATCCCTGCGGTCAGAACATAAGAAAACATTTCACAATGTTTATATTGACCTTATTAGAGTATGCCTTTGTGGTAATAAATTCCACTCTATGGACAATCATTTTTGATGCTTTTGTGTGTATGCTCAAATAACAAATGTACAAACTTATTGTAAATGCTTTGAACTGGGTGTTTTCTGCAAAGAAGAATCCACCCTGCTTTATTTTAGAAAAAAAGAAAAGAGTTCAGGAGAAGGACAAATGACATCACTATCCTGTCTTGAAATTTTCTTTTTATTGTATTGAATACAAAAGATAAAAGTGCAGAAGAGCAGAACCCATTATGTCTCCGCCATGTTGCATCAGAGTAAGTGAGAAAAGTCATCATTTCTCGGATATTCTGATGCAACAATACACATTTATTCCGGTACTCTAAAATCCTTGAAACACAATTAAAGGAAATGGAAATTGCAGTAAATCCATAAGTGGAATGTGTGCGTGTGGTGCATCACACACTTGAAAACCTAAGATGAATTTCAACTACAGAAATATGAAAGATCATGTGAAAAAGTTTACCAATCACTCCTAGAGTCGAAGTGACAATAGTGTCTCATCACAATGTGTTTTTTTTTTTATGTTCAAAAATTCTATTCTTTGGAAAGTACTTCAGATTTATGTATACAATTAGCTTAATGTAAATGCCTTGAGCCAGACATTTTGTTTAAGTACTTTACTTTAGAAAAACAGTTTGGGGAAGTGCAAATGATGTCATCTTATAAAAAACCATCGACTTTATGTTGTTGAATAAATAAGACATACAAGAGCAAAAGAGCAGTCTCAATCATACCCATTATATCTACAAATCGATCTATGTGTTTTTATATTACCTGTTTAGATCTACATACAGACCTAGTGCGCAATGTTGCGTCAGAATCTGCTGATGCAATAGACTATTCTGGTAGCGTGAAGGTTACAGTAAGTCGTTAATAAAATGCGAAAAAGGACAGATCATAGTGGCCTCATCACAACGTGTCTTCGTGCGTGTGTGTGTGTGTGTGTGTGTGTGTGTTTGCGATGCTTCTACATCCCGTGCTTCATACAAGGTGCACTGACCAAGTGTTCAGGAGAACAACTGAAATCGAAAATCATTAAATATAAATAAATAAATAAATAAAAATCTAGCTTGATATCGTGATATGTGATTGCATTTCCTTATTGAAATACATAAAATGAGGTTTGGCATTAGACTTTTTAATTAATGGACACAAACTTTGAAAGAAATACGACGTGTTACATCACCCTCCTCTGACAGGAAGCACCGCCCAAGAGCACCGCCTGCAAGCTTGCATCAGAATATCCGGGCAACGTCATCAATCCTTCCCCGGCACCTTGCACCGCTTGCAGTAGATATACCTCAGACTTTATCTCTCGGTTTAAAGTAGGATAGCTTTAAACTCCTTATGGCTGAGAAGACTGTCGTGGATAAAATGAGCGAATTACAAGTGGACGAAGGCAAAAAGGTGAGACTTCAGTCTGTGTTTTAAGTCATGTAAAGCGGTTTGCAGTTAGCCTAGCCTATCGTTAGGACCATGCTGTCATTTAGCCACTCAGTAAGAACTTTTCGGCTAGCTGGCTTTCATGGGGATTTTTGTGTTGGCTTTACTGAAAATTGTTCATCTTAAGGGAACTAGCGAAAGTGTTCATTATTTCATGTTTTTGTTATGAACTTTACCACGGCAACAACAGTTATGTCTATTTGGCTAAGTTGGTTTGGCTAATGTAGCAAATCAGTACACGTACACTAAGGCTCAAGCCGGACTATATTCAGAATTGCGACAGTTTAATATTTCTTTCTATGTTGGTAGGCTCACACACGTCAGACCAGCTTAAGGTATTGAATGACTAGCTTGGGTTCTCCTTCTAAATCGGCACACCCAAGTGCTTTAAGTAGTTGTAACACAGCATTTTGTGCAAGGTTTTGTTATGTTTTGATCTTACTGAATATGCTAAAGTAGCAACAAGAAAGATGTATTTAAAATAACCGATATGTATACATTTTTAATTTGCCCAATATTATCTGCATTCGTTACTATTATTAAATGATCAGTTGGTAGGAGTGTACATTTTACATTTCCATGGAAGCTTTGTCCATGAGACCCTTCAAACATGTTTTTCACCTAGTTTCTTTTTTATAAAAGTTAAATAATTACATGGTGTGATATGTGTACAGGAAGGAACTGGAAGTGGTAAAGATGGAGGAAAGAAGAAGGGTAAAAATGCTGCTGAAGACTCTGGAGGCAGGGCTGAGGTGAGTTATTATATTGTCAGGAAATATATTGTCATGTTGTTCTGCTATTATTAGATCTTGTTTTTCAAGAACATGCATCATGTACTTGTGTAGATCTGTGTCATCTCAAAGCAACCACCCATTGGCTTCAAGATAGTGTTTTTGTTTTTGTTGTTGCTGTTTTTTTTGTAATGACATTATTCAAAACACAGATTCCCTAAAAAAAATTTGACCCAATGATTGTTACATAAAAAATAAATACAATTAAAACTGCAATGAGTAGACAGAAGAAATGACAATGAAAGGCTTGCTTATCTACTCTCTTTTATTTTACTTTTTTCAGCTGTCACCACAGCCTCAATACATTGAGGAACGTCTTACTTTGTACACAAAGCTGAAAGCAGAGCATGATGCTCTGATGGCAGAAAGAGCTGCAAAGGATAGCAAACCTATCAAGGTTACTCTGCCTGATGGAAAGGTTGTTGAGGCGGAGTCCTGGAAGACCACACCGTACAAGGTGGCCTGTGGCATCAGGTCAGTGCTACAGAATGTACTTTTTCAAAGATGACCCCCTTTTTGTATTTCCTGTAATCATTTTTAGTTTCTAATGGCTTCACAACTCTAAAGGCAAAATTGGAAGCAGCTGGAAATCACACTTGTCAACTTTTGACTGTCTGCTGAAGACAAGAAAATAATGGGGTAAAAAAGCAAAACTTGGTTTGGTTTTGCTTGGAATGTTATCCCTTAGTACCATCCAATGTAAAGTGATTGTAAAAAGGGGTACACATGAACATAAATTTTGGCAGCTACATAACAATCATTGGGGGGGAGGCTATCCATGTGTTTGGTTTTTTTTTTTTTTTTTTTTTTTTTTCCCATTTCATAATCTTTTTATAGATGACAAATGTCTCAGCCCCAAGACTTAAAAAGTAATTTAAGTATTTGTTTTCTTTAAATTGCACTGGACTGTTAATGGCATTATTAGCACGCAGTGTATATCCCTGTCAGTAAAAACACACATTGTAAGGCCGATATAATTACATTTGGAATGATCAATTCTCAATGTAAAACAAAATATTTAGGTTCTGTGTAGGGTGGGTAAATATCAGGATTTACTGGCAGTACACTTCTCATTACTAGTCATAGTGAAACCACCCAATGAAATCCACATATAATGAAACTTAAGTGTTTTAGTCCTACTTTTCATAATACTACAAACGTGTACATATTAACTAGATCATTAACTACACTCTACAAAAAATATTGAGGCATGCTTCTTAATTGTTGCATTCATGTGTTTTCACTCTGCCTTTACAAAGATTTGTGGGAGGAAACAAATGTTAGAGTTAGCTCATTAAATTTGAGTGTGATACTGTTGCAATAGGAAATTTCTTCCCTCTGAGATATTCGACTATCAACTGTGTCATTAAGTGGCAGAGCACGTAAAGTTACAGACTGGGGTCACAGAGTGCTGAGGTGCATAAAGGTTAACAACACACTGTTGATTCAGTAACTGCAGAGCCCAAAGCTTCCTCTGGAATTAACATCATCACCAGGAGCTTCCTAGCTTGGGTTTTCATGGCAGCTTCTGTAGTTTTGTGTAGGTGGCCCAGTACTTTTTGTGCTATGTCATTTAATATAAAAGTTTGCATTTCATCATATTTGTCCAGGCATTTACTCATATAATGATAAAATATGTGATGTCTTTGTTCTCTTGTTGGCCATTTCTCAATAAGGTAGAACAGAAATTCTGCTAATCACAAGGATATGGCAGAGCTATTCCCAAACTCCCTCTCCACATGTCTGAGTGTGAGAAAATAAAAGGCAAATTGTGTTGTGCTACATAAATAAGCATTTGCCATTTTATTTCTGTGTCTGTACATTATTGTGATGTAGACTATTTGTGTCTTGTGTTCAGTCAAGGCCTTGCTGACAACACGGTGATTGCCAAAGTAAACGATAGTGTATGGGACCTGGACAGACCTTTAGAAGAAGACTGCAGCCTTCAGTTGCTCAAGTTTGATGACGAGGAAGCTCAAGCTGTAAGTCAGATTTTTCTTTTCTCTCCCTGCTTGTACTACATTGTTTAGAAGCATAGTTTTGGAAATTGATGCTCAACATCTTCTGGATACACAGCGTCATGCTCGCTAAACATCAAAGCTTCAGTTACCTTTTGCTTTGTAAAAGCCATATTTATATACTTGCAAAATCTTCTTTTTTTCTTTTTACACAGGTGTTTTGTTTTCAAAGCATGCAGTTAAAGCCTCAGTTCTCAGTGTATTAATTTATAATGTGCATTTTCTTTTGGGTCTCCTTTGTGCAGTTCCTCAGAATTCAATGACTGGTGTTCCTGGTGTGAATTTGATAAGCAGTGTCACTAGTTCCTTGTTTTTAAACTGGTTTTATAATACTGGCTTCATTCTTTTGTATTGTCAGCTTTTTCTCTGCTCTTTGTCATTAACAAGGAATCTGTTCAGTGTCACAACCTTGATATTTCCCCTTAAAAGTCTTAGTAACACAAACGGTTTGAATACTCCTGTTTTCTAAATTTGCCAAAACTTCTGTATTTTCATTAGGTTTACTGGCACTCCAGTGCTCATATCATGGGTGAAGCAATGGAAAGGGTGTATGGGGGCTGCCTCTGCTACGGTCCCCCTATCGAGAATGGCTTCTACTATGACATGTTCCTAGAAAACAATGAGTGAGTTTCGTATGCTCTAAGTTCAGAGTTTCTGTCTAATTAGTGGTGTTAGTCTGCATCCAGTGATATTTTTGGTCTGTACCTCAGGGCTTAGCAGCTGTCAATCTGGTTTACTGTCTTCAGACCAGAAGCAAACACAAAACAGACAGATTGTAACTACACTAATGCTGTCTAGCTGGGGCTATGTGTGGGGACTGAAAAACATCTTTCTACATATTTCTGTTGGAATAACAAGTCTATTCAAATTAAACAACGAGAAACAACTTAAGGGAAGCTTTGAAAGGGGGATTGAGACACCTTCAGAAATTTCAACAAGTTTTCCTCATAAACAACTTCTTAACTTGACCTTTTTGGATCCACGTCTCTCTGCTTTAGGCTGCAGGAAAGCTTGAGCAGTGCTGTCTAATTAATTCTACAACCTCCTTAATGAAGCCATTTTATGCTAATGGAATTCTTGGAGACTGTTTTCTTTTTTACAAGGATATTTTGACATTGCGTAAGCCCTAAAGCCGAGGACTTTAAAGTAGTTGCCCATCCTTGGATGAGGTTATCTGTATTACGAAGACTTAAGAATTATTCTGTTGGACAAAAGTCTGTTCTCATGGTTAAATATCTGGTCACATCCATGCTGCCCTTTGGAAAGCATGGCAGACTAAATTTAGCAGTGGAGGCAGTTTGCATATTAATGTGGGGTTTTAAGTGAGAAAGTGTTCAGTGTGCAGTTCTTGGTGTGATTTCTTGATGTTTTGGACAGGGGTGTATCGAGCAATGACTTCCCCTGTCTGGAGAGTTTGTGCAAGAAAATCATCAAGGAGAAGCAGCCGTTTGAGAGGCTCGAGATAAAGAAGGAAACTCTCTTGGAAATGTTCAAGGTATCTTTAAACAACAGCACACGAATATGGAACAAAAATTCAATTGATTTGATGATTTTTTTTTTTTTAAACATAATCTTTTGTTTTTTTCTAGTACAACACGTTTAAGTGCCGCATTCTGAATGAGAAAGTCACCACTCCCACTACCACAGTCTACAGGTGGGTCAGTGAATGTAATAGTATCCTGGTGATATATTCTTTTTTTGTTTGTTTGTTTGTTAATCTCAAGCAAATCAAATAAAAAAACCAGATGCACTTTATTACAGGTGCCTCAGACTTTAACTATCATCCAAAACAATTTTTTAAAAATACCGTAATGTGACTATGATATGTGTGTATATATATTATTTATTTAAATTTGAAAGAGATATTGATTTGCAACTGCACTACTTAATTGGTTAAAGATGCTGTGTTTAGTTCTTTCTGTCACAGACTGGGTCGACATTTCGGCGCTACATTCAAAACACAGCTGGTTCTCCTAGTCAGTATTTATTTTAAATATAGAACAAAACAGGTGACTAAGTGAACTAAAGCTACAATATTTTCCATTTCAGATGTGGTCCCTTAATTGATTTATGCCGGGGACCTCATGTGAGACACACTGGAAAAATCAAGGCACTCAAGATACACAAGGTTAGACTTTTTGCTATCAGCCGTGTAAATTTATTGAACAAACTTGCAGTTAACAATATATGTGGATATAAGAGAGATTTAAAATACTGGAGTCTGTGTCCTGAATGTCTGGCTGTAAGCACATTTGTCCCTATTTTTAGAGCAGAGTTACCCTTTGTTTTATCCCCAAGGGATTTGATGGACCCAAAAGAATGATGAAAAAGCTTACGTACTCCCTTTTGTGTGCTAGAATTCATCCACATACTGGGAGGGAAAGGCGGACATGGAAACCCTCCAGAGGATCTATGGAATCTCCTTTCCTGACCCCAAAATGCTTAAAGACTGGGAAAAGTTTCAGGAGGAGGCCAAGAACAGAGATCACCGCAAACTAGGCCGGGTAAGAATTGAAATGTAAATGAGCTGTGAGTTAGGAAAATGGTCTCTTACAGGTTTCACTGTTCGCAGTCTCTTGGTATTGCAAGAAGAAAATTTGAAATGTACAGAGTAAAGTACTCAAACTAGTTTTTGAACAGTGTGAAAACATGTATGATCTTTAAATCGGTTAATAGCATGTGTAAATAAGTTTTATTTAGTGAATTGTTTGGTAAGCTCATAAACTGATTGTCACATACTGACATTAATATAGCATGATGGAAAAATATCCATGAAGCAGATTTTAGTTTGCTGGTTATTGAAAGAAAACCCATAGTCGTCAGCTCAGAGTGTAGGGTGTTGCAGCCATATTTTCAGTGTGATGAAGGCGTGGAAAAGGGCACATACCTAGACAAACCCTATTTAAAGCTTAAATATGTCACGAGGTGTCTTCAAATTGAAACCAGTTTGACTTGTTTGATGGCTCTTTTTAATTTTCTGTCTCTAACAAACCCTATTTTCTTTTTACATTCAGGAGCAGGACCTGTTCTTCTTCCATGACCTGAGTCCAGGGAGCTGCTTTTTCCTGCCTAAGGGAGCCTTCATCTACAACACCCTGATTGAGTTCATCAGAGTAAGGCTGAGTTGTCAGACCCACTGATAATTACTGTGATCTAACACTGAGCTTGGAGATGTAGAAAAAAGAGAGGTTATTAGGGAGAAAGTTTACATTTGCAGGAGGAAGAAGAAGAAGTTCTGCGATGATGAAAATGGCTTTATAATGCACACAAGAAAAAAACGCTCCAATTTAAGCCATGTGTCATATACTTTAATACAGAGAACTAAAAAGGGATTGGTAATGTTTTGATAATACAGCATTAAATCAGTGTCTTAAGCAAAGGCCAGATGAATAGGAAAATAATTCATGTTTTCTTTCCACAACAGTAATGCTGTAAATGGAAGCTTGACACATCCAATTTATGCTTATTTAATAAAATATTGTTTTGGCCAGGTAATAGAAAAGCATTGCTCAATGTGATGTTTACCTTCTGACACACAAATTCACTTGTGAATCTCAGAAAAGCTTATTATTATCCAACACTTATTTAAAATATATTGAAACACTGACAGCATTAAAGGAAAGCTTTATTTACACCTGTTCTATTATACAGACACATAAAAGTCAATCTTTTTCAAAGCATTTATTTTCCTGGGTTTCCAGTCAGTGCAGTCATAATAGAAAACACATTCAAGGCAATTTCACTTAAATAGATTTCTGACTGAGCAGATTTGGAATAATGAGATTTGTTTTGTTCAAAAAACAAAAAATGGTTCTGCATTCTGCTTTCACAAACAACAAAACACCGAAAACATATCAGCAGATATCAGGATTTAAAAGAAATGACAGATTATTTTATAATATCATCTGTCTTTCTGATTCGAACAAACCAATCAGCTCATGGTGAATTAAAGCAATACAAAAGTGAATACCCTTATATTTCAGTTTTTTCCCCAAACTCTTCATAATATATGAACAAACAGGAGAATGCAAATATGCAGCAGTATAAACATGTTTGCTTGCAGAGTTGTTTACCATTTTATTTATGCATACGTCCCTTATTAGAGAGTCTCCAGGTGTTGACAGAAACCACTTCAGCCAGTTGTTTGTAGAGGTGATGGATACACAGAATTGTGAAGCTGAGCTTTTTGGAAGACTTTGTGAGAAAACATTGTCACGTTCATTGCCAGAGTGAGTACAGGAAGAGGGGCTTCCAGGAGGTTGTGACTCCCAATGTCTACAACAGCAAACTCTGGCAGACATCTGGGCATTGGCAGCACTACAGCGAGAACATGTTCTCCTTCGAGGTGGAAAAGGAGATCTTCGCTCTCAAGCCCATGAACTGCCCTGGACACTGGTGAGACTTCTGTTTCCTCACAATCAGAGTTGTTGTCAGGTATAGTTTCAGTTTTAAAGGGCAACTACAAAAGAATGAGGGAAAGAAAAACACTCCTTTTAATGCACAGTGTAGCAAGTGTTGCCTGTAGTGTGAAATATTTATTTTTTTAATACTTGTAATCAGAAGTAACTGCTTGTTGAAGGAAGAGCTGTGTATTACATACATGTCCATTACCATTAAATAAACTCGGACTGCTGTCACAAAAGAAAATGCTTGTCAGCCAGTTCAGCTCAATGTTTGCTGTGTTTTCAGTTGTTGGCCGAGGACACTTGCTGCTGCATTGCAGTGCAAAGAAGCAGACTGCAGTTATTTGTATTCACATCTTTTATCTCTTTCCACTCGTTCAGACTTTTGGTTGTCCACAAAGATGACCTCTCTGAAAATCACACTGTAATCAAAATTGATCTTCAAAGTGTTGAATATCAGTTAAATCAAATATTACACTCAGGTTTTCACAGCAGAGCATTTTTTAGGTATTGTGATTACTCTAGGTATAAGTTGGCAGTTGCATCTTTGTGTATTTTATACATATGTTTGTTTGGCACCAGTTTGATGTTTGATCACCGGCCTCGCTCCTGGAGAGAGCTGCCTTTTCGCATGGCCGACTTTGGTGTCCTGCACAGGAACGAGCTGTCAGGAGCTCTGACTGGCCTCACCCGTGTCCGCCGCTTCCAGCAGGACGATGCTCACATCTTCTGCTCCATGGACCAGGTGAGATGTGCATTGAAATGTGTACAACACACATTTTGGCTTTATATGAGCCCGATGAGACCAGTAAAAATTGTTTTACACTTAAAAATCTGTTTACAGTCTTGGCGTTTCCCACTAGGTATGTGGGGCCAAAAAATTATTTAAAGGATACGTAGGATGCTAATTTCCGATTAGTAGAGCAGCTTTGCATCCTACTTCAATATAATGGATATTTACGCATGGATGATCGGTTCACTTTAAAGGCAATTGTTACTGGTTGAGTGCGAAGCCTTCAGTTGAGACTGAAGAAAAGTAAAATAAATCTGAGTGTCGCATACACCCCTCCTGAACTGTCAGCAGTTGGGTTTCTTTTAACAAAAAAGACAATACCCCTGACTCTGCTATATCAACTTTTGTTTCCTCCTTTAAAGCATGACCATGTTCAGTGTTATTTGACTGAAATACTAAATTCATTACTCTTTAGAAAAGGATACCATTCATACCAGTGTAATATTTTAAGTCACATTTATTACTGAAATACTTTCTAAAAAACGTTTTAATTTTTAATACATTTCCAAAGAACGGCACAGTTGTAACTGGTGCAAACAAACAATATTTGGAAAGACCAAAAAAGTTTCTTAATTTTTCGGTTCATAAGTCTTATTACAGCAGCCGTGATCACACTGATTAATTTTCTCCGTGAAGGCACTGGATTGGATGTTTAATTATTTTGATTGCACTTGTGCACAAATTATTTCATTTTTAATTTTTCTCTTTCATTGCAGCAGCTGGAAAGCACTGCTTGTAGTCGTTTTTGTTTGTTTGTTTTTTGTTGCTGTTTGTGGTGGTGTGGTTTTGTTTTTGTTGTTGTTTTGGGTTGTTTTTTTCCCCCCCAGTATTTAGAATCATGCAAAACAGACTGCAGGAGATATGCTCTTATGTTGCATTAAATTGATAATCAGTGACTTCAGCACATGGTTTACATAGAAAAGAAAGCAATCATTTTCCTTTCAGTTATTCTTATCGTGTATTTTCCTTCACCTTCAAAGCACTCACTCGTTATTTATTTATTTATTTTTTTCAATTATGATGAAATCTTTGTGGTTGTTAGTTTTTGGGTTTTGTTGTTGTTGTTGTTTTTAAATAAACCAAAAGTTGAGCATCTTATCAAACAAAATAATTAGGTTTCCTTCTCTAGCTATCCTAACACAAACAAACATGAAATCAGCAGCAGAAATTACATTTGTAGCCATGTCCAGATGGATGATGCAAACACTATTGCTTTTTTGTTTTCTTTCTTTTATCACTGACCTCAGATTGAGTCCGAGATCAAGGGATGCCTGGACTTCCTGCGGACTGTTTATGATGTCTTTGGCTTCACTTTTAAACTCAACCTTTCCACGAGACCAGAGAAGTTCCTGGGAGACCCAGAGGTCTGGGACCAAGCAGAGAAGGTATTCAAAAGGCCTCTAGCTTCACTACATGTAGAAAATAAGAAAACGCTCAGTCAGTGTCTCACTGGAACATTAAGATTCTGATGTGAGACATTGTTAAGATGTAAATTCTAGCGCCACTCCACTGACAGCGAATGGAGAAGTGAGACTTGCAGACCCTAAGTACATTTATATTTTAATGAGGTTTTTTTTGTGGACTTGCAATCATGTCTGAAGAAGGGTTTTTTACGCTTTGAAACCGTCCACATATTGTTGCTTTAACTGTCTGCTTTTGCTGCCAAATCAAGTTCACAAGTTCTGTATTTTACATCTGTAGTTCGGCTCTAATTTGCTCAGCTTGTCTTTTAAACAAGCATAAACAAATAATAGAAGTGAGTTGGACTGAGTCATAATTAGGCTTTATTGCTCGGTGTTGTGGGTAACAGCGTTGCAGCTTTTCATGAATGACATCAAGCATCTCTGCTGGGACAACTTGAATTGTAGGAGATGAATCTGTAGAGCCACTGTTAAATGATGGTTACTAAATGCCACATATATACTGCATTGTTGTTCCCACAGCACTAGTCCATGAAGGACATAAAGTGTTTATTTGTCTGGCAAGCCTGTGCTGGCTGCCTTTGAATGGTTGAAAAAGTTTGACTGATGTAAAGCATGTGTTGAATTAACTTTCACACGGCCTTTACTCTTCTCTTTATCTGATTGCAGAGGTATTTTATTTCAGCAGTCGGATAACTATTTCATCTGCACATTGCCACACTCGATTCATGTCACAAAGATGTTCAATTATGTTTTCCTCTAAGTGGTTTTTTGTTTGTTTTTTTTTTACTCTGTTGGAAACTTTCATCTGGCAGAATAAGCTGATACATTTTGTACCTTGTTGTCACCACTTCATTGATTTTTTTTTTTTTAATCATGATTTTGTTTTTTGTGGTGGCGGGTTTGTCATTATAATCTAGTGCAGTCTTCTTGGTGGAGGTTCAAGATACATCCTCTGTTTTTTTTATAACGGAAAATGTTCAAATGTTTTAAACCCATGAGCCACTAGAAAATATGGTTTACATTTTTGTTCTCAGGCACTGATAAATTACCATGAACTGTAGCTACACTCATTCTTGAATAGATAGAACATAATAGCAGGGTAGAAGAAGAGAAAAGCATACTTACTCTTTATTACTGGCTCTGTCTGCCCTTCTGTTTTTCAATTTATGGGTATTGTAGAAACCTGAAAGAGTTCCTTTTCCTTTCTGCTCCCTTTTTACAGTCACTGGTGTCATCATTCAGTTCTCAGTCCTTCCGTTTTTAATTTAATTTTCAAGCATATCTTTTGTCTGCTGGGAGAAAAGCATTACTGATGGAAGTTATTTTTAGGCTATTTCATTATCAATAAATTGATTGGTTACAGTTACTATTAAAGTTTTAAAGACTGTAGTTTGCTGATAAGTAGCACACTACAAATATAATTCAAATGCTACAGTATAAAAATTAAATGTACTGTATCTTACTGACTGCACATGTTAATTATGGGCTGCTGCTATCTTTTTCTAATTAACAGTTAGTCACAGTTCTTAGAATAGAAATAAAAGCCATAAAAAATATCAGCTTGCAAGTTGAACAGCTGTCTTACTTAACCTGTCATCTGAAGAAAGCACTCTTTAAATGCAGCACTGACTTTTAATGATTAATGTGTCCCACACAAAGGTGGAAAATTATACACACAAAAGTGACTGGGGAACTTGGCATCGTGCTTGGAAGAAACTGCTGCATATTTCCCTCAGCTCGTTACTTCCCACAAGCAACCATAAAATATTATTGAGACGTTAGCATTTCTCAGTTCAGTGATTAGTTCCAGATGAAGAAAAGGTCAGGTCTAAAGGAGGAGCCTTGCTTAACACCTCTGTTTACCTGCACGTTTGTCAGAAACTGACATGGTAATAAAGCAGTTATTGTTTGTATTTACAGCAACTGGAGAATAGCTTGAATGAATTCGGAGAGAAATGGGTTCTAAACCCAGGTGACGGAGCTTTCTACGGACCCAAGGTGAGCTGTGCGCTGCACTAATGATGTAGCTAAACTGTGGAACTGCAGAAGGGTCGCTTTTGATCACAAGTCTTTTGTCTGCAGATCGACATTCAGATCAAGGATGCCATTGGTCGATACCATCAGTGCGCTACTATTCAGCTCGATTTCCAGCTCCCGATCCGCTTCAACCTCACGTTTGTCAGGTAACGACAAGTTTTATATGTTGGGTAATTAAATTTATGGCCCATGGGATAAGCTAAAGTGTCAGTGAGAAAGCAGGAAATCCAGTAACCAAATAGCGATGAGTAATATTCTTAATATGTAAATAAACCCCCTGACTTGGAGACAGTTAACTTGTCTGCCAAAAAAACATTACAAAATTATCTGTCTTCATTACAGCTTTATGACAATACCCAGTAATAAAGCTTATAAGTGCAAGACCAACAAAAAGGAGCACCACCATAGCAATTATCTGTTTCTCTTTATAGTGCTTAAAATGTATAAAGTCTAGAAGCAGAGCTCCCCCCCCCCACCCCCCAGGGAAATTTTACCAGTTATGCAAGTCTCACCTATTATTATACATCTCACGATTCAGGTCATATTGTTGTCTTTTCAAACTGTCTTTAATTGGTCATTTCTTCACTGTTGTTGCATCACTTCATAAACTGTTTAAATTACATTAGGTGATGTTTGTCAGTAGCTAATTAAATGATCTGTTGCCTTGAAAATTTACCTTGGTAAATAATTAACCTGTAAAGCATAATTGAAAGTATTAGTAGAAGCTGGCAGTTGGAGTTTGAGTTTTACACATCATGTCGTGCACTGAGTGCCATCTTTCACAAAAGGGCAGTGGCTGCATGAAAATTAATTTAGATGTTTTATTTCTGTCTGGGGGGAGGTGAATAAGGTGACATCACAATATAAAATTGAGAATTAGATAAAAGACACTCTAGTCATTAAATAGCATATGCTGTCCTCACCTGTTTGTTAATTGGCCCTCCATCATTTTCTATTGATTGCTTTTTGTAAGTCCCTCACTTAAAACAAACATAAGTCTGAGTTTTGTCCTGTATAAATGGTTGTGTTTGCTGAGGGGAAATTTTCACTCTGTTATTTTTTTTTTTCCTTTCCAACAACCTTTGTAGCCACGATGGTGACGACAAGAAGAGACCTGTGATCATCCACAGAGCAATCCTGGGATCAGTAGAGAGGATGATCGCTATTCTCACTGAAAACTACGGGGGCAAATGGTTTGTAAACAATCAGTTTAAAAAGGTTGATTTGTGAAGTAGCACCATTCTTGATTTTTGACATTTTTGGTTTATTGCTGTTCTTTCAGACTGTTCCCATGATTTCTTGATTAATGGGCTAGAAATGGAAGCATGACAGCTCAGTGGGGGGTGGGCGGGTGACATTTTTTTTTACATGGGTTTCTGGCAGACGGGCAGGTTTCTGGCCTGTTTTTTAATAATCAGCTAAATGCAAATATGTCCTCCTCTGTTTCAGGCCTCTGTGGCTCTCTCCTCGTCAAGTGATGGTTGTACCCGTGGGACCAACCTGTGAAGAGTATGCTGAGAAAGTAAGAACTGACCTTGGCTGCTTCCGTATTTACATTTAAAGGACATTACAAACAGCACCCTCAGGCTGTTGAGCACTTTAATTTAACTTTATACATATTTTGTTATGTTATCACAGACTGGAGTCATTCAGTACTGCAGTATTTAAGGATCATTAGTTTCGTCTCTATTAAACTACTGCATGCTTTGCCGAAATTCAGCCTGCTTTGTTGCCTCAGCTTTTAAGTGTATAATTTTTTAATATTTCTGAATCAAGTCATGCAGGTTTTCGTGAAGCTGTCACACAATGTTTTATTTAAAATTAAAATTAAAGCAATGCTCTGCTACTTAATTAGGATGTTAGTTCATAAATACTAATGGATTTTTCTTCTGAACGTTTTTTGTTTTGATTACAATTTAATTATTTGACATTGGCCTAATCATGGCGAGCACAATGTTATCACACCTAATAAAACTGACTGTCAGAGCTATGAAAATAAAACTCGGTTTGTATTAATGTTTGCTTAGCTTTTAACATGTGTTGGGGACATTCTGGTTGGATATCGTTGGTGCTGAACATATTTGTAAAGGTGGTCTATAGTCCCAATATTGTAATGGGAAAAGAGAACAGCCCCACAGTCCACTGTGATTGTAATGGTTTCTGTAATATGATCTTTATTCTGTTCAGACTAAAATGTGTAACATCTACAGACTTTTTCTTGTAAGCAAATGAATTAATTTCCAAAACGTTCCTGGACTGTTTTAAGTGTTGGTTGTTTCTCTCATTAATGTGGCAGATCAAGCAGGAATTCCACAGCAGCGGCCTCATGACTGACGTGGATCTCGACCCCAGCTGCACCCTGAACAAAAAGATCAGAAATGCACAGTTGGCGCAGTATAACTTCATCCTGGGTCAGTGGCAACACACATTTGTTTCAGTCTTGTCTGTTATTCCTGTCCTTATCGCTTTCTCACTGACCATCTAGATATTGATTTTCCTTCTCTCCCTTTTTGTCTTTGCATGTTTCCCTGTTTGGAAAGTGGTGGGAGAGAAGGAGAAGACGAGCAACACAGTGAACGTACGCACCCGAGACAACAAAGTCCACGGCGAGCACAGTGTGGAGGAGTGCATCAAGCGCCTCAAACAGCTCAAGACCTCCAGGTGTCGGAACGCCGAAGAGGAATTCTAAGAAATCAAAAAACAGTTCCTTGAGTAACATGGGGGTAAAAGGTTGAAATATGTTTTTGATAGGGAATAAAACTGCCTTCAATGTTTTGTCTTTGCTCTTCTTAAATGATTTTTCTGGTATCTTCCTTTTGCTATTTTATATCACTGTTTTTAGTTGTCAAATCACATCGTTAGTATAATTTTCCCTATTCATTGTTCTTAGACAAAATCCAGCTGGTGGGAATGTAATGTGGGGATGTCTTTGAAAGGTTTTCAGACCACTGCTATGAATAAACCAGAGAACATTTTCCAAATGTAATGAAAAGAAGAGTATGAAATGAGGATGATCTGATATCCTCGTGTTGGTGTTGTTCCCAGATCATCATGAAAATGTTGTTCCAGGTTCAACATTGCTGTGACGTTATTTTTTTTGCTCGCCAAGCCATTCGTGCATTTATGAAATTCCAATGTTGCAAGGACAATATCAATTCTGCTTACTGTTTATTAAAGGGTTACGGTTAGGGTTAGGGTCAGGGTCCGTTGATCGGCGGACAGAGGCGGTTTCACGCAGCTTTAGAACAGTTTTTTGTTTTACGTCGCTTTTTCCCGAAGTCGCAAAAGTATGACGTCACAACATTCTGATTGGTCACTTGCAATGTTGATCCTGGAACAACATTTAGTATGATGATCTGGGAACAACACCAACACGAGGATATCAGATCAACCATGAAATGACTTGTACCTCAACTGTCAGTGTGTATCACTCGTTATTTCTTCAGGGAATTGTACTTTAGTTACAATTTTGATAATTAAATCATCTATCCTCGACAGTTGTACCCTGTGGGTTTTTTTTTTTTTTTGTATTGTAGAAGCAGATTGTTGTTTGCCCAACAGTCACCCAGAAAATGTACAAATTAGACAAGTTTGAGTTCAGAAAAGTAAAAAAAAAAAAAAAAAAAATCCAGCACCAAGTTACAAGTCAACAAGAATCTAAATTTCAAAGCTGAAATGAGATGGCTGATGATGATGCTGGTGGGGTGGAAGTGCGGAGATTGTAAAGGGAATATATCCATGTGTAAAAACCGGATCCTTATCACCATCCTCCACTCGTGCATCAGCAGTGTGCTGGCAGGTACACACCTGATGCTATTTATTACACGCTTACTGAGCTTTGGGACCATTTACTGTGCCTGTCTGTGCTGTTAGACTAACGGATGAGTGAGGAAGTTTTATTTAAACACTGGGAAACGCTTCCAGTTACCTATAACCAGTGTGATAATACATGCAGAGAGGATTAAACAAATAAATGTCGCTTCTGCACTTTCACTGCATGTTGATTGTGTTTACTGCACAATCTGTATTGCACCCAACTTGAGTTTGGGGATCATTATTATTCCGGCCACTAGTGGGTGCCATATCTGTGTGTTTTACTTACACAGCTGGAACAGACAAATGAAGACAGGTCTAAAAAGTATGTGCTTTGTATCAATCCCAAAGGATTGAAATTGTAGAAAAAATGGCAACAAACATTATGTACAATAATCTAAAAATACTTTCATTAACCGTTGCATTTATTTGTTCACTTAGATTTAGTGTTTATGAAGTACTTAACAGGTTTAGCATTTGCCCTTCTTCCGGTAATGACTGTAACTGTTCCTTTGCTTTATTTGGGGGGGGGGGGGGAAATTGCTTAAGTCATACAAAAAATTTTAATTTAAGTTGGAAATAAAGCATGCACTAAGTTAGAGTGAAGGATGGTCTCATACTTGCAGAAGAGGTGGGCAAACTCTGAATACAGGCCAAAGAAAACATTTCATTTGGCTGCTCCACAAGTTGAAGGTAATTAAATGTGAGAGAAGCCATAAGTTATTTTGGCCGATTTAGGCTTTCGGCACCAAATAAAATATGTTCACTGGCTATATTTCTTGTGTAGAGTTTAATTTCACACTTCATGCACACTGATTGTTTAAATGTATGTTTTTTGTATATCCATTTTCTAAGTGTAAATGCATGAAAAGGGTCCTGTGTGTTCTGTGCAAACACTGTCTTGGCCATGGCATGGCAGTTATGAATTTTTAGTATTTGTTTTCATCTCTCCAAGGTGAGATAGGAGACAAAAATACAACAAAGAAATCAGAAGATAAGAAAAAAAAGTGTGTGTAAAGGCACCCTCCTATCAAATCTGACCACAAGGGGGAACAGCTGAACCAGGATCTCGTGGGGGGTGAAAGGGAAGGGGCCTAATGCCGGTGGAGTGTGGGAGAGAAAAACATTTTGATAAGGGGTTAATGAAAAAGTCAATGGAGTAGAAGAGTGTCAACAGACAGAGCGAGACAGCCAGAAATCTCTGGGGATGCAGCTCGGCTGTTGACTCTCAGCTTGCCTGTGAATCCTCGCTCCCTCTTGGATCCTTCCTGTATGCTTCACTGACGACCTGGCCATGAAGGGTCACAATGCTTCACTGAACTGAGCAAACTTTTCTTTCTCATGCCATGCATGCATTTTAAGGTATTGATTCACATACTTAAAGGTCCCACTGCTGCTCTTTCCCTAGGTAATAAAGTGATTCTATGAAAACCTTACAAATAGTCTTGTTATACAGTATATTATACAGTACTGTTTTAATACTTATTTTTTATGTTAAGGGTCCTGAAGTATTTTTTGATTATCATGTTTCAAAAATGATAAAATTCTCAAATTAATTATTGGAGAAAAAAAAATCACATTTAGCCAACAATGTGATGCTCAGACTTGGCACTGCTTAACAAACTGTGATGTATTCATAGCTGAGCTGGCTGCAGCTGCTTTCACTGCTGCAAAGACATGGCAAAATCAAACTTCATAGGCTCCTATGTTCACACACATACACACTCAAGTCTGTCCACAAGACTAGAGCAACACTTCAACACCGAGTCTGTGACAAAGTAGGGAGCTCACACTGTATATAAAAGATGGGCATCTGCTTCTTGAACCCAAATGTCACAAGTGCAGAGTAGATGTGACACAGAGGGATGCTGCATGCTCATATATGAAGAATTGTTAATCACAAGCTCTAAAGTCATGCTTTATTACATGGAAACTAATGAGAGCCATAATTTGCAAAATGACCATAACTCGTCAGAAAAGTGTTTACTGATGACATGGATCAAGGTAGCTGAGGGTCCCCATAGAAATAGTGTCCTGAAAAACCCGAGGTGGCTATGTACATCTTTTATATACAGTCTATATGGTAAACGAAACAAGTTTTGAAAATGCTGCTCTTTGAAAGAGAGACGAGTTCATACAGTGCTACTAGGCACATTTTGCTGTCTTTGGACAATATGTTTCCAACCTGTGTGCTAAGCAGAAGCTAGGCTAATGTAATATTTCTATAATTGTGGTATCAATGTTCTTATCGAAAAGCTAGAAAGAAAATGTATTTCCCAAAATGCTAAACCACAATTTATGCTGAGACTTCTCATCCCATCTGGCTTTTTTTTTTTCAACAGTAACAAGTTGTCATACTTGCTTTTATGTTTATTTTTCCTTGTCGCTATGACAACTGAGAGCAGTTGTAAAGTTAGTCTGTATGATGCATGTCAAAGGTTTTTTTTTTTTCCTGTACTCCACCCCCTCCCACCCTTAAAAGTGACAATCAAAAACCAGAAAGCCTCCCCCGCACTCATGTTCCTACCTACTCTCTGCCCTTTCATCCTCAAGACATGTTGTTTCTGGGCCAAACGAATGCATATTTGAATGCTTACCAACCGTTTTCTTCTCCAGAATACTTCTCTGTCTCTGGAGCAACTCCTATCAACCCTGCCACACACACACACACACACACACACACACACACACACACACACACACACACGCACACACACACACAATCTCCTACTGCACCATAACCCCTCTGCATAAATGCAACAGAACCCAAAATTATGGTCAGCCGCTCATGAAGTTAGTTTTGCTTGGGAAAACCAAGCTGCCAGCTTTAATATCATAATGTTACCAAATTATATGGTTCTAATTGGGAACTGTTTGATCACACTTTCTGGCAGCTGAAAAGCTAGCGTGTGACCATAGAAGGCTTTTTTTTCTCATCTCAAAAGTATGACCTCTGTTTCTGACCCAGCATAAATTAAGGAAACCGCTTTACACCAAGGAGAGGCCTTTGGCACCAGGCACACCCTGCATGCAGCCAACAGCAACAGTTCTCTGTGAATATCTGTGATGTAGGTCTGGAAGATGTGCAAACACAAGACAGCTGCATGTCAAGAAAAACTAAGCAGCAGTAGTTGGTTCAGCTTTAAACAGTACAATAGTATATCAAAGAGCAAAGATGAAAAAGAAAATTCAATAATCAGATTTGATTTAGTAACTTTGTAACAGATTGCTGTTTTAGAGAAAAACCTGTTTACTAATATCTATTAATTGATATTTCAGTATAGATTAATAGTTTTCAGGTAATAATTGAACTTCTTATCCATAACTTTTAACTTGAAGATTAAATAAATTCACACTTTTGTTATTTAAGTAAAGTAGATTTAATGCAGTCTGATAGTACGACTCATGGGTTGGATGAGCTAGAATTACCTCAGGTGTGTGTGCGGGATGTTGTGCAATCTACTCTTGTGAGAATAAAATTAAATAAAGATCACACAAGTATGTTCTTGTCATTGTGAGTCATTTCATGGAACTGCTGTGCCTTTTGCCAATATATTGTATATCTATATGATTATGTTTTTGGGAATCACTGAGCTAGACCACTATTCCTTTCAGGTCTATTTGATCTTTCTATCAAACTCAGCCCAGCAATTATTTCTTAACAGGTGATTAATAAAGTTTGACATTCTTGAGCTGCAATTGCGGTAGAAGCAATTAGCCCCCGACACTTAAAAAAGCCCCGACGTCTTTACCACAAATCAGAATTTTAATCTTAAAGGCAGCACCTTCAGCATCACATTAGCAGATGGAGTGGAGTTTTTTTTTCTCCTAATATACTCCTTATGGTAAAGACTACTGTAAATCAACCCCATCCATAGTCCACCTTTCTTTCATTCCTGTGTTTGTTGAAATTGGCTCAGAGCACTGGTCCAACATGAATTTAGCAACCTCATTACAACCAACCAAAACCCATTACTCTGCTCTGCCCACGGGGAATAACACCTTTTTCTTCATCAAGCAGCAAATAAGAGGTTTTACCCACAGTTTCCATTACTTTACACTGCACAACCTGATGCAAAATACCTCCAGACTTACTCTACTGACTAATTTCAACACATTTTCCCCTTATGCACCTTATATTTACTCATGCAAATTAGCCTAGCAGTGAGATTTAATAGAATTTCCTGATGTGTCTTTTCACACAGCTTTTTCCTGGTAACATTCGACCTTAAAAAAATCTCATGCAGTCTCTGACGGTTTCCCAAGTAGCTGACCTGTTAGTTGGCTATTTCACTATGAATTCCCCTTTTCTCTCCTTGCTTTAACCCAAACACAGTCTCTTCCTTATATGTAGCCAGCCAGATGTTTAGGCTGGACGTTCTCCACGGAGGAGGCCTCAGTGTTCTGCATGGTTGTTATTTATCTACATACTATTTTTCTCTTAAACAGTGTTTTTTTCTTCCTTTCAGCTCTCGGGGGTGGTTTACTTTAGCCCCATAGCAGGAGGTGCAGCGGGACTTTGGCAGCATACCCACAATTCACCAGTGGCAGACGGTGCTGATGAAGCTACATAAATCACTAGCTCATGGTGCTAATAGGTGGCAGTATAAAATCAAACAGAGACCACCCATGCTGCAGTGCAGGAACAGGAGCATCAAGTCATGTCTACCGTACCATACTGCACTGTACAGCCATCCGAAACACTTAACCCCCCTTGTTTCAGTCCAAGGGGCTCTCTTAGCAACACAGGAAAGGCGCGTCTGGCATCCACAGTGCAGTGATTCATATTTGGCACTTTCATAAAGGTTCCAAGCTGCTGGAGTTTTTTTCAGGCCTATTGTCAAATGTTTAACTCCTCAATCGTCTTTTCGGAAAAACCTATAAACTTTCCAAGACCAATCACCGATTAGGAGCCTGTGCTTTTTCCTCATTCAGATGAAGATTTCAGTACATCACGCAGTCCCCCCCCCCCCCCCCCCCCCACAATTTTTCACAGTGAGGAGAAAGGCCTGCACACTTACCATCACCCGGATTTTTTTGTGTGTAGTATATTTTCATGTATAAATGGAAAAGGGCTTGAGCTCATTCAGCAGAGCTGCTAAGAGGGGTGTGAAGGTGGCTGTTTGCAGGGCCTCTTTCTTTGTGAGAGGGGAGATAAAACACAAGCAGCGCATGAGGGGTGGGCCCTCATTGAAAAAAGCAGAGCATATTGCTCAATAACAACGCTGGGATCCCCAGGTCAAGCACAACAAAACTTTATCTTGGCTGAAAGGGCCCCATGACCATGTATAAAGCACACCCCCTCTATTCTCACATGTTTGAACTTTTGTTGTGTTGAATGATTATCACATATGAAGGGTGTGCTTTGAGAGTCAAGAGTATGCTTCATGGAGTGCAAATAGCATAACAATATACATAAATCAAGTGGATCACCCTATTCGTGTTTTTTGTCCATTATAACTCTACGAGGCACAATTATTACGTACTCAAGGCAGACTGTCTTAGAGTCAAAGTTTAATTGGAAATATCTTCCAGGCCTGAATCAGTGAATGAAGAAAAAACAAACACATATTGCTACACACTTTTAAAATCAGTAAAGCACAGTCCTGCATCACTAAATCTGGAATATTAAACTAATATTTATTGTTCACTAACAAACTTGTTGTATCTTGTGCAGATTGTTTTATTTTTATGAAGCTGCAGACCAGATTTAGAAGGTCTGGACCAGTCCTCAGACCTCTAGCCATATTTTTTGCCCGGTTATGCTCTTACACAAACCTTGGGCCACATCGAAGCCATTAAGTTCCATTTGACACGTCTTTTTTCTTTACTACCCTTTCACTTCAGCCTCATCCTGAAATTGCTCACTCTGATGGACTTTAGCTGTTACAGGGTGTCCTTTACAGCCTATAAATAGCTTGAGGTCATCTGTCATTAAACTAGAGTGTGCCACAAAATAAATCCTGGCTGTGCTCGCCCCAGACGATAAAGTCCGAGTGTTTATGGCAACTACCTGTACTCCACTCTCACTCTCTGTCCAGGTGGGCTGATGAAGGGAAAATAAAATAAATGATGTCAGTATTTGCAAGTTCGAAGGCTGGCTCTGTGGTTTATTTTAATGGTTAATGTCCAGGTTTTGCAAATATGTGCCCTGCTTAAACGATCAGTGCGTTCAGTTTTTTTAATTTGCAGTTTTGATTTTATGAATAATGATCTGCGATGGTTTTACTTGTGAATGAGAATTTAAAAGTTGCACTCATTATGATCAAATTTAAATTACTTTTTTTTTTTTTTTAATGGAGCATTACCAGGAAATAATGTTTTACTGTGAACTAGCCAAGCTATGGCTGTTAGACTGACCAGTGACCACAGCTTAGCTGAAACGATAAAGGTTATTCTAATGTAGTGGTTATTGCAGACTACCTATGATTATTTGTTTCTATAAAATAATATAGATATAATGCATGTCAGCACAGTCAACTTAATTCTGGAGTTAAACGGCTTTTGTTTTTCATCATTTTTGTTCTCAGGATTTTCAGTGGACAGGAAATCATAACTTAAATCTCTGTTTTAGCATTTTTAAAACAGATTTTTCCACTTAGGCAGGAGTTGTTATTGCAATATACAGCTTCCTTGAGTATGTTTTTATCTCACAAACACAGCTTATACAACAAATACTGACTAATATTGATGGACTGACGACCTATCCAGGGTGCATACCTTGACTCATATGGGATAAGTTCACGCCTTGCGGTGAGCCTGAATAGGATAAGCAAAAGAAAACCAATGGATGGATGGAAGTTCCTCGTTGATGAAGAGCTCAGATCATGGTCAATAGCCGCCTTCAAGGGTAATCAGCTGTTACTGGTGAATGAGAACCTGCTAACATCTGGTAACACTGTTGGCAGTACAACAGCTGATTACAGGACAACGCCTAGAATCTGGGGTAGCAGCATACAATCAACACTATGATTACAGTGCATAGTTTAGTAGCTATACAAAGTACCTATACAAAAAAAAAAAAAATGTTGGCAGTGAAACCCTCGGACATGATTTTAAATCATGTAGCCTATAGTATCCATCTTCTATGAATTTGGCATCAGGACCTTCAGTGGACACGTTGCTAGCGCGTTGGAGCAGAAAACACAGCTTAATCAACCGATTCATTGTTTTGAAAACAAATCAGACCGTTTGAGTTGCTAATTTGCTCTCGGTGGCGCATTTATAGTAATCATCGCCATGTCTGCTTTGGAGTAATTTTAGCCTAAATTTTTAAAAGGTGCAACTGTTTCCAGACCTATCTATGTAAACGCTCGTTTCCAAAGTTGGCAAAATCTTGAGCAAATATTTCAGTTTAGTTAAGTAATCTTCAGGATTTCAACAAATCAACTGCTACTCATTACTTTGCCGTCAACGAGACGCCCCAATCTAATGGAGTCTGATGTGACATCCCACCCTCATCCCATGAGGAAATCTTACTTCATCCAGTACACTGAGAAGAGAACCTATCAGGCTGCCAATGACTTTGGGCATATTTTTTTAAATGTTGTCATGGGAGAGGTGACTGCATTTGCAAGAGCCAAACAAAAGGGGCCTTTGTCCCTCCACATACATTTGTCCGAAACCACCTCCCCTAATTACCAAGGTTAGTCTTTGGAATTGACAGCATAAATATTAAACTGTCAAATTCTGTCTGTTGGCTGCACGTTCCAGCATGAGTCACTGACTGCCGAGGCCGAAGGAAAACAACCTTCTCTTTCTCTCTGCTAAGCACGGCCGGTCAGTGGAGAAGAAGCGAGCGCTTCTCTTTTACCTGTTAGAGTACTCAGCTATAACATTTTTTCAGTGGTTTTCAAACCACTCTACAGTATCTTCATAATCAACCTTTGTAGGTGCAACATAAACAAGCTTTAGATGTTGCAGTAGGTGGATTTTGTTAAAGTGGACATTGCCAGGGCAATGATACTTCCTCGGTTCAGCTACTGAGGTGGTGCCCCAAATTCTCAAATTAATAGGTATGTTTTTGAAATGTGTTGCATCAACTATTACATTTATACAGATTAGCATAAAATATGCATATAACTAAGAAATAATTATATGACTTAAAATATTTTTTTCCGTAGTACCTATACAAAAGACTAAACACAGACTCAGTCACTTGGATTCTTGCAGGAGTTTTGGGCTTTTTCTTTCCTGTCGTTTACGGTGAAATAGACCATTAACCTTAATCATTTTCCAGTCAAAGCCTGGATATAACATCTGCGGAAATGTTCTGTCTACAAATCTATCACCAATGATCTTTTCAGATGTGAGTGATACCCTGAGACAGAGGAATACAGCTCTATTGATGGCATAAAACCTAAACAAACTATGCTGTCAAGAAAGAGAGCTGCGCAAACAGAAGATTAGAGAGGAGATGAAAGAAAGAGGAAGCTGGTTCATTCAGTTGTTGCCAGCAGTCTGTGGCTTTCTGCTACTGTATCCAGTGGAGGGTTTGAAACCTGAACTCACTGGAATCTGGAATCTTAAAAAAAGCTCCTTTTTGTCAACATTAATAAATATACAGCCATGTGTTTTGTTGATAGTGAAGCGCAGACGTACTACTTATTCTAATTACATTTTTATGTTTTATTTATTTTTAGAGCTGCATAAGAACAAAACTCTAATCAGAACATTTTGTTATAAAGAAAAGAAGTAGCAGAGTAAGGGATTCCTAAGAATGAAAACAAATCAAAAGTCTAAGTCAATAAATCCCTCTAAATTCAACAACAAAACATGTTTTTCCATGCCCTCCGCAGTGGCACATAGAGTGTTTCTGATCTCATGCCCGTATCAGCAGGGCAACTTAAATGGTGTAATCGTGTTAGAGATCAATGTGCGTTACCATGTAAAGATGTGATAAAAGGTTTGTTTGTATGTAGGAAAAGGTGTTTTGTGCAAACAAATACTTGGGCTCATTTGAATCCCTTTTCTATATATACATTGCCACAAAAATGTCAAATAGCCTATTATTTCTGAATTTCTACTTCAAATCTGAGGTTCTGGCTGGACTCTCTGGGATATAAGTAGTAATATTAGACAAACAAATCTTCGGTTAACGTGTCCATGAAAGCCTCCTTAGGCAACAAATTTGCCAGAGTGACAAATTAAAAAAAAATTATGGATATCTCCTCTTTGTTTTTATTTCATTTCAGTCCGTTTTGCAAGGTCACAAAATCACTTCAGTTAGAATTATTTTTTAATTGATGTTCTTTTGTTTTTGCAAAAGTCTAATTTTCCTTTTTATTTTAATTAACCAAAATATTTGTTCCCATCTGATTTTAGTTTACTTTTAATTAACTATAATAATCTTGCAACAGTAAGTAACAAATTAGTGATTTTTGCCAATTTGTCATAGTTAATTGCCTTATGATCACAAACAGATTGGATATAATTGCTAATGTGACCTCATTTGACCACAAACTGATAACAGACTGACTCACTTTTATTGCAGTTTTATCACAGTCACTTTGAAGATGGCAAGTAATTGCGAGTGGCCACAGACCTGGTCCCCATCTTCAAAGCAACCATTTCAAAGATAGCGAGATTACAAGTTTACTCCACGTGGCCACAATAGTTTTGGTCATGCCACGGTCTCCAACCACTGTTTTCCCTACTGTTACTGTGGCATAAGCTAAATTTCTTCTTAGTGGATGTCCCTCCCAAACTGGAAGTTTAAACAGCAGATGACCAGGACTTCCATCTTTAAGATAACAAAATTAAGAATTTCTCCCTCTTCATAAAGACCCTAAAACAATCTGCCTGAGACTGAATATTTAGAGTAGTCTGAAGCCTGAGCTTTTGAATCAGAGGGATTACTTGTTCATAAGGTGAGGTCACTTCAAACTCTGGCCAAGTTTAATATGATGAGACAATTGATGTACAGACAGAAAGTAATAAAAGCATAATTGACCAACTTAAATCTTACTGAATAACAGCCCACGCATGATCCTACCAGCACTAGATCTAGGGCAGCGTCATGTCAACGCATGACAGGACATGCAAGCTACAGCTACACTTGTAAGTCTATCATAAATTTTGGAGGATGTCAGAATTGTATTTTTTAGGCTCTGGTAGAAACCTTCAGCTGGCAAGAATAGGCTTGAATAGTCACATCAGAAAATGTATTCAGTTACTTTGATAAATAACAAATTACTGTAAGCATTTTTGTGTTTGCTTACTTTTTCTTAGTATTTTACTTATTCATATGACATTATTACCAATTCTGCTTTAATGTCTTTGCATAGCATTTCCCATCATGATTCTCTGCAGTGTTCTCAAAACAATACACAATACACTGACTGTACCCAAACATTACACCATTATCTGATCAAATCTGAAGTAACCAATTCAATTTTATTTTAAAATGTCTTCTAAATGCTTACATTTTTTGACATGTGCACAGCTCTACATTGTATATTGTGCTTGTGTGTATATGTGTACACTTGGTTTACTCATGACATGGAGGCACGAAAGGGCACATTGTGGGATCTCCTGATAGCTCCTCCTCTTTAGCGCGCCAACAAAAGCACCCATCGTGTTGTTTGGTTAGTTTCGCTGTAACCCCCACATCCACTGTTCCATCACACAGCACCAAAACACAAATGAACAAACACTGTCACCCACAAGCGGTTGCTAAACAACCAAGGTAGGCATCCTTGGAGAAGAGCAGCACTACCCTCAGTCTTAAGGACCCCTAGCTGCGCTGTGGGCTGGCCATGCATTGCCTGCAGAGAAGTGTGACAGTGAGACCTGACAGTTCTGCTGCCTTGCCCAAGGACACGCTGTCACCGTGGCATAATAGGAGCGGACTGAGTGGCCCCCGGCCGTCAACAACAGCACATCCCCCGCTGGACGATTAGAAAGAACTTTTCAACAATGAGAAGGCCAACAAAAGGCCCATGTTAAATTAGGCATTTAATTCAAGAGTCGGTCACAAGGGCAAACTAATCAAAAGACATATTAAGGGGACAAGAACAGGCATAGTGTCAGATAAGCCTACAGAAATGACTTAGGAAGAAATCTTGAACACTATACCTGGTTGACTAAGTTCAAAAACAAGAGCTTTACAAAAGAATGCGACAGTAAAACACAACACAGGCTTAAGACTCATCAAATAAGAGAGTGAGGCTGGATTTCACATTTAAGGATTTCTGTTCTTGTTGATCTTAGTGACAGGGCCAAAGCCAATTGTGAAATTAAAATCCCAGCAGTACAAAATGAAACACACAAGCTCGTGTCAGAGTGTCAGGGTGTAATGCTAACTTTTATATGCTGATCGCTGTTGTAACATTAAAAAATGTGAAAGCCTGAGCTAGCAGAAAACAAAATTGTGAGACTGTTAACCTGTTGAAACCTGCATTGTCCTAAAGTGTGTCACTTTACACAGTGACAGTCAGGATGCTTGTACTGGTTTGTGTCTCGCTGGTTAGTCTTAGAACTAAAGGTTCAGTGCCTGCACAATAAAAGAATGATATATGACATAAGTTTAAAAACTGACATCAATAAAGTGATCTGGCATGCACCCGTTTCCTCAAATCACAGTGTTATAGCTCTCGTTTTGAAAATTCTGAATTTGCAGTTGTTGTTATTTTATGATTTAATTACAAGTGTAAAGCTTTTGAGGTTAAAGGAGAGCTGCTCTCTCAGCCCTTGTTGAGCAGAGGATAATTATATGGAGGGCAAACCTCGTCAGAGTCAGAGGAATCCACTCGGATTTGCAAGAGAGAATGGATTTCTTGTAAGCCTTAAATAAAATTTAATTGCAGTAAGCTGTCTAACACAAGAGACCCCACATCCCCCCTCTGGGAACTTTGATTACATTACAAAGAGAGAAAAAAAAAGGAGTATTAAGGAGCCCCGGTGGCCCCTATACTCACATAAATCACTTCATTTATATTTAAGGAGTTTTGCTTAAGTCCAAAACACGTACCACTTTCAGCTCAACACGGTGGCATGGCAGCTTACTAATTTAACATGGAAATTGATGTGATATATCAGCAAATGTTTTATAGGTCTAACAGAAATTAGAAGCTTGATTTTACATGCCATATATGCTGAGTTTAAACACAAAAGTAAATTAAAAGGAAGATGAAACCTAATTGTCCTACTTTGGAATGCATGTTTCTGATATCCTTTGGCCTCCTGCCCTCATGTCTCACTTGTCAAGTCATGTTGTGGTATTTATAGATTTGATTATCCAGCTTTGCTCCTGCATTCTATCCTCTTTGAACCTTTAACGCCTTTGCCTACATCCTGCTTTAATGCATGAGTGTGTGTTTGTTGTGGCTTTTAACTGTCTGTGATTACTGTTTAAATGACTTCACTTCATAGGTACAGGAGGATGCTATATAAATATCAGTAATAATTTCTAATGTTTCTGGCAAAATTCCTTCCAAAAAAAAGTTTCCTTTTTTGGTAACAACTGTGCAAATGATGTTTACTGTGAATCTTTATCTCAGGTCTGAGATACTCTTGATCTCTCACTGAACCTCAGATGTGAAATGCATTATTACCCACATTATTAGCAAAATGAAAACACACAGCCTATTTTATATATACTGTTGTAACAACACAAACAAGCAATGATAGAGTCGAAGTTTCCTTTCAAATCAAAACTGTAGCAACCAACTGCTCACAGAGACAGGGATGTACAGAGGGTTAGAAATTACCCTGACTGTCTGTGATGGAGAACGTGGCCAGTAAAAGTGTTAAATGAGCATTAGACAGGTGTCACTGGTCCTTAAAAAAGACAAATTCTGGTATTAAATCTACACAGTATAGAGGAAAATATTTGGGAAGACAAGAAGAGAAACATAAAGATGAAATAGATGAAAATACTAATCTATACATACTGCTTTCCATTACAACTAAAAGAATGAGTGTTTTATTGCTATAACCTGTTTGTAGTTAAATGACTTCTAATATTGTGTATCTGAGCTCACTGAATAGTTTAGTTTGAAGCTTTATGACTTAGAGAGTAACCGCTTTTTTTTCCACGACCCCTGCACAAGTTGAAGCTTGCTGCATGGTTTCCAAGCCCAGAGGAGGGAAAAGAGACGCTAACTGAGCTGGAAGGCAAGGAGGGTAGGAGTGACATTCCTGCTGTGAGTCCAAAGCAAAAGTGTGTTCCTTATTTTCTAACTGGATCTTTGAGGATTCTGTCTGAGAGACTTTGGGGGGGATATCATCTAACTTTAAAGATCATGTTCACCTTTTTCATAAATAAAAAAAAGAAAGGATATAGCAAGCAGCATAACATATTGGGTTAGGATGATCACCATTCAGATCCAGATATTCCTCCTTCATACTAGCCGACAGCAGTCAGTCTATTATTGAAAGTAAACAGCTAAACTATTTTTTTTTTTTACTTTTTTGTTGGTAACAAGGTAGACCTGCATGAACAGAACAACTTTAAAAACTGCTGTCATTTTACCAAAACTAGTTAAAATGTGTCAAGCAGTCCCAGAAGTCTGAACATTTCCAATAAAGTCTTCTCAGCAAGCAAATTATTTAATACAGTACAGAAATCTAAAATTTAAACTGTGACATTTGCTCATCAAGATGAGATAATCTCAGTTGAAATTGCCCTTGAGCCTGTCAAAAGGTCTCTAGACTGCTTCTTCCTGTCTTCAGCAGCTCTGATGACTCAGCGGCTTCTCTCAACAGAAAGATCATTCTTCAGTTTCTCTATCCTGCAGGGTCACAACCTGCTCCGGACAGAAAAGACCCTGCAGGCTGTTAGTCACTTAGTGGAAATTCCTGCATCTAACTGAAAGTTACCTCTCTCTGCAACTCTTTTTCCATATACTCCATATCCATTTACTTATTTTGTGTGGCTCTTTTGTGTGTTGCATGGCAAATACATTCCTGCTTTTTAAATGACGACAAACAAACTCTTGCATTAGGCAACTTAACTTTGCTACATGTATGTAGTGTAAAGCGCTTTGGGGTCCTATGGACTAGAAAAGCGCTATACAAATGCAGGCCATTTACCATTTACATATTCCTGGTCTCATGCAAAGAAAAGTTTTGTTTACAGAGAGATTTAGATTGGACTTTGCAGCCCTCATGATGAGACGCGCATGTAGGTAACAGTGCAAGAAAAGATGAAACCAGGAGAAAGAGCAAACCACAGGCATCTCTGTGGAAAACCTCAGATTTCCTCTTTCTTGATCCCCTCCACAAAAGAGAGCTTTGATGGGCTGATGTGCTGGCTTAAAATGAATATCACTGACAACATCTTCACACCTCCTTCTATATAACACTGAATGACTCAAGCAATACATGCTCTCTAGTACAAAGTCAGTTCTGAAACAACTATATATACGATACAGATATATAAATTTAGCTAACCGACTACCAAAATAATAGAATCTCAAAACATTAGCCACCTTTTTTTCTTTTACAAATGTGGCTAAACCAGTGTATAAAGGGACAGAAACAAAGATTTATAGCTGGAGAATATTTTTTCTTCACAGCTATAATTGTGAATGTTGATGTTAATTAATAAAATCTTTCACTCTCTTCCTGCACTGCTCATGAGAGGCTTCTAATGGCTTTGCTAATTTTCTACTCATTCACGATGGAAAGACTGTTGATACACTTCTACAGCAATAACCCAGCATGTCACTCACCTGTCAGTAAAGGCAGTACATTAATGATCACCCTCCTCTTTGTTTTTGTCCTTTTTGTTTACAGTGTTTCTAGCTGTGTGAACTTTTGATGATCGATTTCACAATTAGAATTTCCACCAATAACTGCCAATTTTATAACCTCTTAAAACTACTAACACAGCACCCTTAACCACTTACTAAAAAGCTACTAGCCATTGGCCAGTGTGTGTCGTGTGGTAATTTTCACAATACCTTTCTGCTGTGAGAGTAACATAAAGCATTATTTTTGCAAATTAAGTATTCAGTTAGTAAGTTAACTTGTAAAAATATCTACTAATAACTTGTGTTATCACCTGGTTTCATTTATTGTCATAAAAAAAATTGAATTTTTTTTTTTTATCGTTCCTTATAGGTAGCTTTTTGCTGAAATGTGTCCATTCTCACTGTTGTGTCAGTGAACATGTGCAAGTCAGCTAGGGAGATGACAGAAAGGACAGCCTGAACATTGTGGAGGACTAAGCCTTATTTTTTGCGACAGTGATCGTTGGTGTCTGTGTCTATCAGCTGCAAAGAGCTGAAGAAACAACTGCAAACCCAGCTGTGTCACAACACTGGCACAGAGGCTGTTTGAAGAGGAGAATGAAGCTTTGAAACAGAGCCACCATGCAAAGGTTAATTAACAGGCTGAGGAGAGAGAAAAATTAACAGACTACAGTGTTTTATACTTTTTTGGACCATAGGACTTTATGGTGGGTTTTAATTGTATTTATTTTGTATGGGACTCCTCTTGCATGTCAACAGTGCACATTACCATTCTTTGTCACTATATCATTTAAAGCAAAAACACACAAATAAGTAGATCAGCAGGACTTCAGGCAATCGCATCTTTTAACAAAAGCAACTTGTTCCGTGAGAGGCACAATTAAAGAGTGGGAGGCAGGAAGATTACACACAGACTTTATAGGCACCTCCAAATGACTCAAGAGCAGACTATTCACCAGCTGGTAAAATTATCCACCATTGTCACGAAACATTCAAAGTCAATCATCGCCGGTAATGCACCCATCTCTTGCTTTTCCCATAAGAATAGGCCAGCTCTGTGGGGGTTGCAAAAGTGGAAGGAAGACTAAAAAAAGTTCTGACATTTTTGCAAAGTGAGAAAAAAAAAAGAGGTCAGTCTCACTGCTGTTAGAATAGATAAAGTCACAACAGTCTTAAAAACTCAGGCACATCAAGCACAGTAGAATAGCGCTAAGGAATTAGGTAATAACTTCAACACATGACATCTACTACTTTCCAACACATATGATACTTCAAAGGGGGGAATATGGTATTTATTGATGGGCCCATAATTCAGTTCTCTTCTAAAGTGGCTCCAGTTTCATTGGATAGGGCAGAGAGAATAGAAACCAGATGATAAGCACTCTGGGCCTCAGCTTTCACTTTAGGCCACAAGATTGCCAGGTCAAATCTCAATAGGGGAGAGTCCCATCTTCTGAGAATCAGGGGTAAAAAATATGTAACAAACCAAATGTCCTCACTTTTTTTAGTCTGATCCACCATATCCCATTCACATGGGATTAAGCAACACAAACAATGTGTTGATTTCTAATTTGTTTTAAAGTGGGTGTCAAGTTCCACTAAAACCAGTAAAAGTGGGTATTGAAACAATATTGGTTTTCATATACCAGTCATGTTTTGGTCAAGTTTGGTCAAGTTTCAGTAGAAGCCTATAAACCTACATATACTAAACTCTGTATCTATTGCTTTTTACTAAGTGTTTTATTTACTTTAATCACTGGCTTGTAGTGTAGCACCACACTTAATATACAGTTTTTCCTTGAAAATGGTATCATACACCAAGACTTTCATTTTATCTAAATACACCATCACTGCTCTGGTTAATATTGTCTGATATAAAACCTTCCTTCTTAATGAACACCTTGAAATTAATAATAATAATAATAATAATAAATAATGGATTGCATTTATATAGCGCTTTTCGAGACCCTCAAAGCGCTTTACAATTCTGCTATTCATTCACTCTCACATTCACACACTGGTGGAGGCAAGCTACAGTTGTAGCCACAGCTGCCCTGGGGCAGACTGACAGAAGCGAGCCTGCCATATCGCGCCATCGGCCCGTCTGGCCATCACCAGTAGGCGGTAGGTGAAGTGTCTTGCCCAAGGACACAACAACCAAGACAGACAGAGCTGGGTATCGAAAAGGCAACCTTCCAGTTACAAGATGAGCTTCCCAACCCCCTGAACCCAAAATAACCCAAACATGGATCTAAATCTATTTCACTTACACCACAAAAACCATCACCTCTTTTATTTTGTGTACTGTTTAGCTCTTTAATGCTAAATGAGAATGCTGATTTATTGTGTAAAGCTTAATGTTTACTTTTCAGCATCATCCCAGTAGCTACATATTTTGCTGAATACACACAGCCTCTAATGTATGACATGCAACACATCACTTAGAGGAGGGCAACTGGCTTGTGTGAGCCATCTGTCCCATCTCACTCAGCAAACGCCAAAGGGATTTCCACAAAGCAAACACTGGTTAGCCTCGCTATTTAGTGTGGAGAGCCACCGTAGCCAACAACTTCACTTTCAGAAAATAGCTCAGTCTACCCCTGAAACATCACCAGTGTGAGTGGAGGAGTGTGTAATCCATATGATTCTGCACTGGCCCAGATACTGAAGCAGTGAATAATTCTCTGGCACAGATCCAAACTGGATGTGGTTTCACTATTTGCTGTAGATCTTCTTCCAAAGGGGGGGGCCAAAGTCGCCAAAGTGCTGCTCAGAGGGGGGGGGGGGCTTGCAATCCAAGATCCTCTGTGGTTCAACCATGCCATGCCTGCATATTTAACTGATATGCAGGTTTCCTTGCAGTAATCACCCTACAGATTAAAACAACAGCAAGAGAAAAACAAATTTTGTTGTCATTTTACTTCCTGCTGTTACCTTTTTTATATTTTCAATCACAGCCATTGACAAAATCTAAGAACATATAAAGAATGAAGCATTTAAAATGAAACCAGTTTCTCAAGTACTTTAAAAGTTTCTTTTGGCCTGCAATTGGTTAAATACAGCTGCTTGTAATGTACTCTGCTTTTATACAGTGTTGTACTTTCCCACAGATAAGTTAGATGATGTAATGCTATTTGAACATACCGTATGCCCAGCGCAGTTTTAATAGAGTTTGATCGTAGAGCAAGCTAAAACATCTGCATTAAATCCTAATTGAATTCTTCACAACCGAGAAAAAAAGGACTTTTGCAGAGACTCTGTAGTTTATAGTCATCAAGAAACGCACAATAAGAGTCAGAGAAGAGACAATTTGGCTTTTGTGACAGAAATGTCCCCAGAAAAGGCCCCTGTAGTAACAAACCCAACGTTGGATCCTTGCTCTGGTTGACAGTGAAAAATGTAAATATACTTTTTTGAAAGTGATGGAAGAAACAATGGACCCGACGGACTCCAAAACAGATTTAAATAACACCTACACTCTATATTGTCTGTCATTTTGCATTGATCAGTTTTACACATGGATCCAATAATTCAAAATCAGTGCTCTGCTGGTAAACCTGCCATCCTGGCATTCACAGCTCTGTCACTTTAACAAGCAAAAAAATTGCTGCAGATTAAGCATGCCCTGTACTCTCTTAACATTCGCCACTGGCAGCAGCTTGAGAATATAACTCGCCGCACCGCAAACACTACTCAGGAACAGGACAAAGACCCTAAGGTGCCATTAAGTTCCACAAATCCCAATCCTACAGAGCATGGCCTGGAACAAGTCCCATCCTTAGACACTCAGAAAGCTAAAGGATGAGTGCCAGAGACCAGAGGATACCCCCAGAGGTCTCATGTCCATCCCTTTACAGGTCAAAACTGTTTTGGTGACATGAGAGGCCCTGGCTGGTTGATATAATTTACAATATTTAAGTCAAAGTGGGTTTTCATTGCTCCTTTAAAAAAATGTCATTCTTTATTGTGAAGCCGGGGAAATCCTGAAGCTATAGTGATGTGCAAGCAGCTTCATTTACATCACTCATTAGAGACCAGGGAGTGAGTAACCCACAAAGACATGTCAGTAGATGGTCTGTGAAACAGTCATTCAGGGAACATTCTTTGATTGCTCATTGGACAAATCGACATACAGCAAATAAAAGAGGGTCTTACGTGCAGACGTTAATGCGCGCACACACAGAGAGCTTCCCGTTAGTGTGCGGGCCTCTTATTGTGCAGCTCAGCCATCTGTCTCTCAGCAGTAGGTCCTTGTTACCTGTTGTACTCTTTCTTACCATGCTCATTCACCAATCCACGCTCAGTGCCAGCAGTCCCTTTCACCATCTCATTTAGTAAAGAGATCTCAACCAAAATTCCTCCCAGAAAGACGGATCCAAGTGTCTTACAGTTTGACAAAGACCAGAAAAAGAAGCTTATCTGTGCTGCTTGTTCAAACTAAGTAAGTATTAGTTATTAAAGCTTCTGACCTTTTCAGTAATTAAGGATTATTTTGACCTGTATGGACCTAAATAAACGGGCAAACAAAATTCTTCAAGCTGTGTAACATTTCAGATGTATGTCACCTCACTGTCAGAGCCTTTAGCAACTGGTGTAGTTGATATTGGGAGCAATGGGATACAGATGCTTCTCCTGAGAGCATGTGAGGGGATTTGCCTTTGGCCCCCGCTCAGATGAGATGCAAAGTTTATGCTGAACTAGTCTGCAGTAGTCTTAGAAGTCAGTTGGATGTCCAGACCTGTACCATATGGACCTAGTTAGAAGCAAGCCTTAGGCCCTTTTTGTCTCTGTACGGGACCAATCATTGCAGGCAGCGTGAGGCTTCAAAGATTATAGTCAAAGTTTATGTTTGTTGGACGCAAGAACAAAAAACCTGGCATCTAATAATGATTCCTGAGAAGTGTAATGAAACTTGGATGGAATGTAATTAATATTCAAGTTAACTGGATTGCTGTTTACCTTAAACATGCATGGTCTTCATGCAATTTTTGTGCACTTTGTCAAGTTCTGGCCACATCAAAATGTCAAATGGGAGTGAATCAGTATACTTTAGTTCAAAATTAGAGATGCATTCCAAACAGCCAGAGAGGTTTTTTAATTAGCAAAAAAACCATTTACATATAAATGTTTAAATAAATAAATACATTTATGTATTTTTTCTAAAAAGTCCCAGCAGCTGTTTGCGTGCCATTCCTTCTAATGACCTTTGGTTAACTTTGCACCTAACGTCCTAATGTGGTCATTATCATTGATAACAGGAAGTTAATTTTCCTGTTCCTAAACTACCCAACCTTTTCTTACCAATGACCTCTCAGAATAAGGGGCCAAGGCCAATTATAAGCAAGCTACTTATTGTGCTTTAGTGAGTCCAGATGTTGTTGCCCAGCTTAGTTAAAGTCACAGCAGAGAGTAAATCACCGCAATGAGTCAGATCCAAACTCAAAATAACCTGAAAATAAAGACAATGTAAAAAATAAACAACAACAAAAAAATTTGATTTATCTACTGTTTTTAAATGAGCCCCTTACACACTATGATATGCAGTCTTCATTAAGTTACTTTAAGTCAATATTTTTAACAGTTGACTCCAAGCTTTTGACATTTCACATTTTAACTACCATTTACAAGTCCATCTTAACACAAAACTCGCACACACCATGTCAACTTATAAACCACGGTTTCTATAGCAGAAAAAGCACAGCATTCTTAGAGGATATCCAAATTCCATAGGAATGCAGTGTCTTTCATTTGCTTATCTGTTCTTCAGCACTGTCCAAACTTACACTATTCCAGAAACAAAATAACTAAATAAATTATTTTTGTGAAGCTATTAAACACATGTGCTTGCTTCACCATTTGAGGCAAAAGCACACCCTTGAGTACAACCAGGCTTGGAGGCACATGAGGGAGATACTAGCAGCTGGTGATGTGCGAACTGAAAATTTATAGATTATTTTTACGCACTTTCTCCATATGACCAGAAGAGCTAACAATGAATGGAAATTGCTAGAGGACTCACATGGCCTTAAAGGGGAGGTTTAAACAACTGGTTAAAAAGCTTTACCTAAAGTACAACACTCAAGATGTGCCAATATTATGTGAAAATAATAAATGATTAAATGAATATTAAATAACTGAGGAGTTACAAGGTTAACTGACTTTAGTTATTGTTAAACATAAGTGGAAAGCAGTTATCTCGTACCTAACATTTCCAGGGAGAAACACCACTGAAGCTACCTTTGTGTTTGCATGACTTACACATTCTCACTCTATATAATGCTGTGTCACTTCTATTGCGCTAAAATCTTGCTGCTGCTGGCACCTTGTTTCAGTAGATAAACACTGTGAACTGGGCTGTCGTTGGAAAGCTCATTGGAAAAGAAGGATGGATAATGCTCTTCATTTTGTTAGCATTAACGCTGCACGCTGCAATAAATAATCGATAAAACACTGCTCGGTATTTCTTTTTATCATCATAAATATCATTATTGCAAAATTGGTTGGAAATCGTGATGCAATCTTACGGCTATATTGTCCACCCCTACTGTGGCTAAAAACAGAGACGGCTCATTATTAATATTGCAGTCTTGATAAGTGCACCGTTTTGTGGGCTGATGCTGTGCTAGCCTTTATTACACACGTTCAAGCTTAACAGGAAGGGAATTTTCAAAAATCAACAGCCTGTTTCAGTGGTGTCTAAACACACATCACATTTTCAAGCTTGTGTATTTTAACATTTGAGAATTGTGACACCGCTGCAGACACATTCAGAATGTAAAGTTGACATTTTATTCATCTTTTAGAGACACACTTCACAGTAAGTAACACTGCAGAAAGTTGTGGAATGACTCCTGCTGAGTGTCTGGCTCTCGTCAATCCACAAACCAGACATGTAATCTGGATTATGTGTTGCTCATTTTTTTTCTTTTAATTTCAATATACACAACCTACAAAGATGCTGTGGTTTAATAAAATAAATAAATAAATAAAAGCCAACTAAAATCAATCACTGTATGCATGTCATGTAAGAGGCTTGCTTCTTGCTACAGAGCTGCTTCTAGGGTTTGGGGTTTCCGAGGGTAGTCCATGAACAATTTATGTGCTTTTTTGTTTGTTTACTGTGGTTTGCCGGCCATAAAAATAAAGTCAGCTGAAGGAATCTCTCTTGCTTGCGTTCCTTCTCTCTCTGTGTTTTTCTCTCACTCAGTCACTCTCTTTCACTCTTGGCTGACTGTCAAACCCTCCGAGCTATTTGGAACGCCACACCCACCGTTGGCCAGGACTGAAATTAATTGCTGACTAAAAAAGCGCCTAGCAACTCCATCGCCGTGCAGCAAAACACATCAACAGGTTGTCACTTGTGATATCAGGCATGTTGGCTCCTCTGAATTATAAGAGCTGACACCAGTAAATGATACACCAGCAAAAGAATTTACATGACATCATGGAGCCCAACATCTTATAGGAAAGAACATAAAGTACAATGGCTCTTACACTCACCATTTTTCTTTTTCAATCGTTGTTCACCAGTTTACACATAAACCTTAAGCTACATGCTACCAATATTCTAACACAAATATAACCAAAGAGTTGAAAACAAGTACAAAGAGCATGTCACAGTAAAATGTTGTGTCCACAGTGATTGTGCTTTATAAATAGGCACAGTTAGAAATGGAGGCTACACACCTGACTGCTCATCGCTGCTTTTGTTACCAGATGAAAGCCAAGCTTTAGTGCTTGCTTTACTTTACTTTGTTTAAAATGATGAAACTTTTTTGTTCACAGTAATTCTTTTGTTCTTTTCCATGATATCATTTTAGTTTGTATAAACCATTCATCACTAACAACTTCAACAACATGCCATGTCCCCTACAGTTTGCTGAGTGTAGAGAAATGTTCACCGTAGGAAATTGAAAAATAGGAATACAAGCCGGGGCAGCGGAAATTAAAATAATGAAGTCAGGCTTTTGGAGGCCTGCATTCAAAACCTGAAGGAGTTCGGTCTGAGACCTTTTTATTAACCTGTGTCTTTGGTTAGAGGAATGCTTATGAAGTGCAGCTGGCAAACAGTCCCCAAGGCAAAACATGTTTATAATAGACCATGATACCCCTTCCCTTCTCCGTTTTGTTTAATGATAATGATGGAAATGCACAATAAATACATTTAACAAAGGCAGCTCACTTAATTCAAAACTCACTACAGAGTTTACAGCTTATTCTAACTCGATAAATGCTTAACACAGTAAATTCCTTCAGTGATTTTCTGCCTCTAATTTTCACTTAAAAGACAACATGCATGTCATGACAGTTTTTCCTTATCGTTCCATCTCTTGCTGGTACCGTCTTCCACTTATGGCAAAGAATGTCTGCTGCGTTGTCAGAGTGTGCAGGTGGAGGTTGTACAAGTAAGAAGACACACAGAAAAATACGCTGACTTAAAAGAGAGCTGACTTTGGACAGTCTGAAGTCTCAGTCTGAAAAGCTCAGATAAGAGTTTGCAAGTGGGTATATTTTTGGATCCACTGTTTCGACTGATCAAAACATTAATAATAATGGCATGTTTTATTTTTAAATTGTCTTTTAGACCATCTCTAAGAGTTAGCACATAATTGCACCACCAACTGCAGACTACTGCTACATCAAACTGCAAACAGATACATTTATGATCATCCAAGCTTCACTCCTTGTAAACAGGGTAATGTAGATAAACAGTTGTTACTATGCATTATGCTGGATGTCAGATGTATGTCTGAGCATATTCCAAAATGTCCTGTCCTTATAAGAGGAACACATCCCATAGATGATAATAAATTATCATAAATTTGTGTCTATTGCCAAATACAGTAGTTTCTCGAGCAGGTAGCAGCCTTGTTTTTGTACTGGACTCTCAAAATGGCTAACAGTTATCATACATCCTCTGGACACTGTAGTGTTCTTACCTGACAGAACCTGTCAGGTAAGAACAGGAAACTGAGGCTACAATTTGCACAAGCTCATGAAAAATGGACAACAGAAGGGAGAAAAAATAGAAAAACATTGCTTGGTCTTATAAGTCTTGATTTGTGCTGTAAATGGTACAGTCAGATTTGGCATAAACAACATAAAAGCATGGATTCATCCTAACTTGTATCAACAATTCAGGCTGCTGGTGGTGGTGGTGGTGTAAGGGTGTGGGAGACATTTTCTTGGCACATTTTGGACCCTTTAGTACAAACTGGGCATTTTTAAAAGCCACAGCCTATCTGAGAATTGTTGCCATTCACCATGTCCATCCCTTTACGACCACGGTGTAATAATACATGTCACAAAGCTCCAACTGGTTTCAAATAATCTCCATAGTCGCCAGATCGCAATCTAGTAGATGTTGGAATTGAGATTGTAAACAGGAGATTTGCATCACTGATTTGCGGACAACAAATTTGCATCAACCATGTGATGCTCTCATCCACCTTGATGCAAGTATGCCATGATGAATAAAAGTAGTCATGAAGGCAAAAGGGGATCTAATCCAGCATTAGTAAGGTGTACCAAAGTGGTTAGTGAATGAGTTGGACCCAACAGTATAAAGCCAGATTCAGATTTATCAAAACAGGTCTGAGACAAGGCTTGAGAATGCAGGATAAGGCCTAGTGACGTAAGTGTTTTCTAAATTACATCCATTTGTCATTTTCACACATGCACTCAGGCAGACTGTCCTGCACTGGTGTCTCTTTTCGTAGCTCTTCATCTACACAGAGAAAAGGATTATGAAAACTCAACTGATATGGATGCTGGAGAGACTCACTTGTATGCACTCTAGTATGTCAGCCCTGGTTGATGACACTGAATCCGCTGTCATACGTAACAAACAAAATAAAATACAATCTTTAAAAAGATGGTACAAGCAAAAATGACTTGCTTAACAAAATTATAAGAATGCTTTTTTTCATTTCTAAATTAATCATACAGCTCGAACATATTTTAAGAGGATAATCCATGCAGGACAGTGAGGTTTGCTACTGAATACCACATAGAATGACTTTACTTGTGAATTAACTTGTCTAGCTCACGCTCACCATAATTCTTCCCCATTTGTTACACATCCAGACATAATTTCCTGCAAAGCTAATTGTCATAAAAGTACAAAGACTGAATTGATGTCAAACTTCTAGACAAGTGAACGTCTCAGCCCTCAGTTGACCCACGGCTTCTCCGTGTGTTCATTAAAATACTTTAGTAGCTGCAAGGCCTGAATGTAATTCTGATAGTTCAGGGTAGCACCCAGGGAGAGGGACTATGCTCTAGGGTATCATGGGGGAGAGATTTTATCTATGGCTCCATTCATGGGGAAATATTTCTGTCCATTTGGCAGAGGATTGCTCTCTCAGTGGGCTGAGCCAGAAGATAAGAGAGATGACTAAGGGCAGGAGACAAGCTAATGGGAGGGAATTTTCCCATGGATGACCAAACCACTAGCAGCTGGCCATCTGCAAAAACACTAGAAAGCATGAAGACATAATGTCCCCCACAAGTTAAGGTTATCATCAGGATCAGATTCACTATTTTAATGTTTTTAAAAAAAAAAAAAAAAAAAACTTCAGAAATTATTGTTTCTGTGTGACACAAAACACAATTATTTGTCACAAATTTCCTGTTGTGGATTGAGCCAAAACTTCAAGACACTTTGGACAAGACCCCTCTTTGTCTTTAGTTCTAAGAACTTGAGTCAGATTTTCCACATACCTCAGCAGTCACCGTTTTCAATATTAGCTGATTATGAGAAAATAGGCATGTTTTTACTTATTTATTATGAATTCCATACCAGTGTATAAAGATGAGAAAATGCTTCCAGTACAAATATGCTCAAAAAGATGCAAAAAAAAGATGCAGATGATCTACCGATTTACCTTTAAAAGTTAAATGCACAACTCGCAAAAGAATCCCTGCTTAAAAGGAATCAAAATTACTCACATTAACAATGAAATACACTGTTCAAAATAAAAAAATAAAAATAAAATGCCTTGCCAGTGAGCAAAAGTACATTTGATCAGCGTACCATGGTGTGTTACTGCAGGTGACTTTCTAACTCATGAGAGTGGACCACAAGAAAAGATACGCCCTGATTACTAGCTAATCGTAAATTTGTAATTAGCTTGTCCCCCCAAAGCGTGCTATACTTAAACATCAAAGCCCTCCAAAACATCTAAACATACAATTAGAATTAAAATACTGATTGCAGTAAGATTTAGGGTGGAAAAACTCTTGTTGGGAATCGCAGACAGACACACACGCACTCTCTCATGGACACATCCAAAGCCACTACCGGAAAGCCTGTGGTCTATGAAAGAAAAAATGTCCATAAACACGAGTGTGGGTTTGCCTTGGCTAGAGCATGTTACTGTCTCCCTCTTCACTGGGTGTGTAAATCTTTTCTGCCTGGTGTGCTGTGAATCTGTGTATAGCCTTAAGCAGTGCTGTATGCCAGCATGTTCCCCCCCCGACAACTTTGCGGTGCACAATCGCTTCAGTGTTTCACATTTCTGTCCAAGGCCTCTGGCCAACACAAGGATGGAATATAGAACCATACGCCAGCCAGACTAACGGCCATGGCCATTTCCTGTGGCGCTGCACCATGCACTGGGATTGATCATCAAGGGACTCTCCACTCTGCACTCTGAGAATCTTTCTGTGCTACATCAGGATTCATATTAGCAAACCGCTGCAGACCTGTGCTCAGTTTTCACTTACATCTGCTCCTTTCTCTGTGCTCTTTCACCTCTCCCCTGCCCCAACTTCCTGTCTTACTCTGGCTTGCTGAATGACTTGAATATTTCTGCTTCAGAGCATGAATTTTAAGTGGATTTGAAGCTGCGGTTAATCAGTGGTTTATCATTTCTGTGACCAGTGATAATTTTGTGGGAAAACGGACCACAGCAAAGTCCACTTTTAAAAACAAATATTGAGATAGGCACAGCTCTGAGTCTTTGTGTCCAAAGAAACCAGACAAAAAATGAACTCCCAGGCTGATGAAAACTTATTTTTGTGCTGGTTATATGGGAACACCAGCAGGAGGAAAAAAGATTGTAAGCCATCTGGTTTTCTGAGCAGCAGCTATAAGGCTGAAGTTTTAAGAAGATTATAATAGACCGGCCTTCCAAGAAGAATTGCAGGATAAGACTGAAAAAAACATGTTTACATTCAAGTAATATTTTTAGCAGCAGTATTGATTACGACAGGAGGAAAAGAGGAAGACACATGATACAATAAAGCAGCAGAAAAGTGTACGTTCTTCTACTGTAGCATTAATAGTGCTTGGATAAATAGCAACAACAGTTGTGTTTACAGTGATTGTAAATCCAGTGATGTTCAAAATAAATGAATGCAGGTGGAATTATTGTCTCTTCATTCTGAAGACATTATCCATGTGGACTGAGTTATGATGTGTTTGGGTTTTTTAATACAGAGACCTCGTTACTTCTGGCCACACGTCATTAACATCAAAGTCAAAATTCTAAAATGTGTCTGCAATTGGTGTGACTCACATTCATTTTCTGACATTTTAATTCATGGTATAACCCCATAGGATAAGGTGTATGATCCAATAAAGCACACATATTTGCAGTGAGTGGAGGGCGTGTTAGTGGGTCATTGTTCCTGGCCAACACTTGGCTCCGTAGAGTGCAACCGGTGGGCTGACACCACTTCATCCACACTATGTTCAACCGGGGCTGTGCAGAAGGTATTACACTAATCAGTAATATACTCTTATATACTCTACTAAATAGTTATTATTTGCTTAAGCAGTAAATATGACTGAAATCATGATGCTCACTTCACCATTCTGCACAATTTCAAGAAGGTTTTGTTACTTGTGCATAGTGCCAAACATGGATTTTTTCTAACCATTCTAGGTTTTCAACCATCTGGCCAAAAATACTGTAACTATGATATTTAATAGAATTTACCTTGACACTATTATCTTTCGTGTTTTTTGATAGTTGACACATGAGTTTAGCAAGTGGCAAAGACTTCTGTAGGTGTTCTTTGGAACAGCTCTGCAAAGTACACAATTTGTACACAATTCAATTTGTTGCATTGACAAATAAGCAGGATATTCTTGTACTTTTTTCAGCTTCATGCTTCCATCATGCCTCTTCTAAAAATCTTCTAAAACTTGTTGTAATAGTATTGCAAGGCATGGGTCACACCAACCCACGAGAAGACTCACACCCACTTCCAATCTGATCCTTTCAAGCTGACCCATGTTAGCCTTTAGAGAAATCCGCATCATCAACAGTTACATATTTTTTCTTTTTACTGCCAGGAATTCATTTGATTACTATAGACACAACTTAGATGAATGTAAATGAAAAAAAAAAGTACTGTACTGCACCCTAAGCTGAAAAAAAAAAAGACAATTAATACTGGATTTTTTGTGCATGAGAGAGGAAAACAGAGCATTCATCCACACATCTTTTAACGAACAAAATGAGTAAGTGTTGAAGTGCTGTGTTACAAAAGACGCCTAAAAGCACCTGGTTGCAAAATGTCTGCACACTTTCTTGCACAAACAAACCTTCAGGGTCACCTGCAGCAAAACGTGTTCTCTCTTTATGAGCCAGCTTTGGATAATTGCATATCTTTTACAGTACAGTTTCCATTTAAAAGTGCTTCACAAACAAAGAGATTTACTGGGATCTGGAGGGTGCTGCTACCATTAAAGGTGCATGAGGAGAATAGTTTATTTTGGCCAGTGCATAGCAGAGCACAGTAAAGCAGGGATTTGAAAGGAGATCAGAAGGTTTTCCCATCGTGGTCACTTTGTTTGATTGGACTTAATTCCTCTGAGTGAGACTAACATGTTTCCCTTTGTTGATAAACTGAGTGACAAAAAGCACACAAAAGCTGCTTATTAGTTGATAGTTACTGCTGATTGAAGGCATTGAAATCATTTTAATCCATGTCATGCTGCATGTACTAACCTGAGGCATCAACAAATAGAAGTTATCGCTAGTTTTTGAATGGCTGTGAAACCCAAACACAAGACAATTACATCGAGAATTAAAGGATAAACACAGCAAGTAAAGGTCTTTTTTAAGAGGGGCTAAGATTACACAAGCAGAGGGTTAGAACGGTAAATGTGGCTCTGTGCCCTTTGCTCTTCTTCTTGAGGTTTTGTTTGTTTAACAGTGTTAGATCCTGGAAGCTCTTGAGGTGCTAAAGAGGGAGGGCAAGCTGAGTGTCAAGGATGACGTTGTGTTTCCAGAAAAGAAAAGAAAAAGCAGCATTTGTGTTGTAGGTTTGCAGAGGAAGTTGAAGCCGGTTCTTAATTTAACTTAGTGCTGGAAAAACGGACTTCAAACATTCACTAGTTCTGTCTTCCCTGACATGAGGATGTGTTGCTTTTCTTCAACAAATCTCACCGGAATGTGACAAAATGTGTACATTTCTTTCTGATATATGCCAAACAATTCTCTGAAGAAGACATAAGCATAAGAGATTTAACCATTTATGCAAGCAACCATGTGATCCTTTAATGGTGACAGTCTTCACTCCTGAGCTAAGTTGAAACACAGCTGAAGCTCATGGGTGTTTCATTGATTTTGTCATAAACTGAAACATTCTGACCTAAAAACTGAGCTAAATGAAACAAAAAATAATGTTCACATTTATCTGAGATGCCCATTAATGTGTGGACAAAAATTAATCCGCCAAACACTGAAACTGCTAATGCCAAACTAAAACTAAAAATTTTACACACTTGGTAAAAATATTTACACTTACTGGCCACTTCATTAGTTATACCTGTTTGAGAAATAGATAAGATAATCCATAAGCCAATCACACTGCAAAATCCCAGTGCATGTAGGTAAAACAACCTGCTGAAGTTCAAACTGAGCATCAGAATAGGAAAGAAAGGTAATTTAAGGAACTCTGAATGTCACATGGTTGTTATTGCCAGGTGGGATTTCAGAAAGTGCTGATCTGCTGGGATTCTCCCACAAAATCATCTCTAGAGTTGACAGAGGATGGAAAAAGAAAGAGAGGAAATATCCAGTGAGTAGCAGTTCAGAAAATGCATTGCTGATGTCAAGGGTCGAAGGATAATGACCAGACTGTTTCTAGCTGATAAGAAGGCAACAGTACTTGTTGCAACTAAGATATGCAGAAGAGCATCATTGAATGCACAGCACACTGAACCTTGAAGCAGATGAGCCACAGCAGCAGAAAGCCACACTGGGTGCCATTCCTGTCAGCTAAAGACAAGAACGTAATGATCAACAGTTCAGGCTCGTGGTATAATGTGTGGGGGGTGTTCTCTTTACACACTTTTGGTCCCTTAGTACCAACTGAGCAAGGTTTAAATGGCACAGCGTCCATGAATATTGTCACTGACAATGTCCATCTCTTTGTGACCACAGTGTCCCATCTTCTCATTGCTGCTTCCGGCAGAAAAACACATCATGTGAAAAAACTCAAATAATCTCAAAATGACTTCTTGAAAACAACAGTGAGTTCATTCATGCAACAATGTGATTCATGCAACAACCCTGAGGGCTGTTTGCAGCACCTTGCTGAATATATATGACAAAAAATAAGGAAATGAGGTTTACCAAATAAAGAATACCATGAGTGTGTATATGCAGTAAAGTGACATATTTTCATTTTCTGAGTCACATTAAAATAATCAATCAATCAATCTTTATTTATAAAGCACTTTTCATACAGAAAAAATGTAGCACAAAGTGCTTTACATAGTTAAATGCAGATCAGACACCTTGTCAGTTGAAAATACAACACAGGAAAACAATTTCTGGTCACATGTTTAGCATCTGGTTCTGAATCATTTAAATTATTAACTAATTTGAACTAATTGAGTGACTAGCTCCAGTTTATAAATCATCTATGTCTGATTGAAACTACAAAGGCACATGACAACATATTGAGAAGATCAAGATAACTTTGTATAACTTCTAAATTTCAACACGGAGTAAAAGGTAACCAGAAATTTTTTTTCTAGAACTCAGCAATCTGGATATTAGCTTTTAATTAGCTTAGCTTTTAGGTGGTTTCAGGAAAGCTTTGATGACAAATCATGCATACGAGCTTGATCATTTGACTTTTAGCAAACAACTGGAAATCAGCAATGTTTTTACAATTATTTCTGAGAAGTTGTTGATCTGTAGTGTTTCACTTGTCACATAATGCAAACTGAGCCATGTCAGACAAAAGATAAATTGAGAAGGATTTTTCTATGGCCAAATTATGGCTTCAATTTCAGCTCTCAGCAAACGTAGCATGTCTGCACCTTACAACCAACAGAGCGAAGAAACATGCAGAACAGCCGATAGCAGCCAGCTGGCATATTCACACATAATCAGAATAAGTTAGAATTTTAAGATGCCCTCATAGGAGCATCTCAGCTCTATTAAGTGAAGACACACTAAATTAGAGAGAATTACTGTCATCATTAGGTTTAGATTAGCATCCTGTTAAATAAACTGGATCCAGTCATGATGGTGGCTTCCAAGATATACGAGCACCTGCACTTTAATCCTTGACAGGCATTTAACTAATTTTCACATTGATTCTCAAAAATAATGGATTGTATTATATATTTTATATATTATAAGATTCATAAATATTATTTATTTTAACACAGGTCCAAAAATGAAAAGATTTTTACTTTAATTAATGAAATACATAAAAAGTTGCAAGTTCCCACATTATAGAATCTAATGTTTTTATTTCCTATTAATTTTCTGTTGACCAAAGTCTGAGTTATTGGGCAAACTGCTACAGCCTTGGTGTTTAAACATTACCAAGAAAAATAAAGTTGTGACATTACAGAGCTACAAAAATGGAAAAGAAATAGAAAAAAGCAGAGACAGAAATGGAAATTCAATTTGCAGAGCTTTTATGAGGCAAGCTATCTAGCCAGTTCAACTTGAAAATCGCTCAACTAAAACACACATGGCATCAATGAAAATGGGCTTTATTTCAGGAAAATTGCCCCTTATATTTTAAGACAGACTTTTTTGCAAAAGCATTATTACTGAACGCACCAGTGAGTGTATTTTTACAATATCATTAACTTACAGTATGTTTTTTTTCCCCCTCAGGCTAAACAAATGCTGAACAAATGTTTTGGCTAAGCTCAGCCAGTGAGTATACACAGGTATCTCATTAGGATCTTTTCTTTGGCTGGTTAACCACCACCAAACATACACAGCTTGGCTTCATGCCTGCTAAAGAGGTACTAATGTTAAGATTAAACATTGTGGTTTACCCCTAAAATGAGGAGAGAGCAAGTGCGTGTACTCACGTGCACACACACACACACACACACACACACACACACACACACACACACACACACACACACACACTTCAAACAGCTCTGCTACTCAACCTGCCCTATAATGCTCTGCAATTAGCTTGTGTTTTGTTTGATGATGATCGCGTCTGCCCTGAGGCTGTTTCAGATACATGATGACAATGTCCAACTAACCTCATCCTACAATTCAATCATCCAGCTGCAGCCCTCGTTGTGACATGCCACATGTCTTATTAGCTGGCACAAAAAAAAAATTGTAAATGTTGCATTTCATCACAATTTTATTATAGTCTACCGCAACACAAACAAGTTACAGGTTCCCAGGTTGTATAAAAGAACATCAGCTCTTCACACTTCTTCTGATAGCCAAACCACAAACAAATGAATCAGAGGAGGTTTCTCTACAGTGTTACACACTACAGTTAATGAAACTACATATTACATTAGAGTTAATAATAGTAAATAGAATTTGAAAGTGAAGGTTTTCTGTTAATTTATTAATTATCTTTTGTTTTGCTCGATTTTAATGATTTATGGTGAAAAGAAAAAACAGTCCCAGCCTTCCAGGGAGTGAATGAAGCACAGTCTTTTATTCTCCTCAAGCCAGAGACACAATTGCAAAGTACATTACTCTTTTTTTAAATTAACTTCGACATTTTTGTTTATTTTATTTCTACATTTAGGTATTCTATTACAGATGTTTTTAATTGGTCTTCAGGGCTATTTTTGGGAATCTGAACCCCGGATTAAAAAAAGGGATGTTACATATTTATAAGTTTATTTATAATGAATTGTAAATCAATATGTGTTGGACTTTGTTGCCGTCTTTATCAATGATTGTCGCACATTTCATTGGGAGTATGAGCCACAAAATTAAGATTTCAAATGAAGTTGTCAGAAGTTTTGCTCCTGTGTGACAGAGCCACCTGTCTGAGAGGCCCACTGAGAGGCTGAAGGCCAAATCTTCAGCAGCTTGTCAGATTCTATGATTAACATTCCTGGCCGGGACTCATTTAACAGCTCTGTCAACAGGTGGACACAGAGAAAGAGGCAGCACACAGACAGAATAATTGGAGGGAATTCTGACTCTGTCGTTCATCACCGCTAATAATGAGACAGGTGAAAGAAGGAGCTCAACCTGTGAGTTTTCCTGCCTCTCCACCCCCTCCTCTCTGCACAGAGAGAACACAATAATTTCCATGTGAGCGTCCCCATATGGAAAACAAATAGAAAAAAAGTGTAACTTTTATCTACAAATCTAAGATAATAATCATTTTTCAGAGATTGTCTTTTTGATTCATGCTCAATGTTTATTATTATGTTGCAAGAAAAAAACAAAATGTTAAAGTGGGCTATTTTCTTCGTTAAATATCCTGTGTGACATTCAAAACATGTTACTGTATATTCTTTTTGTATTTCTTTTCCATAAAATAAAGTTTGTAGGTGTCAGAAAAGGAGACAAAGGTCTAACTGGTGGGGTCAGTTTGGAGCCGTTTCCTTGGCAAGGGGATTTTTTGCTTTTTGTTCCAATTTTTAAAAAAAGGGAGGTTTTTTTTCTTTCCAAGGACTTGGGGTTACAAAATGCTGTGAAAGCAACAGCTGTTGTTTCCTTTTCTCCGAACAAAGGCCAAGTACCCAGTGGAAGCTGATACGCCATTCAGGGGCAGTTGTAAACTGAAACGGGCACAGAGAAATGAGTCAGTTCTTCTCAAAGCCATGATAATTTGCTGCTTCAGGCAAAGATGGTTCAGTGTGAAGAGGATATGAAACGGCACTCTTTTTCGTTTCAAGTGTTAATCGGGGGGGGGAACAAAAAAAGTTACGAAACTTGCGTGCAGAATCAGACGGAATGCTTAATTTATTCAGCTAGGCTGCCAACAAGGAGGCACCAAACAAATGAGTGAAGAAAAGCACAGAAAGTGAGGCGCACAAATGAGAATTTCCCAAATTGTGTTGTGGTCGTACTTCACAGCTAATAATTTGGGGGGTGAGGGGTCAGGGGGAGGGGGCTGTATGTCTCCAAATCAAAAGGGTGCCATTTTCATTTTGCAAATAAACAAACTTTTTTTTTTTTCCCAGAGGTTGGCATTGCAAATCTGGAACTGATTATCTGGTTCATAAATTCCACTGGAATGCTTGTAATAAAGCATTGAGAAAGATATTTTACTGCTGCAGCAACACTGCCTTAACTTTATCCTGATTGTTCAAGTCAAACTGTGAAAAAATAGCTTTACAGCATAAATGATGCAATCTCTCAGACTTCTGCCTGAGGTGCAGCCGTAGGTCAGACACTAATCTAAATATTTATATCCTTCTCTCTACAAATCCAGTTTGGGGGAGGGGGTTGTTTGACTGTCTCAGTAAATACTTATGTGGCTCAAAGTCAAACAGAAGTCTATAATTCTCTACTGTGTTGCCACGTCGGACCACGCCAGCTAAATTAATTTTTGAACCCGACCACAAGCTTGACACAAGTGTTGTAATAGTTGTTTTTAGTAGAGGAGTCCACGGGCTTTCAGAACAATAGACAAATGTGGCGGGTATTTGAAGCTGCACTGTGGAATTGAAGGGAAACAATATCTATTCCTACTTGAGAGAGAGAGGGAAGAAATATTTGTGCTTCTCTGGAGCGCTTCGGGGACGTCTTATCACCTGTTTCAAACAACTTGGGCATTCTCGAAAACATGAGGGCCTAGGATAGATGCCACTGACTTAATTCAGCTGACAGTCGCTTGATAATGTACTGGGTTATCTGATTGTCTTATAGAAGAGTATATGTCTATATTGCTTTCCTATTTCCATATATTTTCTGGAAATATTATGACATTTTGAGAAATGACTAGCATTCTTGCCTGGAGTTAGACGGGGATATTTTTTTCCACTGTCATGCAAATACTGCATCATGTTTTCTCATAGCACATCATATTGACACTGACTCCTAAAAATGCTGCCATTATGTCATTCTGTCATATTTTGATCACATTGTAAGTAAAGAAATGAGATTCTATTTATGGAGCACTTTTCTCAGACATGTTGTCACAAAGCACTGTACAATCAACATGATAAAGACTATATTGATATACTTCAATCAGAACTAATATAAAGAGTTGAGTATGGATTTACGCAGGCCTGAAGAAGAAAGAGAAAGCACATAAACTGTGCAGTCAATTCTCATGTAAAGCAGATGGATGATTTTTTAAATTTAAAAAAAAAAAGCCACAGTCACTGTCAGTAAAAAGCAAATGCAAAATAAATAAAGCTGAGTGCTTGCTGGACCATAATCAAATGCATCAGGGGAAGTTGCTGCAGAGGAAGTGCATTGGAAGGCTGGACCCCGAGCACTGGGATTACCATCATCATTTCAGTCAAAGTTTCTATAGTTTGAAAGACATTTGTTTCCTTGGAACAAATTACCAGATGTTAACAAAGTGTTGGACTCCTCAGTGCTGCGAGCATTCACATTAACAAGAGGAAACCCTACAATAAGCCTGTGGTGGTCATAAACATGCTTCTAGAGCTCGATGGAGGATTCCACGCTGTATGTTTAATGTTATTGTTACGGCCCTGGGCCGGCTGCATAGTTTTGTTATTGAAAAGATAGACCACCGACTCTGTCAGCACTGTGCTTTACCGTATAGAATGTAAATTATTTGTTACTGTAGACCCACCATGAAGTCAGCTGGTGTTCGACAAGACTGTATGCTCTCATCTACATTGTTCAACATCTTCCTGGAAAGGATAATGGCAGAAACCCTGGAAGATCACACAGCCCTATTAGTAAGGGGAGGGCAAATCACCAACTTGTGGTCTCCTGATGATGTTGCTAGAATGGCCAAAATTGAACAAGAGTGGGAACTGATGTCAGACTCGACCTCAAACATCTGTAAAGTTTGGGATGAAAATAAGGAAAGGGAAAACCGAGCCGATGACAAACACCAAGTACGATAGTGAACATCTAGTTCCAACTTAGAAATTGTATCCTGTGAACCATTTTAAATATTTACTCTCTGTCAGAAATCTTAATTTGTCTTTGACAAAAGACAAATTAGTGCAAGACTACAAAACTGCACAAACAACATGATCCTGGGCATATCATACACGGATCACATCATAAACTATGATGATAATAATACTGAGGAGTTGCCATGGGAGACCTTCGCAGAGACTTTTGTTGCAAGTCAAAATCCATTATTTACATATACTAAAATCCAACTCTTTCTCACTCCCAGGTTTTCACAATTAATTATGTCTGAAATCCTCCTAAAGTTTGTTCAGTGTTCTAATAGCAGCTACCTTAGCTGTTAATGAGAGCACTGCAAAAACTCAAAATCTTACCTCAAAATCTTGAAACTAGAGAAAAACTAGATAATGTTCACTTGTTTCATTGGCAGATTTTTTTACTTATTTCAAGGTAAACTGTCTCGTATTAAGTGAAAAAAGTCTACCAATGAAACAAGTGAAAATTATCTAGTTTTTCTCTAGTTTCAAGATTCACTGTCTTGAAACAAGTTCATATATCATGGAATGTTGCTTTGTAGCTGATTTTGTCTTATTTTAAGTGTAACGAGATATTTTGACTAGAAATAAGACAAATATAATTGGTAAGATTTTGAGTTTTTGCAGGAGCACGTGGCTGGTGCTGTGCGAAATTATTTTTGCAAATGAACATTAAATCTGAGAACATTTTTTAGTCTCAATTAGTGTCTGGGAATCTGTTTTATTTTAAAACCCTACAAGATTTAGCAATATATTTATGGGCAAATATGAAAGCATGTAATACATTTAATTTGAAAAGCAGCTTTAAAATGAACATTTTTCTCCTGCTAGAGTGGAGCCACAAGCTACTTTTATTTTTGTTTTAATCTTGTGACATGTGTGTTCAGGTAATGTGTTTTTTTAAGTAGAGGGTTGGAGGGCTACAGTGGATTTTGCCCTCTCGGAGGTTTAACGGAGTGTCTACCTTGAGTGCTGCCAGCTCTGAACTGTTTCCTGCTGTTTGTTTAATCCACACCAGGGGCCTCAGTCCTGAAATAACATTATCATCTCATTACACATAAAAAAACACATTTGAAAAAACCCCAGTAGTTAGCGGTTTCATGATTTTTGGCATTACGGGAAGGCCACGTAATCAAAGACTTATTTTACCTGTTAAATTGGGACAATTTTCATGTAGTACTTTGTCTTAGAAGATATAGTAAGTTTAACATCGTTTCACATTTTGAGAAATGCGCTTATATTCCATACTGAATGAACACACAGATGCAGCTCAGGTTACCACAGTGTTTAAGAAAAAAATGTGGAAAAAAGGGAAACAGCTTCCTCACGAATAACAAAATCATCCTAGAAGTAACAATTCACAATTCATGTGAAATGTAAAAACTAATTGTGGTTTCACACAAAACAAGAGCCTTTCTTGTTTTATGTAACGCTTCTGTCTCACTAACAAAAACTCACACTTCCATGCCTTTTCACTTTCGCTCTCAATCTGGCTTTCCCAGCAATACCCTCCCCCAAAGCATGCACACACATACCCACACACACAAATGCACACGTGCACACACGTCTTTGTTTCTTGCTTTACTCTCCATTGGATGCCCCGCCTCCTCCTGCCGTTTCTGCTGTGTCCTTAACATGACATATGAGCAGCTCAGGAAAAGACTCAGTCAGCTTTCTGTCTTCACTAGGGAGCTGCTAATCTGGATTTCCATGTGATGAGAAAAAGCCTTAAAATGAGCCAAGAAAAGAACCGTGGTAGAACAGTTCTAGCTTTTTGTTATGTTACTTTTACATGCATGACCAGTTTACTTTCAAAGTTCATAACCGTTTATGCATTTATGCATTCACCATATGTTTCTGCATATTTCCAGTGCTTGGACTGCCTTGCTGCATGTGAGGATTATCTTGTCTGTAACCCTTCATGCTTTAGCGTTGCTTTGTCGTGAGTGCTTCTATTATGTTGAAGCAGGTTAACAAGCTTCACGAGTGCACTATCCTAAACACATGGAGAACAACTCAAATGAACGCCAAAACAATGAAGACACATCTGAAAACCTTCCTGTTACATCATGAACTGAAGAACAAAGAGTGCTCTATTAATGACCCTGAATGACCAGTCGTGCCCTCAGTTGGTTTGGTAAAGCAGACCATTGTGTTTACAGCAATTGCACATCATTATGTGTTTAACTCATGTGAACCCAGTTTATTGCAGACTCATCATCTTTTCTCTCTTTTTATACCTTCAGGACACAATTTGAGTTTGAACTACGGGAAGAGATATCAGTGCCGTAGGACTCATTTTTTTAAAATGAGATGATAGTGGTGTGGACGTTAATAAGAAGTTTAAGAACAAAACAAAAACCAAAAAAAAAAAAATCCTCGTTTGTTTACTTTGTACATTTCCCTTTAAATCAAATAATTGCTTCCTGTTCCAAGTTATACACGGCACTTCTTTTGCTCCCACTTGTTGGACTTCAAACAGAGACGTCCTCTGCTCTTAACCTCTTTTAGCTGGGGTGAAGTGCAGCCTGCTGAAGGCTTTTGGGTGTGTTTGCTCTTGGGATTTCACTTGAAGATGTTTACAAATGCCTCTGCAGGAAGCACAACAGGAAGAAAAGAGATCAAACCCTGTGTTTTCAGTGACACACTGAGCTTATATGGATCATTTCACTAATCTGTTGGATAAATAAGAATTTATTTTCACTGAGAATTGTTTGTATACAGACAAAATAAATATATCAAGAAGCTAAAATGCATCGTGATACTTCTGAGATATTGTATGTTATATAAAAGAAAAACATTTTCAAGCTGATATACTATCACTACCTTTCATGGCTCCCTCTGTCCTATGCCTGGTTTTGCATTAATTACTCTGAAGCCTCCTGTTTTTGTTCTAGTTAACAAAACCACATCAACTCACTCTGAACAATATATTTATGACCTACAGTCTGTACCGAGGTTGTTCTGCATGCGCTCACACCGCCGCCTTCACCCCTCTGTGAAAAGAGGGGGAGTATAAAAGAGGAAATGAATGTGTGAGGGATGAATACGTGGCCCTAGGGGTCAGCTTAATGGAGTGAGACCCCAGCCCCTATTGACTTCCACTGCCAAACTATTAACTCCTCACAACTCCCAAGCAACAGCCTCATTATTCATTTCAGTGTGAAAGCAGATTTCCTGTTTATATATTCTGTGATGTATATTTGTATTTTGTTAGCAGAGGCATCATTTTCCAGAGTAGGACCATATATTGGCTTTGAAACCATAAGAATTGGTATAAAAATCAGTTTTTTGGCACATCACTGTGGGTTTGAACAACTATGGTCACACAAACTGTCCCACTGAAGTCAAATCACTGAAAACAACTGCTTCACAGTCAAGATGATGGTATTTCTCACTAAAATTGATTATGTCTGATATAGTAAATTTTCTTAAATAAAGTCCATATCTGTCTATTTTAATTGCATTAAAAAAATACTTCCAAAGTCTACTGTCACTGATGGGTGTCTTACGGGTGTAACTGATACTTACTGTATTATTAGAATGTCCTGATTAATTGCTTGGCCTATATCTTTCAAGCAAAGAGTGGATTGCAATGGAAGCTTTGTTAATGTGATAAGATTCTTGCCCGTGCTAAGCTCCCCACACTTGTTATTTTCTTGTCAGTCAGCCTCTGACATTACATTACCTTCGCTGATACTCAGCATCACAGCAGCAAACATGTCTCAGCTGAAAAACATGTGTGGCTCCAAAGCACTAAAGTGCTCTCAGCAGGACATTTTCTTCGTGTTTTCAGCTGGCGAAAAACACTTTGGTGGCCAGAGTCCCCTAACATCCTGGTAGAACATAAGATTTAATATAGCACTACTTCTTTTGGAAAAAAAGTAAAGCTCAAGTCAGAACTCCACTCTGCTTCAGACATCCACTACATTGGATAGGACTATGTAGATGGGACTTTGAAAGGGAAATGGGTCAAAAGACCTTTTCAGTGATGGTTTCATCAGTCTCTTAAATATCTGTCTGTCAGACAAACTTCGCATAATTTTTTACACTAAAATTCCTCACAGCCTCATTCAGACATACCCACAACACCATGCACAAAAAGCTTGTGGCAATAAGGAAAAAAATGAATACACTTCTACTACAAGTGTGGATACATAGGAAGCAGCGATTTCTCTGCAGGAAAACAACTTCAGACACTGTTGCATTCCTAAATCTTCACATGTCATGCCTTCTAAGATGTTGCTAGAGATAAGAATCCCACCAACTTATGTATGTGTGTTTGCGCGTGCGCGCGTGTGTGCCGTGAGAGTATATGGGGTGTTATCAATAACAAATGAGAAGGGTATGTTTCTTTAAGACAAGCCCATAAATGGTGGCCCGGTCACCACCTCCTTCATTCTGAAGGGGCTAGCTGCAGTTTGAGTTTTCCTTGGCGGGTCAAGCCTGCCATTGAAGTCTGAATGGGCTGCCATGGCAGATTACACTGCACAGCTGTCCCCCTACCGTGGAAATTAAGTTATGCCCCGTGTCAGCAAGTTTTGTATTTTCCACTCTAGTCCCCGCCCATCCCCCCTTTCCTCTCCCTGTCTCCGCTTCTTCCGTAAATTGTGGAGGCCCCTAAAAAGTGCATAGCTTGAGGGTGTGTTTGGAGGAATGGATAATCATGCAAGGAAAAAAATATGAAAAACCTCTCTATTTAACTAGGAAAGTGAAGATTATGATTTCCTCCAGCATACTTCCACTATGAGACACACTGTTGGTTGCTAATGAAATTATCTGCATACACACCCCACCTACACGTGTGTAAACAAAAAGACAAGCAGGCAAACAGAGCCAGCGCTGACTCGTTGTCTCAGTGCTTCTTGGACTGTGTCCTGCTGCACTTGTGGCCTCTGCCTTGTGTTATGTTTATTTGTGGGTCAAGTTGTTTGTGTTGTGGTCAAAGTGAAAGGCAAACACTTCAGCTCCTCCAGTGATGTGTGAACAAGCAAGGAACGTCCCCCTAGCCTGCAGAGCAGCTGGACCCGCTAGCTGAAGAAAGCTGAAGGGCCACTGGAGCCATACAAACAGATAGTAGTAAACTGTTAAATGTGTCAACTAGAGGACTATTACTGAGTAATTAACTCCACAAATCACGGTATATTTGAGGACAGTGGATGATCATTTGTTTCCAGAACTGTTCAGATAACAAAAGAATGCCCAAAATAAACAATAAATCAACATTGCTTGAAGCTGCTTTCCAGACACAGTTAGACACAGAAGCCTGTCCAGATAGGCAGAAAAGAAAAACAGATTTAGTTTTATTAACAACTCTATAAGGCTTGGCTACAATGCACTTGAATGTGTTCCAATACACAGCATATAAAAGGTGGATGTAACCATCTTGACATCACCCACTGCACTCTGATTTTGAAGACCCAGCTTTATCTTCATGGATACCAGTAGCTTGTGTATTTGATAACCCAAAGGAACCATATTTGGATGTGAGAAGGGCTAAGTTATAGATAATGGGGGTAACCTAGATCAGCGGTCCCCAACCCCCGGGCCTCGGACCGGTACCGGTCCGTGAGTCGTTTGGTACCGGTCCGCGAGAGTTGAGGTTCAGGTGTGAAATGTATGGTTTTCAGGGTTTTTAATTGGTTTTCAGCGTTATTTTGTTATCGCTTTTATCGTTAACTCGGTTTTCCTGGGTCTTTTCACGTGTGTTATGAATAAATCTTCTTTTTTTCGGTACCAGTACTAGTTTTATTTTGTTGTATTAATCCGCGACACTTTAAAGGCCGGTCTGTGAAAATAATGTCGGGCATAAACCGGTTCGTGGCGCAAAAAAGGTTGGAGACTGCTGACCTAGATTACTAAGGCACATCCACAAAGTATACAGATGCACTGCACAGACAACCAATCATGTTAAGTCTAAGATGATTCCTCCAATAGGCCACAAGCTCAGTAAAGTGGTGAAGTTCATTGATTTGAGCTAGCTGAGGTGCACCTATCGGCTTCGGCCACTTGTGTCTGCACCAACTTGTCACCCAAAGTGGCAAACCCCCCAAATATTTGGGAGATTTGAAGCCAGCCTCAAGTGGCTATTCAGGGAACTACAGGTTTGGACAGTCCAGCACTGACTTAAATTTTATCTTCCCAAGGGTTCTCGATTGCATACGTCCTATAACCATGCATGGACTTTTCTTCTGAGATACTTGATATTATTTTTAGAGCTTTTTCATTTGCAAATAAATGTTGAAATAACAGCTGCTGATTTCTTGTGAGGACTTTCTGACTATACGTGTGGCAAGAGACTACTTTTCGAATATTTTATTTCGTTTTGTCAGTGTCCAAACACTAATGTTTACTCACGTTATGTTTAAACTTAGTAGTAATACCATATCCAAAGCAGGTTTTTTTTTTACAAAGTAACAACATTGGTATACTCACTCTATGCTGCTTTATGACTTTACTTTGACAGTGACTCACTTCCTCTACAAAAACCATGAACATTTCATTGTTTCATTGTAATCAAATGTTGATTCCAAGACATTGTAGGATGCCTCCAAAATCTTATCAGTCCTGTTGAATACATAGGTATTGGGATTTTTTTTATTCATTGCATACTCAGTGGATGTAAGTTGTGTGCACTTCAAGCCTTAAAAACACACTGAAACCATCCAGTGGCTTTCTTTTCTTTTGCAGCTAAACCACTAAGGGTGTTTTTTTTCTTTTGCATCATCTTTTAGATTTTTCCAACACTACACCAGCCTGCAGTACAACTAACAAAACCAGTGTGAAACACTTTGTGACCTTCTTTTAGAGACCCTCAACAGCAACATATTAAACAGTGAATATATCAAATGGCTGCCACAAACAGTCAGGTAGCAAGGCGTTCTCTTGGTGACAGTGGGATTAGTGCTGCAGGTTTTCTCTCAGGACCCAAGGAGCTGCGCGGCAGCTTGAGTAACTGGATTACAGGCCTTTTTCTCATTTCAAAGGGTTGTGAACTCAGCAGAGGTCTTGCATGATGAAATCAAAGTGGCAGCTGATATAGAACAGAGAAAAATAACAAGGGTTTCCTGAAAGTCTCCTGGCATCAGCAACACAGCTAATGAGAGAGATGCAAAATCAATGATCTTTGCTATGCTATGTGACTGGCGTCTCCTGAAAAGAACTTCAATTCAGAGAATCCCCAACCAAAGGCAAAGAGGAGAGCATAACCAGGAGAGCTGAAATAACTTACAACACAAAAACAAATTCCAAGTAAGGATGAAAAGGGAACAACTAACACCTATTTTAAACCATCTTTTTAGCAAATGCCTAAGCTTTGGCTGCAGCACAGAGGGAAGTCAAGGTGGAGTCCACTCCATCAGATACCCTTTGGTAACTTCAAGGGATTATTTCCAAATCCTTTCAAATGAACTTTCCATCTCAGTGCCTCCTCCTCTGTCTCAGCCATTCCAACTGTCCAGTCGTTTTTACATCACTTTTTGCACAAACCTGTATGGAGCCAAGGCCAAACCAAATGCCTCTGAGAAAAATGGTGAGGGAACGTCCAGAGGGAAGACCCCGCTTCAAGGTTTTAAAAGGCATTAAGCAATTGTTTTTAATTGATGTTAAAATCAGGCACTAGGACTTTTACAGGTACCGGCACTTTTATGGATTTTAACTACCGGCAATTTGTTGGAATACAGTCAGTGTTGAAAAAAAAAAAAGAAAAGAAGGAAGGATACACTTTAGCCCTTCCAAACCTTTTTAGAAAGACCGAAAGAATTGTTAAAAAAAACACACTGACACATCGTGTTTTTGACTTAGGGTTATTAAAGGTGAAACTAAACAGGCTGCATGCAGGTTTTCCATTTATCTCTCCATGAAAAAACACAACCGGTGCCAAGAATCAACTGAAAACACTGCTAGGAAAAGTTGACTTAAGGTCATGTGTGTATATATATATATATGTGTGTGTGTGTGTGTGTGTGTGTGTGTGTGTGTGTGTGTGTGTGTGTGTGTATCCCTAAGAGTTATAAAGACTTCTTTTAATTCAATGTGGAAAAAAAATAGGACGAAAAACAACATAACAGTATATATATATATATATATATATATATATATATATATATATATATATATATATATTTGTAAGAATTATTATCAGTTCTATTAAAGGCAGCCAAACATCAAATCTCCAGCATCAGTGGTTGAGAGGTTTGCTCCTTGTAAACATTGTGCTGTGATAAGCATGAGGTGAAGGGGCGAAGTGATCTGCATGGGGTGTAGTGTGGGCCGTTTTGTTCATGAGGCCAAAGAAACAGAGCTTGGAAGTGAACTGAGCTCACTGAAGCAAAGTTGATGGCAGAGATACCTTACACATTCTCAAAGAGCTGGAACACAAACAGCCACAGTTTGTAAATTAAACCCAAAACCACCACCACCCCACACCCAACACACACACCCAACACACACACACACACACACACACACACACACACACACAGACAGTGCTCTATGTATGCTGAGGACGACAGAGAGCAAGAGAGGAGTGTTTAACGACAGAATCAGCTGTGATAACTCTCCATTTCTGAGGCACTTTTTGTGGCTGGTTAATTTATTTAGTTTAACTACAATAATCCTTTAAAACCACAGAAAAAATAAATAAACTTTGGCTTGTGAGCTAAACACTATGAAATATATTCAAGCCCTTGTCGTACATCACTTCCATTTTCTGACAAGCAGGCAACTTTCGTGAGATTTTTTGCACTTCATTCATCCATTCACACACACTGCACATTATTATAGCCTAATCAACGCATGCTGCGCCTTTTCTAAGTGCTGAAACTGCCTGAACAAATGCGAGAGGCAAAAGAAAGACAAGGAGGAGGAGGAGGGGAGGACAGGCTGGGCTACAGAGCTATTCTCCTGCCTGGAAAGCTTCATGCACGGTGGATCACATTACCGGCACTGCAAGAAACTGACAAGGTATTTCGTTTAGGCGCTACGGGATCTGGGGAACTCTTTGCAAGCAGCAAATATATAGACAGCATATTTTTTCTGCCTAATGTCAATTTTCTTCTGCAATATCTAAAAGATTGCAAGTAATCTTTTCTTGCATTAATGCTGTATTCTTGTAATTTACTTAAAGCTTAGGTATCAAAGTAAACAAAGCAGGTAAAAAATAAAATTAAAAAACATCTTCAAAAATACACAGGGCACATTACATGCATATTCAAGATAAAACACCCCTCACTAGGCTTGTCATGTGTTTTCTTCTTCTGCTGTTCTTCTTACAGTGGAGGTTTGAGACCCAAGCGGCAGCAGATCGTTCCCACATGCTTCCCCGTCGTTCGGCTCTCCAGAGGTGTCAAGCCAGCCTGAAAGAATGAAGTGCCTCCCCATTGTGCTACCCAACTATTATGTGCTTAACATTTCCATGACAAAGATGCCACTCGACTTCTCCTCCATCCATTCAGCTAGAGTACCCTTGTCCCCCCTCTAATAAAACATTTTGCAGCAAATCACTGATTCAAAGTTACCCAAAGCTGACCGGAGAGGCGTGGCAGATTTGCAATATCTCTTGCAAAAAATATTTCTGCAAATAGTACTACTACTAATGATAATTGAGCTTACAGTGCATACCCCCACACATGTGATATTCAAATTAAAAGGTCAATAAGTATAATTTCTGTTAATTTTGTGGAACTGAAGCTAATTAATGAATAGTCAATACGCTTTCGCTACATGACTTAAATATGCCAGTAATGTCACAATGACATGACTTTAAATAAAAAATAACAACAGCGTAATAGTCAATGTTTCTGATATGGTAACGTGTTAGTTTTAAGCAATGCTTAGGCTTGAATATAACGCTAATCTAAAAAATAAATCATATGACTGTTTGTAAAGTGTCCTTAGTAGAAAAAAAGAATATAGACTGTGATTTTAACAGCCAGTAAATTCTGACACCTGAGTTTAGTGCCCTCGGGTGTTGTTGGAGGGAGAGGGTGTTTTGTTGATTTATGGCGACAGTTGCTTTTGACAACAGGCAGCTAAATCAAGACATAGCAGGTCATTAGACTATCAGTCAGCAGAAGAAGCTGGCCTGCATTTAGTTGAGTTTACCGTCATCTCACAAACTGAAGTTGGGAAATGTAGGTTTGTTTCACAGTTGCATTTGGCTTTAAAATGAAACTATTAAGGTTTGATCACTATTATGAGACAAAAATCTTAAAACAAAAATGGAATCAGCTCAACCACAGCCCTGAGTTTTTTTACCAAATCACTTAACATTTTATTATTATACTAAATAAACTGAATACAGCTTCTTAATAGCAACGTATGTAGCTATAGATCAATGTCTAATCAAAATGTGCCCTTTCAACCTTTATTATTATGCAAAGGTGAAAAGGATTTATAGAAATAAAAATACCACTGTGCAAAATAAAAATTTTATTTACTTATTACAGAAAAGTAGGTATAAAACAAGTCACTCCAAACTGATGTAACTTAAAGGTGGAGGGGTGTCATCTGGGGATTGTTTTTTAAAAAAAAGAACTGATACTTTTCTCTTTTCATAGTGGATTTTGTTACTGTTCAATCTGATACTGATCAAAGAATTGTGTGATAATGGTCATCAGACTCCATGTCACTTTTATCTAAGTTAAGGCACAATACCGTATAGGAAGTAATGTTGCAAAATTAACACTCACAGTCAAGAATGATATCTTCAAGTTTCCTTTATGCCTTCTATAAAGGTATATCATTAAGGCAGTCATACAGTGGATTTAGACATTTCTTTTTTCTGGGCTATAAACAGTGAATAAATCATCTCATAGCCTAAAACATATAAGATTCTCTGGGGGGGTGGGGGAAATCTATATAGGCTATACAAATATATACAATGTACACTATATTCAGTCAAAGAAAAACCAAAAAAACTTCCCTTTAAAGCTGGAATTCTCGGTGTTTATTCACATGATGGTGATTTGGATGTAACTAGGTGGTATGTAATAAATTAGGCTACAGCTTTACTTTAACACCTAATCTATTTACACTGGATTCCAACATTAAATATGTGTAAATCAAATGAATCAGCCTGATGCCAAGGGGCAATGGCCTGTCCTAAAATATGTTCACACACACGCACACAAAAAGATTGGCAGTGCAAAGCATATATTGATTATACTGATACCATTATACTGTTACCAAAACAAGCCAACTCTTTCTCTTTTGTGACAACTTTACTATCAGTCTGTGACAGAGAAAGTGGGCATTTCTATTTAGCTTATCACACAAACAAAACACAACTGCGGAGTCATAAGTGGTGTGGTTTGATAAGAGAAACAGTTTAGATATCTTTCTGGCCTCATTTGCATAGAAATATCCCGATTTGATATCCTTCAGAGTCTTAAACTCGTTTCAAAGAAGGTTTACTTGCGCCAAAAGCACTCCCCTTTAATCTTTGAGGCTCTATACTTTCACTATAGAAGCAGGTCAAGGAGTGACAAAAGTTTAGATTGCCTTTTATCCGGACAATAGACGGGGCAGTTTGTGAAACGGGGATTAAAAGAGGGGTAAAAGAGCTAAAACGGGTGGCAGCAGGGTCAAAACATACTGGGCAGCTGGGAGAGAGGCTCCGCTCTCTGGTTCTTCTGTATAATCCTTATACCCGTCTTCGTCATCTTCGTAGGACCCACTAGCCTCATATCTATCGGGCCTTTCGAAGCATAACGCCTTCATGCTGTTCTTGACAAACTCACAGATGGCCCTTTCTGTGCCATCACATACACACGTTTCCAGCTGCTGACCCTTCGGTATTTTACGCATGTTCGCGATCACATTTAGGCATGCGTTTGTGCACACTGCCCCACTGAAAAGTTTCCCGCAGTGTTTCAAATACTCGTGCATAGCCGAGCTGCACTGAGGGTCTCTCTCGCACTGGTGCCGGGCTTCCGTGCAACCGGTGCTGGTAGTCCTTGGCAAGCAGGGCTCTATGGCCCGTTTGGTATTTGTGCACATCGAATCGCGGCCGCAGCTGCAGTCCTCCAGAGCCGGCCCGCTTTTAGTCAGATTGAGCTGGATGAGCGAGGCGATGCAGTGGCTGGGACACTTCTTCTTCTCCCCACTCAACACTGGTTGACAAGCGCGAATGTAGTGTTCGTACGCGTAGTTGCATTCAGCCTCGCTTTGGCAGTTCATGATGGCTTGCCAGCATATCAGTCGCCGACCATGGGACGGCGAAGCCAAGGATAAGTAGCCAAAAAACAAAATCAAGCAGCCAAGAGGCCAAACAGTTCTGCAGACGCTCTGTACCAGTGCACCATTGTACCAGTTTGCCATTGTTATGGCTGCAAAGAAAAAGAAACGATAAAACTCACAGCCGTGTCATATGTGAAACTTCTACACTACTTCCATGGATATTGTCTTCGTTGGATAATTTTATTATATAATGTTATTATTCCGAGGCAGATGGTGTGTCATAGGCCCGTGTGTAGGCGTTCAACAGGCTGGCAATGCGTAATCCGGGCTCCATAAACCCGTCAGTGCTGATCCACTTGAGCCGGATTCTTGAGCGAACTATCTGTTATCCGTACATGATTGGGATGGAAACTGAAACAGTTACTTAAAGTAAAATACACAGCAAAAAGTTGTCCATAAGAGTTTCTGCAGCGTCTCACTCCATGGCAGTGTTTCGGGGCTCAGCGATTCCCCGTTGCGTTCCCTTGCGGATCTCCACCAACTAGCCAAGCGAAGTCCCGAGTACGTGGACTGCACCGGGTCCTTAAGCAGTCCGTGTGCGCACGGAAGTGCCAACAAACAGTACACGGGGAAAACAACAATCCTTGTGGGTCGCAAAGTGGTCCTCTACTCTCTCCCCTTTGACCATTTGTCTTTCGGTTATTCAGCCCCCTCAACATACATTAGCGAAGTGGCTCTCATTGGCTCGTCACTTGTGGGTTTCTACGTAGCGGTGGGCGGGAGCTGAGGGTGGGAGGAAGATGGTCTTGGGAAACAACTTCAGATTGATGCTTTGGAGAGAAGATTTAGTAAAGGCAACGGTGTTCTCAATTATCCAGAGAAATTATTTTAAGACCCTTTTCTATGCTCATTCAACTTACAAAATCACGTGACAGCAGCTTCTAAAGGAAATCCAAGTTTTTCAGGGAAATTATATTTCCCTGAACAACTTATCAACAACTTTGATTAGTCTTTTTAATTTCAAATTTCCGGTATATTGGTACCCATGATTTTTTTTCCCCCATTAGGACATGTAGAAAAATAAAATACATCATTAAAAAAGGAGAACAGATTTGGACATATGCTGAACAAATACTGTTTTCAGTATTTAGATATTCCAATTTAAAGACATGACGGGGGCAAAGAGTGTCGTTTCTTTTACTTTGTAAAGTGATAATAAATTTCAGCAGAGATAAGCTGTATAATACCAAAGTACCTAATTTACTTCTTTCAAATAATTTTGAACAGTGGTTGCTAAGTTTTAAGTCGTAATATTGTTTAATTCAATATTTCACTAAAGGGTTTTTATTATTATTATTATTATTTTTATTATTATTATTTCTTCCAAAAGAAAACCAGAGGCTGAAAATGAGAAGAAAGAAAGAAGGTTGTAATAATAGCATCCTTTATGTGCTTCAAACACCAGACCATCATAATGTCCCAGTTTACCCAACTTCTTATGCTACAATATCCTACACATAAGAGGAAATGACAGCGTGACTCCCCTACTAAGCATTGATAGGCCATGCAACAAGTCCATGCCCGCAGTGCTAATTATCTGTGCAGCATCATCACTGATTTAATCATCTTCATCCTATAAACTCTCCCTCAGAAGAGCAGTTGAGTACAAATTAATTGAGGTATAATATGACCCTCATTGAATATAATTCTCTCTAATCATTCATTATGGACAAATTTCTTCATGCCATTGCACTAGCTCATAACAGTCTTTTTGCTGATGAATCAGATGACTGTCTCTTATATTAGTAGTGTTATACATGAATAATTACATCAGTTTAACCTGATTGGTTGATTAATGTGAACCTCGGGCATATTTCATCAATCAGTTCAACTTTGTGATGAAGTTACAGCTTGATCATTTTGTGCTTTTTTCTGTCATTAGTGAGGACTGTGTCAAGTTTTGATTATTCATATCCTTTATTTCAACAGCTTAATAGTTTAAATTAGATATCAAGATGTGGGTAGGCAGAAACACAAGCTGTAGTTTTTTCAGTGAGTGCTTCTACTTGCATGTAAATCACAACAAATATCTTCACACAGCCTTGCAGTCTGGTCAGTGGTGGATATTTGTGGCATAACTGGAAACCTCTGTTTCCTCTGTGATGGAGTTTTCATTGCTTAAATACTTAATGGTTCTCCAAATAAGAGTCAAGAGTGTCTGTGGCTTCTTAACTCTGAGGGATGAAGACCAAAATTTGAAGACAGCTATAAAGGTTTTAGAGTTTGAGAGTTTAAACCTTTCTTCTATGAAAAGCTGCATGCATGCTTTTATTAATTGAGCAGCCGCTAACAACAAAGCAAGCCCTGAAAAGCAACATTTACACAAAAAGTTGCATGCATGCTTCTTTAGTCTTTTTAATTATAACTCTTTTTTTTGTTTGTTTGTTTTTTTTTCCATTTCACTGTAAGGTAATGTGATAGCTACATGGGGGGAAAAAATTACATTTTAAAAGTTTTTTTTTTTCTGGAGTTAAAAGTCTTATGTTTCACAAGTGACAACAAATTTACAGAATTAGGGTTAATGCATTAGGTTAAAAAAACACAGACACCCAAGTTCCTGCATTTGTCTCACACAAATCTCTGGTTAAAAGCGAGGACATTTCTACATATTTGTTGGTACTGACCAACCTCAGCCCAAAAATGACAAAAACAATTTTTAGTTAATATTCAGATTAGTAAACAAGACCAAGAATTGGACCAAATGGACATTTTTGTTTTAAAATAATTTAATTATGTAATGAATCTGTGACTGTGACTAATCTGCAATACTTCTCAATACTTCTCATGTGATTCAAGACAAGTTGGGATTAAGGTTTCCTTTGCATCTTCTGATTCTGGTAAAAACGAGCAACATCAATCAGCAAATGTCAAAACATATATAAAAGATGATGGGATGAACAGCTAAAACTGATGCTGTAAAGTCCAAATTTTAACATCTGCAGACCGTTTTAAGGAGCCCTGAATGTGAAATTTCAAAATGTTGATATTTTTTATGACTTTACTGTGATCATCACAAAGGTTCATAAGAACAATACACACCGTTTATGTCATAAAGGCCTTGCTTTTTTTCCCCAAAAAAATCTTAGATAGCTTTAGAAAGTTATCTGCCTGGACATCATCAAAATGACACGTGTGTGTGTGTGTGTGTGTGTGTGTGTGTGTGTGTGTGTGTGTGTGTGTGTGTGTGTGTGTGTGTGTGTGTGTGTGTGTGTGCGTGCGTGTGCGTGTGTGTGTATGTGTGTGGATACGTACGTGGTTGTGAGTGTGTGTGGGTGTGAGTAAAATGATAGCCCACATGTTGACACATGAGCAAGAGGCGGCAGTTTAGTTCTTGAGGCCTGATGTGGATGAGGGAGTCAGGGAAAGAGAGCAGTGAGGGCACAAAGGCTGTTTGTGTTTCAAACAGTATTCTGATCTCAGGAATGTACCTTTAGGCCACAGCCGTGAGCTCCCACTGCAAACAATGCACTCAATGTCAGTTACGGCTGGCTAGCACAGCCGCTGCTGGCGCTACTCCAAGGTCCTAACTCGTTGAAAGTGATGGATACAGGGAACTTAATACTTCAGGAGTCTCTCTCCTCTTTTTTAAAAAAAGGTTTTCCCTATAGCATGAAGAATTGAAACATTGTTTATTGCAACACAAGCTTTCCAAAAACTAATATCTTTAGTGTTTCGTCACTGCAAACTCTAATAGAGGAAACATTATTGAATCAATATTATATATGTTTTACTGTATTCATGTAACTAAAGACACGACTCTGTGGTTCTAAGTCCGTAATGTTGACAAGGGCTTAAATGTAAAAAGAACTCATTAAAATTTCACCAAGTACATAAAAAATATTTCATCTGAAACACTTACAATATGAAACAACACACACAATGTATTGAATCATCAAACACTTTTGTCCCTGCCAGCAGCTGTATGCTGAAACCAGATGTGCTGCACTGAGAACTGAGCGCTATTACTTTGAAGGATCAATTAAACCCATATTCTTGCCGCAAAAATCCAATTAAGGGACAAACCAAATGTGTTGCTCAGAACGCAGAGCAAATAAGACCAACGCTTCGGGGAGGCTCATATGAGGCTACGCAGTTGGCTGAAATCATTTTTTCCACACAGCACCCAAGGATTACCAGTTTTGATTAAGTTGTGCTTTTGACAAGTTTGAATATATTTCAGTAAAACTGATGTGAGTGCATTTCAGTAATTTGTGTTTTACCTGATGGTTCGAGGACTGAAACTTACTATCCTGTCACAAAGTTTACAATTCATTATAAATGTGCACAAGACACTTTTAGAGTCTAAGGACCTTCTTGAATTCTTGAAGTAGATCATTGCTTCTATGTGCGGTAATGTCCCTGTGTAAAAATAAATCTAGAAGATTAAATGTGTTTTTGATGCCAGAGAACAGACATTATGAGAGTTCATCCACTGAACGTTAGCTCATTAGTGGCCACAGGATTTCCGTTGTTGGGGTGAATTGTGTTGTGATTTTTTTTTTTCAAGTTATTGAGGGAGCTAAATCCCAGCAGGTCAGCACCAGTGGGCCTATGCTGTGCTTTCCGAAAAAGGAAATATCAGAATACAGGAAATGAGTTGGCAGGAACTATCCATTCAAATTACTTCCTCTTTGGGATTTCAGAGAAGTGATAATGGCAAATGATAAGTTATTTGGAACACTTCCAAATAAGATTACAGATTCATTTCCTTCCTCATGTCTGCCTATTAATTTGCCTCTGTTTTGTCCATCCTCTTCCGGGGATTAGTGTTGCTTTTATTCCTGTTAAGAACTGCAGAGTGACACAAGTGTTTAAACTCTTACCACTTCACAGATAATGGCAGAAAGTCATAAACGCAAGACCCAGCTTTACCATTTCTTGAATACCGTGGCTGCAAATGTTGTAAATCCCTTGAAATGAAATAGAAAATCCCCAGCAGTACTAAGCAGCAATAAGTTACAATAATTACACCACAGTGTTCACTATGGACCTTCCTATAAACTTAAGCAGCAATACATATCTTTAGAACTTGTAGAAGTGGGAGTTGGAAATTCTAATTTTTCTTTCCTATTGCGCTTCAAAGTATCTAAAAGGAGAAGATGGATCATGACTTTGCAATCTGTCTAAATGGGCAAATGTTAATTGAAGTGTTATGGGGGTATGCTCCTTTAATCAGTAAAATTAAAGTCATTCATCAAGTGAAATAGACAGAGATCCTCCTGACCCTTTTCACACAGTCCGCTGCACTATAATTTCTACAGGACTGCACACATTGGAAGAAACCAACACTCAAATTAAGACTTCATCCATACCTTCTCTTCATGATTTTTAGGACTTAAGACAGCAAATGTTGTGGATTACATGCAATCTTGCTGCTTTTATTGTATCAGCTTGACCAAAACTAAAATATATTGAAAGCCATTTTGAAACATGATTTTGAGTCAATTTTCGGAGAAAAGGATACAGCAGGATATATTCCACATCTGTGTGGTTTAAGTAAGGGGCCTGCCTGGATAGATCATGCAGGGGAGAACACACATGACAGCAGCCTTGTAGAGGTGAATGTACTAGTGTATTGGCTGTGCTACTGCATTAGGGAGGTCACAGATTAAAGTTTGCATCACCACATGAAAGTGGTATCAAGCTCTAAAGACAAAAACTATTCACTTCTACAAACCAAGCAGCAGGTAAACAACTGGTGGTACCTTCCAGAGGAGGAGGCGGGACTCCAGTGGAATCTGCAAACAGCCTTGATGGATTGTGAGGTCTATCATTTGACCTCCTAACACACTTAATCACCTTAACCATGATGGTATTTCTTATCTTGAACAACAAGTAGACCACTACATACATGTAATAACATTTCGATCTGTAACTGCACCCAGGTAACTTCTACAGCATTTACCCTGAAAGACCTCTCCTCGCAGCCTCCAAACACCACACATCACACAAACAGCTGTTGCAACACATGCTGCTCAGCCATCAGCTTGTATATGCGGCTGTTTAAACAGGCCTGAAGGCCTTTCATATCACTACAGACAAACTCTAGCACATATGGACCAACCAATAAAGCCCTAACCTCCGACACAGACACATGACCTTAATCTCCCAAACGCGAAGTGCAGCAGGAAAGAATTTAACAATGTAAAAACACAACAAAGAAAACTTACACATAATCACTCTCACCACAAGTTCTAAACATTCCTGATCTGCTGTTGATGAAATGCTTAGCTTTGTTGTAGTGAGTGATAAACTTCAAAGGACACAGTTCAAAACGGCATTATTATTGCAACCTAGTCAATCCAAAATGCTTCTTTCTGATTTCTTTGGTTAAATAAAAAACAACAACAAATAAATGAAAAGGAAAGAAAGAAAGTAGAAGAAGAAGAAGAAGAAAACAATGTGACTGACTGCAGGTAAGCAAGTTGTAAGTGCACATTGAAAAAAATGATAATAATTTCACTTTTTTCAACTTCTGTATTCAAGTAACTTCTTAGTTTTAATGTTTTAATATCTTTACATCAGCAAGTGCACAAATGTCATGCCCTGGCATTTGTCTCCTTTAGATCAATGTTTTGTTTCCACCAACTCACTTTAAAAAAAAAAAAAAAAATCATAGCTGTTGACAGATAAAATTCCTGCTTTTCGCTCCAAAATTTCAGAACGAGAATTTAGTGTTCAGCAACCGCAAACACTATATAAGCTGCCACGGTAATGATGCTGGTCAGAGCAGCGAACCATGAACTAAAACCATTTATAAAGTTTCAGAAAGCTGATGTGGACTACAGACCTGTATAATAATGCTTTGAGACAAATTCAACTTATCTTCATTACTGACATAGGGGAAGAAGCGTGTGCATGCTAGACAGAACGCCGCTCCTTGCAGGGCCAATACACAGAAACAGCCATTCACATTCACATCTGTGGTCAATTTAGAATCACCAGTTGACCAAACCCAATGCACTTTTTTGCATTGTTGCAGGAAGCCAAAGTGCTCATGGAAACAAGTCCACACAGAAAAAACCCCCCAAAAACACAGAGCCTTCTTGCAGGCAGCTAACCACCCCACCACTGTGGTCACCACCAGAGTGATGATTATTCTATGAGCAACCAGTTTCACTTTGTTACACACTGTATCCCACTGTCCACTGGCATTGGTAAAATTACCATCATGCATTAAGCCAAGTTTTTGAAGTGCTTACCTTGACCAGATCCTGAAGGTATACTCCAGTATGGTTGCTCTAGTCCTACTACTGTAGAGATGCTTGAAATGGAGATTTATTTAATATCAAACATTATTCTCATTTGGCTTTAAAATCATTTTTTATATATATTAAGTAATTTACAGTACTAGATTGGGAAATTAATAAAAAGGAAATCAACTTCACTGTTCATAATTTACATTTAGGTTAGCCACTCTTTAAACACATATGCAACACCGTATCACACATAGCTGTATATCTTCTCATCATTTTGTGCAGTTTTCCATCACCAAACGCCATGCAGTTCTTTGGCAGGCCTCCAAATCGTGTGGACCAATTTAAGAGATTAGACCCACAAAAAGCACACAAGACCAAGACAAATGGCCCCCACCTGATCTCCCCCTGCATAGCTTTTGGCATCGCAGTCTGCTATAGAGACGTCAAGTAGTGCGAGAGGGAATGTGAAACCTTAGCATGTTTCCCATTTGGCACGTTCCTGAGGCTCCAACACAGTTATGAGGCCACTTCATAGGAGTGTAAACTGTGTATTTAAAAAGCCGTCATTGTGGGACTAACACTGGCCCTGGTGTAGGTTGTTAGAATAACTGAATGACACAATGGTTTCTTTTCTAAATAAACAGATGTGGGCAGGCTGTTAAAACCTTCATTTTTTTCTCTTCCTCTGCATGTCTTTCTCCCCTCCTCCATCACATCTGTATGTCCCCCCCCCCCCCACACACACACACACACACACACACACTCACTCACTTTCTTGCTTGGACTCTCACCCTCTCTCCACCCTCCATCCATATGTCTAAGAAAGGCAAAGGGCCGGTTTCCTCATGCAGCTGTTCAGTACAAGCGGCCCTCTATTCCAGCCTCCACAGTGAAGTGATACTAGTCGTCTGCTCAGGCTGATTAATTGCGTGTCATTCTTAACTCCTGCAGGACCACTGCGGCTCTGCAGTTCCTTTAAAATACCCCACCACTCCACCTCCTTCCCCCATGCTGCACATAGAGGAAATGAACTCACCACAATCCAGCTGCCACTGGACTCCTATCAAATATAATTCTCAGTGAAAGATTACTGTGTGGATATCAAAAAGGTCGAGGCTGGTCAAAATTATAATAATTCATAAGTTCTCTGAACGGCTGGTGAAAAGCAGTTTACTCTACAATAACTCAGTTTCATTAAAAGAGAGAGAGAGAGAGAGAGAGAGAGAGAGAGAGAGAGAGAGAGAGAGAGAGAGAGAGAGATCAGAGAGAGAGAGAGAGAAGCAGTATTGTCAGGATCTCTCCTGACAATACTGCTTCAAACTGAAGCTGGAACTGAAATCAATATCAAATTCAGTCTCATTTCATTTCATTTCATTTTTAAGCCATATTCTGTGATTTAATAAAAAAAAAAAAAAATCTATACAATATCTATGCACATACACTTGTTACTGCATATCAGTACAAATTTTCAGTGCATCTGTTTTCCATCGGTCTGTACAATATAAATCAATAAATCTTAATCTAAATTTATAACGTATAGAATCTGAGATAAACAATGTCAAATCAAATCACAAATCAAATCACTTTTTATTGTCACATCACATGTGCAGGCACACTGGCACAGCACATGCGAGTGAAATTCTTGTGTGCGAGCCCCACAAGCAACAGAGATGTGCAAACACAACAACACAAACGAGCAAAATACAAGAATGGCCAACCTGAAACTAATAAATATATGTACAATATATAATAGTGTATGCATTTCTGGATGTGTATACTAAATATTTTCCTACGTGTGTGTGTGTGTGTGTGTGTGTGTGTGTGTGTGTGTGTGTGTGTGTGTGTGTATATACACATTTTTACAAATTAAATAGTAAAAAAAATAAATAAATAAAAAAAATAAAAATAAAAATAATAATAATAATAAAATATACAGAGTTGAATATGTGCAAAACAAGTGGCATTTATATACAGTGTGGAGTGCATAATGTTGAAGTTCCAGTAGTGAAGCTGAGGTGTCTATGACGTGTTCAGCAGTCTGATGGCCTGATGGAAAAAGCTGTCTCTCAGTCTGCTGGTACGGGACCGGATGCTGCAGAACCTCCTTCCTGATGGAAGCAGTCTGAACAGTTTATGGCTGGGGTGACTGGAGTCCTTGATGATCCTCCCCGCTTTCCTCAGGCACCGCTTCCTGTAGATGTCTTGGAGGGAGGGAAGCTCACCTCCAATTATCCGTTCAGAGCACCGCACTACTCGCTGGAGAGCTTTGCAGTTGTAGGCGGTGCTGTTGCCATACCAGGTGGTGATGCATCCAGTGAGGATGCTCTCAATGGCACAGTGATAGAAGGTCCTGAGGCTGCGGGGGCTCATGCCGAATCTTTTCAGTCTCCTGAGAAAGAAGAGGCGCTGCTGCGCCTTCTTCACTGTTTTGTTTGTGTGTACTGACCACGTAAGATCCTCAGCCAGATGTACGCCAAGGAACCGGAAGCTGCTCACTCTCTCCACAGCAGCGCCGTTGATGGTGATGGGGGTGTGTACTTCTCTGCACCTCCGGAAGTCCACTATCAACTCCTTTGTCTTTGCGACGTTGAGGGTGAGATGGTTGTCTTGACACCAGTGGGTCAGGGCGCTGACCTCCTCCCTGTAAGCCGTCTCATCACCGTTGGTGATAAGACCCACCGCTGTAGTGTCGTCCGCAAACTTCACAATGATGTTGGAGCAATGTCGATGTACATATTAAATAAAAGGGAAAAACTGTCAGGACCTTAGCAAATAAATATATTGCACAGCAACATACCAGCAGAAAACTGCACTGTCCTAAATACACAGTCCCTGAACAGTTTCAGAAATATATCAATAAATGTATAAAACACAGAACGTAGATTAGCCACTCTATTTCAAGATTTAGTCCACAACATTGTCAGGTCTCTACTGATATTTTCTCTGTTCCTCCTCCTTTTGGGGAAATGAATTTCCTGATGTAGAAAACTTTGCTTGACCTGATTTTTGTATTAATTCTTATTTGCTGCGGTTGTTTTCTTTTCCAGTATTCAAATGCAGTGGCTGTGAAAAAGTCAGTTCTATATTAATTTGTGACCTACTCCAAACAATGGCCTTTTTGAAGCAAGTGTACAAACTGGAGCAAATAAAAGCAGAAAAAAATGAAAAATTTCTTTTGTTTTGGAACTTTGGCTGGAACTGAAAATATGTTAGGAGCTTGAAAACTACTGAAAAGATAAGCAAACGTATTTATGAAAACTAAGCTTGAGGTTTCTTTAAAAGTCACAACATTACAATCACTGTTTGCTAGTGTCCCCATAGTGCAAGAGTGCATTCCCAGCTGGTTCTGCTATGCTGATAAGGCATTGCTGCTGCCTGGTGACCAAATAAAAAGCATATGTCTGACATAGCATCAGAGACGCATCAATCCTCTGTGAACTCTTGACTCTGCGGAGATTACTGTGGATAAGAATGATGTGACCAGTCCATGTATTGCAGACTTTGAGGAAACACTGGAGACATTTTGGAGTATCAAAATCCATACTTGTACTTTGTAAGTTGATTGTATTTCTCATTAAAAGCCATAGCTTCTCCTTTAGCAGAATGTTTTTGACCATTTTTTGTTTTCCTATTTTAGAAAAACTGTATTCAACCTTTAGTTACTGTGGCTTTAAAATTACAAATGAAAATTATACACTATTTTCGAGATAATAAACTCTGTCCGTTCTCTCGAGTCTATGCATTACTCCTCACATGCGGTTTAAGTAGCCTTTTAAAAGACAATCAAGATACTATTAATTGCAAAGTTTCTGCTGAGCTGAGTTGTTGCTATTTGAAGTACACAGGATTTTAATCCACAAATTCCCTTTTTTCACCTTCCTTTTTTGTTCTTGATAAACAACTTGGCTTTTGGCTAAGGGTTTAGTGTAGACAGCTCACCAAGATGACATGTTTTAGACAAGAGCTGAGGAAGAACAGAACAAAAAAATTGTAAAAAATACTCTGTTGAACCAAATATCAAATAAAGCAAATCTCTAACATGAGATTGTGTTCCCACAGCACCCTGTGAGATGTATTTTGGATTGTGAAACAGCAAAGGGACAAAGCTCTGCAATCATAACTACATCAGTTTTTTGTGTTTTTTTAAGAAGACATACGATAATGTGAAATTCTTTCCTCGAAATGTAATATCTTGGCAGAAGGAGATTTCAATATTAATGCAAAACAGTCTACACACACACATTGTAATGGACTGGGATTTTCAAAAGTACTTTATTAAATCATTTCTCAAGTACAGGTTCAGCATATTGGTTGTGAAATCTGAAATATCTAAGATAAGGTGGATTAAAATCCAGTACATCAGGATGAGTCATTCGTATACCCTGAAGGCCCACTCATAGGTTTCCCAGCATTTTTCTTCTGAGTAGGAATTCACACTTGCAAATGTTAAACAAAAAACACCTCGGTGCTGATGTTTTGTCACAACATCCTCCGTCAGTATCTGCTTTCAGCCGATAACAGCCAGGCAATAACTCTACAGGGGCCCCCAGATGGCTTTGGACAGATTCATCACAACTAACACCCCAGGTCAGCTGCAGGTAATCCATCAGGGCAGGGAGCTAATTCAGCAGTGTCAGGTAGGAGCAAAATAAGTCTGACTTTTTCCTGCACTCAGTTCAGGCAGAGGTTATCTCTCTTCTGATGCAGTTTACGGCTTCTTCCAAGTATTTAGCCCTGTGCACACGTTGTCCCTTGATAAAATAGGGTTCGATGAAACACTTAAAGATAGATAAAGGTTTGCATGAAAGTATGTGTAATCTGTAAAAGAGGTTACATACACAGAGAATGTTTAAATCGCTGCTATTATTCTCTTACAGCACCCATTTACTCCCAGGAGAAAATGCTCTCACTTACTCTCATGAGTGTGCTGTGTGATGTGGTAATGGACTTCAATATCAGGAACAACTGACAAAAGTAAACCACTCAACAGCTTCATTACTCAGCACTCTGGGCAACTCCTAACATGGCTGTTAAGTGAGCCATATGAGCTGAGGAGGATCCCATGCTCTTGCATCTCAGTTGCTCACAGCAACTCCTAACAAACAAATCCCACAGCCTTCAATAATGATTGGAAAGAATTAGGCAACAGTTCAATCTAGAAAAAAAAGTCTTCTGTGAACTTTTACATCAGCAGCAAGAGAAAAATGACCAACAAGCCATATTTAATCTTCCAGCAAGAAAGTTTTTTTCTCTAAAGCGCACCTATTATTTCCTTATTTTTAGTAGTTTATGTTACAATGGTAGGTGCACATATTAAACATAGCCAAGGTTTCAAACAATGAGGTCAACGTGCAATCCCTATGAGCCATAAGCTCACATAAGACACAGCTCCCAGCAGCGTTTCTATTCTTAGATCTTTATGATGAGAGAAAGGGATACCCTTAATATAGCCTTAATATAGCCATCTTCTGCTTAAATCTGTGGCTATGATCACATCAGCCTAGGAAGAGAAACTGAAACGACTTGTGTGAGGGAGAGCAGATGCACTGAGAAGACAGACAGAGAATGAGAGCGGAAGAAGATAACAGGTGTGCATGTGCATGAATGCACAAAAACATACACTAATACTGTATTATCATTAAAAAAAAATTCCAACTCTCCAACTTAAACTCCATTTAAGGTTCTTAAGAGCATTTAGGGAAGTTATGATGGTATGATGGTATGACATTCCTGTATGTCTGATTACTGAAGAAAGAAGAAAAAAGCAAAAAGCTGAAAAGATCCTGGTGAGCATTATGCCAGAAAGCATAAAGTTTTTCTGTGTTGGGAGGGATGTGTTGCCTGAGTGTACTCTCATTATTGATGCTAATAATTAAATTATTCTGCCTCAGTAACAGCCAAGGTTTTTCAGTTAAAGTGGATACCCTTTATGAGACAAAAAATGAACCACTATGTCTCTGGGAACAAAGTCTTAAAATTAAGTCAGCAAACTCTTTAAATCACTATTTAAAACTATTAAAAGTAAATCAAACACCACATAAAAGCTAAATTAGGAGTAATAAGGTCCAATAGCATGTGTTTAGTTGGCAACATTAAAGAACTGTACTGGCCTGGATTGAAAGAAGAAAACACATAGAAGTGCATCATTTGCACAGAATATATAAATTTCAGAAGGATATAGTTCTTGGATTTAAATATGAGTTAACCACAAACCTTATTGTTTAACTGATAAGGCTTGTGATTAACTGATGAGAGAAGCTAAAACCTGAGGTGGAGTAACACTCTTGCTACCAGAGGAGCTTTTTCCTTTAAGGAACACAGCCTAACTCAATTGGATCGTTAAAATTCAGGGCCAGTCTTAACATTAATATTAAGAATGGACTATCAGACATTTTCTAGTAAAGACTCTTGAGACAACAACTGATAGAAGGATGCAGACTAATGGCGAGGCCACATCTCCACTCTATTAAATACAATATCCATCATTACAAGCGACACTGAGGCAAAGGGGACATTTGGCATAATTGTGGCCATTTCCTGGACCCAACCCCGCACCCTGGCTGTCTCTATACATGGAGTCTGGCAGTCTGGGCCCATATAGACAGTGCAAGCACACACATCCATCCAACACACAGCAGACCTCTAATCCAACTGTGAGAGAAGCTGAACAATCTGCTCCTTCTTCTGGCGTTCCCTGTCCAGACATATTTTCTCCTCCAATCTGTCCACCCCAAATGAAGATAAAGGGGAACACCACAGCCTGATTTATCAGTCAACATGGAACTATCTGAAAGTCCCTTCTAAAGATTCCTGGATAATGTCAACTTGAAGACCCTTCTCTACCCCTGCTGATTTATTTTAAACTCTCTCCTCCAGACATATTCCTGACAATACTCAAGAGCACTAATGATAAGGCCAGAATTTCAAAGTTAGTACTCAAGGGTCTCTATTGATGTTGTTACTATAACAACATGGCTAACCGTGGACTTTAGATTACTGCAGAAGAACCTGTGATAATAACTATAAAAATAAGTTGACAGTTTCTTCTTAGTAAATGCCTGAAGTGATCTCTTATGTGAAGAATGCCAGAGAGTCCACAGTCAGGTTGTTTAAATTGGAAAATAATATAAAAATCGCTATAGGCTTCAGTTAATAAAGCTGTTTGCAGTGTTAAAATCTAATTTTGCCTGGGCATGTTTGCTGATCAATACAAATAATTTTACAAAATGATATCATATAATATAATGTGAAATACAGTTTTCCATTACTTTTTACCAGAGGGCCACAGATCATTTATCCAGTGACGAGCTGATTTTATTTTTTTACTTTCAAACTCCACAGACATAAACTTGTGCAAATTGACAATTAAATTTGTTTTAGTGACAGTGGCCCAGCAAATAACACAATATTTATGATGGACCTTTATTTTTTTATATGTATGATACATGCACAAATTAATCACACACAAGGGAGAAAATGAAATTGCTAGTTCCCACATTAGCCCAATTGATGTCAATCAGCACAGTTCAGTCCACAAAAATGTGATTAAATAAAGCTACCCTGATATTAACTGTAACTGGCATCAATTCTTCTTCTTGCTAGAGATGTGTTAATGTAACATCCGATATCTGCTGAATCTCACAAACGTGTTTTGACAAATCTGGCATGCAGTGGCAGCTTTTGTTTTGTTTTGGAGTTTTTTCCCCAAGCACAGTCAGCAGGATGATAACCATGTAATCGGTTTAATCTCCTTTACGAAACACGTACAAGACAAAAACACAAAAAACAGGTTAATGTACAACAGCGGGAAACTGTCACAATTTAGGTCTTATCACTTGCTGAAATAGTGACAGTTCGTTTGTGTAAATGGATGTTGCTGATTTCATTGGAGTATTGCATGCTTCCATTTCACTAACAAATTGGACCACAAGCATAAAAGACAGTAGAATTGAACCAGCAAAATTAGCTAACTGTATGTTTCCGCTGTCATCAGGTTTGTTTGGGTTTTTTTGTTTTTGGTGTTTGTTTGTTTTTTTGTTTTGTTTTTTTATAATGACCCATTTACACTGCTGTGCAAAAACGTTGAGGCAAGCACCATTTTTTGTATTTCGCCAGGAAAATTGGAAATATAAGCAGTGATTTATTGAAACATGAGCAAACATACACAGAAATACATTAAATAAGACAAAAAAAAAGAGTTTTCATTGGGTGTTTTATTTTGTTTTCTGTCAGGGATAATTTCACACTGCTTTGATAATGTTGAGAAATACTTTAAAATGCCTTTTGTTCAAGACCACTTTAAAAAAAAATTACAAGAAAGCAAAAATACAAAGAAATAAGACTTTTCCACATATGCTGAGCAAACACTCAACTGGTGAATAGCCTTAAGTTTAAAAAGACTGGTTCCATTTCAGCTAAACACTATAATCAATTCCTCCTTACACAGAAAAGGTCAGCATGCCTGGTCCTTAAATCTTTGATATGCACCACACTCAGGTCTTATCATAAAAGCATTTTCTATGGTTTAGTAAGTCTGCTCAAATAGGAAGAAAGATACCCGGAGTTTGCTTTGAACTTCAGATAACATGGTCTCCACATGTGTGCCAAGTGTGTGTGTACGCGTGCGTGCACTTCTACTTCAAAATAAAATTAAGCATAAGAAACATTTGGCATTTAAGCACAGAGCACTTTTCTAAATGTTGTTTTTTTCTTATACAGGCATTATGGAAGAGAAACACAATTAGGTACAGTGTATTTTTAATTTGCTCAGCCACAGATGTTAAGCATCAGCACACTCACATAAAAAATATAGTAAACATTGACCAATTTGCCACATCATGGTGCAGTTTATCTTGATTATAATGTTCTTCACAATCTAAAATTCATTCCACAGGCAAACTTTCCTGAATGAAGATTTCAGAGCCTAAAGCATTCTTTCTAAGTGACCTGATTTTTCCATTAGCCTCCACTCAACTTTCTGTTTTAGAGTTTGGGGAAAAGCAAAATCTGATTCACTCATCTTCCAGTTTCCCTACCTGACAGGAGCAGCTGCACCTCATGACATATAGACGATGTCATTTCCAAAATTCCTTCAGTGCTGCACTGCTCTCACCATTTCTGTCAACACTCAATATGATGTTCTAATTTTACCAAGGCTGGTACACCTGTGCACACTGAGCATTCACTGTGTTGGTCTCTTCCCTATATTATCAGTTGAAACTGGCAGATCCTAAATGTCTGTATCTATTTATAACAGGAATGTTTACTAGTTACTAGTAAACTAGTAGTTACTAGATGAATTTAGTAGTCACTTAAATGAGGGAATGACACACACACACATATATATGCTAATATACATAGACAGATAAACCTACAATTATGATTTACAGGCACAGACAGCAGCCTGATACCAGATAACACGGGGAACCCCTTGGAGTTCCCAACACCATATGCAGAGCACCAGATCCTCATGTTTTGGCTGCACAAATACAACTCACTGCATGAACAAGGAGCACCATTACCAGTGCAAAATGCAGAAGTTGGACAATCCACAGGACAAGGTACTAAGTGGAGAGGTAAGTGAATGGCACTGGGGACCGAAGCCTGCAGGTATCCAAACAGAGTTTGTTATAAAAAAATAATATCGCTATTCAAACTTGTCTTCCACAAGTGAACTAAGCAAAAGGGCCACTGACTCAAACAGAAGACACTATGGCTGACAAAGAACCAAATAGTCCAACATCCTGAAATTTCCTCACAAGATGGGAAGCCAGAGCAGGACACAAAGACTTATCAGTACAGACCTTTGTGCTGCCAAGATGGTTTTGTATGCAACAGACCCCATGCATGGCTAATCTGATGTTGACATAAATTTGACTAAATCAGAAGTACAGTGATTTGCCTCGTGGATTGTGATTTGACCCAAAAAAAGATTGTGATATGATCTTTTGGCCAGACTGCCAACCCCCTACCTCCAAGGTCTTGTTAAGGCCATGGAATGAGCTGTACAGCCCTTTAGGTAATGGCCTGGGGATGTGCTGGAAAGGAACTCTAGCCTTCTTGCCATTCCAGGCAGAGCACAGCAGGCCATGCTCAGTATCAATGGCAAAAGCAGGCAGACAGCAAGCACTGATGCATAAAACATGAGCCTGAGAAAGTTAGGACAACTGAGTCAATTATCATTTTTGGAAGGACATGGAATAAGTTGCTGCAACAGATAGTATAAATTAGCGCTTGGAAAACCATATAACCATATAACGAAATAATTGGGCATTTTGAACCTGTAGCACAAGCTGAAAGTCTAGAAAACAGACTCAGTCATTAGAAAATGCCAAACAGCTAGAGACCATAGACAATGACACTTCAAGACTTTCGCATAAAAAACAATAACTTGTGAAAAATGGCTTTGTTAAGGAGTGTTAATGCTAAGACAAACACATATAAACAAGCATGTAGTCAAACTACTGTGTAGTCCACAAAGATACTGCAGTTTTGTATAAATGCAGACGAGGCCAAGAAAGTTGTTTTGGTTGAAACCATATGGGACTCATTTGCAAGGGAACTTCTGGCATCAATTTCAGGGCCTGGTTTTGATGTGCAGATAGGCACAGTACACATTTCGGTCAACAAGAAACGATTCCAAAATAAATGTGTCACTGTCACTATAATAGCGAGGAAAATTCCAAACCTAAACCATAAGCACATTCAAGTTATTTTTTATTATATTTTTCCATACCTCAACAGAAATATGAGGAATTGGCTTAGCCCATACTTTCTACTTATTCCATTCTAAAGTCAAGAAAGAAATAAAATGTCAAAAGTTTCAATATATTTTGTCTATAAAGTTAAAAGCAGCTTTTTATGGCAAGATATTGCAGTAATTTTTTTTTAAGTTTAAAAACAATTGTGACTGTAAAGTTACAGTAAATGTTTCACACTCCAACTTTAACAGGCAGATTTGTGTCTGCTTTCCTCTCCTACTTGGATCAAAATTAGTCTAGGGGCCTGTTCTGGGAGAACTTAGGCTCCAGCAGGGACCAACACAAGGTTTAAGTCAAAAACTCTTTTGTTGCATCAGCTACTCCTGGAGTCACCTTAAATCTTTAAAAACTGTTTTAGATAGAAGCCTCTTTGTGACTGACGAAATTAAGCTGCAACATCTAAAAAATGGAGCCAAACAACCATTTGTGAGGAGTCTACTGATTCAAGTTCAGCTGGATTACCATATACTATTTTACTTAGGCTTTTAAGCTGTTTAGTTAAGTTTCTAAGTATCTGAAAAGGCAAGGGTCAATTTGAACACAGTTCTCACAGTGAAAAACAAGCACACAGTGTTGGCCATGGGTCCCCAGAGCACTCAAGTGTAGTTGCCCAATCAGACTCCACACGAAAAACAAAATTTACTACTAAAAGTACATAAAATTGCTGCCGATTATGGTGAGTGATGGTAATTCAAATAATGCACTTCTTTGATAATGGCACAACACATCTGCCTTCTTGTAATCTGGTGTGCTGCCCTTGAAACATGAGCGGTTTACTGTAATGCCCTTACCATGATGGCCATGATGAGATTACAATCTGGGTAGCGATGAGAATGCCAATTGCTTTAGATGTGACGAATTACAAGGAAAACAAGGCATGCACATACACAAACACACACATATAGTAAAAATGCAGACTGTATGGCACCAAAATGTGCAGCATTACATAGCTCACGCTTTGTGAGAGCACAAACAGTGCCCCTGACTGGACCATAAAAAGTAAACGGTACTTATAGTGCACTGAATGAAGACACTATAGATGAAAACTAGATTAAATATTGAACCTTTTTCAAATTTCCATAAGCCAAGTTCTAGCTCTGTTAAAGCTGAAAGAAACAGCAGAAGCTCTTCAGCCAAAACTACCTTTAAGCTTAAGTAGTTTCATGGCAGATTCAGAAATCTTTCTCTAAACTCTGTAAGCAGTTTTCTTTGAAAAGGATAGAGCGAACATTTTCTTAAAGACTCAAATGAGTCAAAAAGCTTGTGCAAAAGCCTTGACCCTCCCTTTCCCTAAATCTAAATGTAGTATATAAGGCCAAAACAGTGTTTGTACAATTCTAACAAGCCTGAAAGTCAATATTTTGTATGACCACTTTTATTCTTTGACACAGTCTGACTGCAAGTAGCTAAGTAGCTTTCACGTCACTTATGCCAAGATTTCAGCTGACTGCTTTTTTGGAATCACTTCATTGGCACAAAAATGGCAAAGATAAAATTTTTGTTGTTTTTTGGCATTTTTCTTAGATTGGACTAAAGAAATGGAAACAAATTATGTGTTTTTGCAAGAAGCAGATAGCAAGAAAACTGCAAAAGATAGCATTTAAAATTGGTTCTTAAGTATGTTATCTCTTGGTGCCTTCTCATTCTTTAATGATTCATACATCATTATTAAGTGGCGAAACAAATAATACATCCCAGGTACAAGGATATGACTGAAAATGAATGAAAAACAGCCAATGTCTAAATACAAACTTTGAAATACCGTCAGAAAGCCCAGAGAGCCATTGTTCAAGACCACTTCCAAAATTTTACAAGTCTGGCTCCATGGAAGTAAAATATAAAGAAATGCGGGAAGTCTTTATATTTTGTGTTTTACATTTTAGATTCTTCAGTTGCACACTCTTGGCATTCTCTCGATGAGCTTCATGAGGTAGTCACCTGAAATAGTTTTCTTTTCTTTCTTTTCTTTGTTTACTTTCCCTGTAGGGAAATTACTCTCTGCATTTAACCCATTCACTCACTTGCTTGTGTTTCTTGGCCCAAACAAATCTCTTCTGCTTGTTGCTTTTCCTTCGTGGCAGCTATTTGAGCATAGAAGCCTGATTCATTCAGTCTACTCTGAACAGCTGATGTAGAGATGTGCCTGCTAGAACTGCAGAGGTGACTCTCAGTCTTCTTTTCCTTGGGCAGTCCTCCTGTGAGCCAGTTTCATCGTAGCGCTCGATGGTTTTTGCGACTGCACTTGGGGACACGTTCAAAGTTTTATCAATTTTCTCAACTGACTGGCCTTCAGTTCTTAAAGAAATGACAAAGTGCTGTTTCTCTTTACTTAGCTGATTGGTTCTTGCCAAAATATGAATTCTAACAGTTGTCGGGCTATCAGCTGTGTACCAATCTGACTTCTGGGTAACGCAACTGATGGTCCCAAACCATTGAGAAGGCAAGAAATTCCACAAATGAACTCTGACAAGGCCCATCTGTGAAGTGAGAACCATTTCAGGTGACTACATCATGAAACTCATTAAGAGAAGGGGAATCTACTTTGAGGCATCTAAAATATAAAACATTTTTAGAGTTAATTATCTGTTTTTTCTTCCCTACATAATTCCATACATCTTGCTTGATATATTTGATGTCTTCAGTGTGTATCTACAATGTAGAAAGTAGTAAAAATAAAGAAAACAACATTAAATGAGAAGGTACATCCAAACTTTTTACTGGTAATTTACATCCCTTTAGTATTTTTTAAAATACAGTTTAGCATAACAAATTACCTCTAACATCACTCTTAGGGTTTGCCTAGCAAAAGTCTTTTAAAATCAGTTATAAACAAGTTACAGCAAATGTAAGAAGTGAAGGTGTTAGGTTTGAAGAACATTTGGAAATCCTTTCAACTAACTGCAGACAGAAGGTAAAACCCTGCTGGAATTTCTTCATTTCAGCTGAATTTGACAGATTTAAATCAAAGTATATCCACAAAACTTCTGTCTTTCTGTACTTCATGAAACCCTAATAAACCACAAAGAAGGCTTGTTCTTTGAACAACAACAAAAAAAGCATGCAGTGCCTTCTTATTCTGCAGCCGATGTCTCTTTCAACCTGTAACTTCAGTCTACCAGCAGCTGCACACCCGCATGAAACTGCCTCCATTAGAGATTCACTGCCTGCATCAATCAGAAAGACAGAGAGAGATTAAGGATGCAGTGCAGGCTGCTGGCATGCACTCGCAAGTCAGATTTCACATTAACATAATAATCAGATGAGATATATGGGATCTCTAACATGCACTGAGACTCTCACTATCTCAAATAAAAAACCGTAATCTGAGGTCGTTTAAACAGTGAGAAATTACAGAGATCTTATTAGAGATAAGATAAAGATGAATACTCATTTTCTATGCAGTCTTGTGAAAAGCCAAGTGCACCATTATTGCATCCATGTGAAACAGCCAGTTCCTGATAATCAAATGTACTTGATTAACTGATCATCAGCAAGTGAGGCTGTCTCAATAAAGCTGAAGAAGACTGTTCAATTCTCAGAAAAACAAAAAAACAAAATCCCAAGAGTACATCTCAGCCTTGACTCTGTCAACCATGGTGGTAGAAGGGTGATGATTTGTGCTTGTTTTGCAGCCAGAGCACTTAGGCACCGTGCAGTATACTAAAGTATTCTAGAGTCAAATGTGAGGCAATCGGTCCAACAGGTAAAGCTTGGTCAAAACTAAGTTGTGCAATCAGAAAATGATGACAAGCACACCAACATCTCTAACAGAACGGCTCTATTTCTTTTTCAGTCAATGTCCCACTCAAAGTCTCAGCATGACTGAAATGCTGTGGTGGGCCTAAACACAGCTGTACATAAATTAATGCGCACAAACATTAAGTAACAAAAGCAATATTGTAAAAAGGAGCTTGCTAAAATTCCTAGACAATGATGTGAGAGATTGAATAAAGTCATGCAGAAAATGAGTATTTCAATGAGTATTGCTGCTCAAGGTGGTTCTGTAAGCTACTGAATCACAGGGTGCACTTAGGTTTTCATAAGACTGCATAAATTTCCTGTAAAAACCCTTCTTTTTCACATGACTACATTTATAGCAGCAGGAAAAAAAAATCCACTGCCCACATTACTCATAATGAAGCAAAATGTCACTCAGTGCAAAGCTGTGGGTAATCAGTGTGTGTGTGTGTGTGTGTGTGTGTGTGTGTGTGTGTGTGTGTGCGTGCTTGCGTGCGTGCTTGCATGGGTGCCTGTGTGTGTATTTTAATAGTTTTTGGACATGGCACCAACCATTTAGGCTCTGGGCCCATATATGATACTAGTTACTTGGATAACTGCTTGTTGGTTTTGCTCTTTTGACTGGATTTTCTGTCAAAAGAGTAGAAAATAAGAGCTGTGAAAAGGGAAACTGCGCCACTGTCAGTTGCTGGTACATATTTGGAGAAGTGGTAAGTTTTAAGATTTTTCTGTAGTTAATATCAATTCACATTTATAACTTGAAAGTAAGGGCCAAATACTTGAAGGGAAACAGGATACCTAAACTTCTGTCGGTGACAGCTGGTCAGGGAGAGCCAAGAGAGAGAGGGGGGATGCAGCTGCAGCCTTGCTGCATGATGGTAGGGGTCTAGAAGCAGATGGAGGCTATAGACTGACTGCAACATGATAGCCATTTTGAAATACCCACATGTTTTGGTTTTTTTTAAATAAATAAAATCACTTTTTTTCCTTTGTGTTCAACCAACCTTTTATCTTATGCTGTAAAGGTTACACCTTTTATCCAGATGACATTTTGTTGTCCTTGAAACCACTTCCTGTACTTTACGTCTTTATTGCTCTGCTTATTGTGCTGTGTTAGAATCCACTATTTTAAGAGTTTCTGTCATTCTGCAAAGAAAATTTAGATTCCCTTGACTAGAGGTGTAAAATAATTGTGTATTACATTTCAGGATTGTAATCTTGCTTTTGTCCAATGACTGCAGGTTTGCAATGACTGAAGAACTTTGGCATCTGGATTGGAGGAAACCTAATATATCTCTGCCCCAAGGGGTTTTAGGCTATAGCCTCCTAAAGCCACACTCTAATGAAACCAGCAATTTTGGTTGTACAGGAATGTTACATGAAAATTACTTCAGGCCAGTCATAGATTATCTGTCTGTAAAGAGAAATAAGCTACTGATTACTGAAATTTGTAAGATGTGCTTCCCTGATAGCTTGTACTAGTTCTGTTGTCAAGAAGAACATGAATACAGAAAGAAAATAGTTTCTCAGTTGCTATGTTGCACTGTGCTCTTCAGACTTTGTTTCTACATTAATTAAACTGCACTTTAAGTTCCAGCAATTGTGTTGCTATGAATTTCACATTATCATAAAGTATGTGTATTTCTTGCAGCACTGGGAAATTTCCATTAGCCTAAGCCTTTAGTCGAGACCAACAACATTATCCAGTAACCTCGACATTTTTTTCTGTAATTGCACAATAATACAGACGATAGTATCTCAAATCAAGCTCTAGGACTTGGAGCCACAGTGGGGTGAAAGAGATATTACAGGCTGAAAGTGATAAAGGAGAAACCTCCCTCACTGGCCTGAATGTGACCCAGACCTGCTGTTTCTCAGGGAGGTCAATCCCAGGAGTCTTGGAACCCAGAAACTCACACGAATTTTATCAACTCTTCAGCCAAATCTGTTTGATTACTTCTACATTTCTCATGTTTGTCTTCTTTGACAGCTCTGGGAAAAGTGAAAACTGCACTGAACTCAATTTGGGAATATTACAAATGCCCTTTTCACATCACAGATTGTTTCTAAAAATACAACTAAATCATTTATTTCTGTGTAAGTTTTGATAGTTAAAGGAATAAGTCAGCTTTGAAATACATTATGTCATTAATAATAGATTTTCAGCCAGTGATTATCAAGCACACATTATTTTCCAGACACTGACTATTTAATGTTAATGTTTTTAATGTTACCAGTTCAAAATTTCAGTTCAATACTTGATTGCAAGTCCTCCAGAAGGAACGATGACGTCAGTTGTTCTTTCTTTGTTACGACTCATAGGAGCATGATGCCAGCATGAGATATGCCTTAAATAAAGACGGCAAAAGCAATGGGTTTCAACAGTAAATACACATCTGCAAGAAGTGATGACGGCACCAGGCAGTTAGGTAGTTAATTAGTAAAGCAGATGTTAATTGCAGTGACAATGATAAGCTCTTGAGTAGATATACCAAATTTGATAGATCAAAGCACTGCAAGCACTGCTGCCAACTTCTTGTTTGACAACCTTGCTGCAAAAAACTTTGCTGGTGTCAAATCTAAACACCAAATAGAGACAGAAACTAAGAGATTTAAGAGATTTTTGTACTTTCATGAAATTCAACACTGAGCTTGTATTGATCCAAGGAATGTAAATATATCTAATTTCTGAAACGTAGGCGTATTGTTCTAAATGTAAATGAAATTTATGGTGCTAGAGTGTTTGAGATAGAGAGTCACAGTCCCTAATCGCTGCACCGGTTTTCAAAGGTTAGTACACTGCAGTTCTATAGGCTGCTCTAGATGCAAATAGCAGAATATAAGTTTCACTATTGGTAACCTAAGCAGCATCATTGCTTGCCCACATTTTTTAATGCTATGACAATGTTATGGTTAAGGTCTGGTTAGGCAAAGCCACAAAAATAACTTGGTTAGGCTTAGGGAAAGACCATGGTTTGGGTTTAGATTATGTGCTTTGCCACAGTGCAAATAGTTATTAGGAGCGGGTTGAGGAGCATGACAAAAGAGTTCAGTGTTGACTTGGACTTCAGGTTCTCCAAAATTGAATTCAATTGAGCATCAATGGATGCATTTAGAAAAAAAAACGCTGCCAACATCTTGGTCCTTGAAACCACAAGAGACTTTCAGCGAGTCTTGTGGAGCTTCAACTGGTCAGAGTTCGCTTTGGCAGCACAAGGTGGACCCACACAATATCAGGATTAGGGATGCAGCTGGTTTTACTGTTGTGACTACTTAGTGTAAATGTTGTTAATCTTCTCATCTAACTTTTAGCCCGGAAGATATTAAGCGTATTCCACAAAATTAAGAAATCCTTTGAGTCAAATATTGGTGTCTATTATATCTAACATCGCAGCTCACTTTACCATAGTTATGTTCCATTAATGATGTAAATTTGGAATACTTTCTTTGCATAGCAATAATCCCTAAACAGCATGTAAATGTTTCTATATGTTACCCTAGGCTGGACATGAGTTACAGCTGCTATAATGTGGTGGCTGTTTCACTTTTATCACTCCAATTATAGTTAAAAACATGACGCCTACATAAGTGCCTGCTTGAATGTTCACTGGTCAGAGGGAGAGAAAGGGAGAGAGGCTGCTGCAAAGGGAAGCATACGCTCGACATTGTGAAGTGAAGGTTTATGAAGAGCCTATCCTCTCAGCAGGAGATGTTTTATTAGCGGTGTTTAAATGACCAGCTTGTTAAACATCAAGCGGCAGGCGGGCAGCCAGGCTACTGCGGCCTATAGGATCCGCTGCAATGCTACAACGCTGGCTTTTTTCACCCTCTTCTGAGCTTTATTTGACATGCTAGTGTGTAGACAGGGTTGTTTCAAGACACAATAATCACTTTCAACTTAATGTGAAACCTTATTCCCACCTGTGAGTGTGTGTTAGGTCTCAGGTGGTTCTAGGTAGTTCAGTATCTTCACAATGTCAGAGAGAAAAAAAGCAGGAGAGGAGAAGAAGAAGTAAGATGAACAATAAGGTTTTCCTGAGGTCTGTAGGATCTTAACACTTAGACACATGCAGGGAATCCACATGAAGCCTGTCATGGATATGCAGTCACGCACAAAAAGCCTAAATTAACATTTTTAATTAAATCAAAAGCCCCCTTTTGGCATGTTAGTGTTTAAGATGTAATGTTATTCCTTTCTAGACCATGGGAGCAAATGAAAAACAATTGATCCCCAGAGATGAGAGCTGGAGTCATGGAAAATATTGGAGATTAACTGTGTTCTTTGATGATGATGATGATGATGATGATGATGATGATGATGATGATGATGATGATGGAACATCAAGAAATAGAAAAAGATGTTAATTTATTTTAGTATACTGACCGTTATTTCTGCACAGCCTGACTGATCACTTAATTTCTTTTGTTTAAGATTCTGTTCACTGCTCATGTCAGGTTCAGCCTTTGTGTGTGTGCATGTGTGTGTTCTAATCAAAATGAATCACGTAATTACTGGATAAAGACAAAACAGGCAATATTTAAATCAGTTTTGTATTTGGCCAGAGTTGGTGTCACTACTGGTATCCTGAGGCAATAGCTGGACCCTACAAAGGTTGCACAAGTAGTCCAACCCTTTCAGTGGCATATGTCAATATGGTGCCAATGCCATATGTCCCTTCTCCCCCAACACAGTCTCAAGAGGATGGAAGACATTCCAGGAGAAAGGTAGTTATTCTAGAAGAGCTGGACAGGTCCATTAGGAGGACTGATATCTGCTCCTTTGTGCAAAGAGGAGCAGGATGAGTACAGCCAAAGCCCTACAAAATGACCTCAAGCAGGCCAGTGGGGTGTGAATGTCTCTGACAATCAGAAACAGGCTTCATAAAGGTGGTCTAAGGGCCTTCTTCTAGTTACCATGGCCTTAAAAGGCGAGTTCACCAAGCGAACTCTAAAGCAGGACCCAGGAGAGAGCAACTTACAGTTTACAAAGTTTATTAATACAATAGAGAGTTTCACTAGGGAATTGTGTGAGAGGGAGGTCTCAGCAGGGTCAGACTGGCCGCATGGATTCATGATCCAAAAGAAGAGGAGATGGGTGCTAGGAACTGAAAAGACTGAATGGCAGCACAATGGAATCACAGTTGTATTTTGAGATTCACACAATGGCCTTACTTGAAAATGGTTGGAAGAGCACTGGGGAGGCAGCCACTAGGGTAACTCAGATCCGAGGTAGTGTGAGCAGACAAGTGAATATGGAAGGTGAGTAAGTGAGTACCCCTCCATATATCCATGGAGGGGTATACAGACCTCTACAGGCTAGGGAACGTCATCCTGACTGTTGTTAAAGATTGGAATGAAACCTTGGATCCACTATCAGACCCTAAAGTGGTGCAGTTGGTCCTGGGTTCCTCCTAGTGCACAACAATGTCAGGTCTCATGCTGCGAGAGAGTGTAGGCAGTTACTGGATGATGAAGGAATTGATATTTTTCACTGGCCCCCAGTCAATGGCACCTGTCTGTCCTAAATCCAATAAAACACCTCTGGGACATTATATTTCGGTTCATCCAATGCTGCAAGACTGCACCTCGGACTTTTTATATTGATTTTCTAGGTATCTTTGAATTCAACGTTCTGTAAGTTGATAATTTTCATTTGCATCAAATAATGTGGCATCCTTTGTCATCCTATGTTCCTGTTTATTTTGATAGTCACTTGTCCTGCGTAAATCATGTTCAGGTTTGCTTCTCCTGTCTCATCGGTTAACTATGATTCCTTCTTGTGTATATATTCTCTGCGTCTACATCCGTTGGGTGTTGTGATCTCACTCATTTCCCGTATGTGTGTTCTGCCTCTTAGTTTAGGTTTAAACTAGTGTATTCCAAATGTTAGTTTTGTAAACTGTAATTCCAGCAATAAAGCTGTGTTTTTGTTTATTAGTTCAGTTTCCATCTTGCCTGTGAGTCTGCACTTTACATGACAGAAGACTGCGGCCACAATGGACCCAGCAAACTTAACCAAGTATTAGCACCAAGCAATTGCCTCCTACCTGGGTGAGTTAGGGAGGTGGGTATCTCGGTATGTGCCAGAGCATGAGTCGCCCTACTTCGGGACTTGTCTGGCCATAGGTGGCCCTCGGAGCTGCCAAACCTCATCCTCCGCTGCTTGTCCCCCGCCAGCACCTCCAGTCTCAGGGCAGTCTCAGTTCCCTCCCCCCCGCTCAATCTCCAACCTCTCCAGCCTCTTCGTCTGTCTGCTCATCTCCTCAGACACCGCCAGCACCATGGCCCTGAAGAACGGGCTCCAGGCTGTATGTTGCTGGATGTTGATCCAGAGTACTGGGATCTCACCTCAGCATACACAGCCAGACAATTTGTTGGAGGCATATGCTGCCCCAGCTCGGCAAGCTCCCTCTTCCAGGAGGAAGTGAGGCTCCCGTCAGCATCCACCCTCGCCAATACCCAAAGTCAGCGTCTCCACCTGAACCTGTCACCATCAGGTCTACTGAAACATTTGCTCCAGTGAGTAAGACTGAGCTTTCTGTTCCTGATCCAACCTGTTTAAAGACTGAGTTTTCTGGTTTCCAGCTGGCACATAATGAAACTTCTCAGCCAGCTGACTTTAAGGCTGCTTGTGGTGTGTCTGAGCCAGCTGTTTATGAAACTGAGATTTTTTTCCTTTTAGAGTTTATCAGTGGTGAAATAATATCCGGTTTTCTGCAGCCTGCTAATGATAAAACTCAGTTTAATGTATTTGCACCTGCCAAAGACAAAACAATGTCTCACAGACATTGCCTTAATGACAAGCAGGAAAAAATTGCTGCTAAGCCAGGATGTTTAAAGACTAAACAGGGTGGTGTTGTTACAACTAAAAGGTCTGAGTTCACTGCTGAGCAAGCCATTCCAGAGCTGTTTCACCACCTGGGGTCCAGGATGTAATTGGCTGTTTTTGAATACGGTACTTTTGATTTTACCTCTACAGTTCACCTTTAAAAACTGTTTACCTTTCCTTGTTTGGCGTCATTCTTTTCAGCATAACCTTGCATGTCTGAATTTACAGTTATTAACACACCTGATCTAAAATCAGACAAAAAACATAACATCAGAGTAGAAAAAAGTTACATTTTTATTGTTAAAAACCACAAACATGTTTAACAAATCATTTTCATAACTTGAAATGCAAATATAAATTGTATAAATTAAAAACCTATGCACAAGATTTGCAAACAACGTTGTTATAGTTATTTGCAACTATTTAACTAAAAATGCAGCCAATGTCTCAGTTTTAAATGGTTATTTAAAAAAAAAAAGCCTATTTACAGAACAATTTGGTGGTTCTGCATCAAATAAGATGCCACACAAATTATTTTTGCCACTCTAAACAACAGTTTCTGTCCACTATAAGCCACCGGAGCATATCACAAGCCTGATACCTGCAGGCCTGAAAACAGGAGGTGCATCACTCCTCCTGTTTTCTACCTGGAGACAGGGGCAGGGATAGCTCAGTAGGTAAAGTGGTCGCCCCATGATCGGAAGGTCGGCGGTTCGAATCCACTTAACGGCTACCCTGAGGTACCCCTGAGCAAGGTACCGTCCCTACACACTGCTCCCCAGGCGCCTGCTTAGTGGGCTGCCCACTGCTTCACTGAGTGAATGGGTCAAATGCAGAGAAAAACAAGTAATTTCCCCATGGGGATCAATAAAGTATCCATTATTATTATTTACATTGCAGTCTGCCTTTGGTGGCTTTTTGGCAGCACCTGTGACATTCAGCAGTTGCCACATTGTTTTGACACACAAAACAAAACAAATGACTACACTACACACTAACTACACAAGACAACACACTAACTACACTCCAAACAGTATTCCAGTATTCGCCATCTCTCTCTTTCTTTCGCTCGCTTGCTCACACTCTCTCTCATGCCACCGTCACTCCCAAAACTTTCCCCTCTTCCTAAACAACCAAATGTCACATGTTGCCATATAAGTTTTGGATTGCTCGACACTAATATTTTTCCACTAATAGGAAATGAGTGTTTATTTGGGGTGTTGGGTCTTGGAAAATGCAGTTTTTACCATTTCTTCCCTCAGTAAACATGACAATAGTATTCAGGAAAAAACATAGTCTGTATTTTTATTTATTATAACTCTGTGTCAAGACTGAGTAGCCGGCAATGAGAAACCCAGACCCAAAAGCAGATTCACAACAAAGGCTCAGAGCTGAGACTCCAGAAAACGTTATTAAAAATGCCGTGAAAAACAGAATAACCAAGAGCTAAGGCTATGAACGTTAATTACGAATTTGCACATTAGACTACATGAAACATGAGCTTTGAAACTCTAGACCAGGAAGGCTGGCAACATGAACTTAAAACTGGCTGGGCTTGGCAGGGAAACTGTGGCTCGAGGGTCGGCAGACTAGGGGCATTATTTGTAGGTGGAGTGAGCTGGAGGGGAAGGCGAGTGATTGTGGTCTAGGTGAGTACAGTGAGGATTGATCCTGCGGTTCCAAGCAGTAAAGCAGGAGGGCAGGCAGGTGCCGATGGATTTCATTCAATAAGAAATTACTGGCTTTGATGGAGCAAAAGTGACCAGCGTCCAGGTTGGAGAAGTTATGGTAAGATGGAGAGAGTATTTCCGTGAAATAGGTTTCCAGACGTTCTGGCGAGGGTTAGTTATGCGTGCTGGTATTAAGTACTGCTGCTCTAATCAGCTTCAGGTGGAAGCCCTGGGAGGAGTGATGATGACTCCACCCACAGGAGGAGCCCCAGGCACTTTGGAAAAACACAGACTCAGCCAGCCCATGACACTCTGGTTTTATGTGGCCTATGAGCAAAATTTAAAAACTGATATATAGTTTGAAATCCACACTTTCAACACAAGCTTAAATGGAAACTCGGGGTGGCTACATCTTGTTGCTATGTCATCTTAAATTGGCTTTTAATTGCCTTTTTTAATTGGTGCGTCAGTTGAGCCCAGAGGGTTAAATCTGCCCAGACTGGCATAGACCCCCAGTTTGTTGGCATAGACTCTGTGCATGTCTGTCAGCCTGTATCTATCTATGGCGAATGCTGAGCCAACTTTTCCGCCTGTTCCTGCTCCCAGGCCGGCTAGGGTCCAGCCTTCTCCTGCCTATTAATTTGGGTGGGAACAACTGTGATCTGGCCTTTCCTTGCACCTACACCAGTTCCCCAGGTGAGGGCAGCTGACCCAACAAACTCCTGCACCCATACCAGTTCGTCAGTTGGGAGCACCTTGTGTCCTGTCTGTCCCTGCACCCACACCTTGTCCCGGGAGAAGAGCGGCCAGGTTTCAACATCAGCCTTAGTCAACAGTGTACCCTTTTGCATGCCCTGGACAGCCCGAGCTAGCTTAGTTTCCGCCAGAGGTTAATTCCTAGCCCATTACAGAGTCCATATCAGTGTAGATACTCAACACAATTTTGTTTCACATTTAGATCTGATGTGTTTTTCTAAGTGTTCTTTTAATTTTTTGAGCAGCATACACATACATACATACAACAATTTTAATATGTGGCAGTAATCTCAAAAAATTTCAAACAGTAGATTCAACTCCAGTAAAGAATTAGATCTGAATAATAATATATAATATGATTAATTTAAGATAACATTATGATTAAACTTCTGAACCTAAGTCGGTACAACACAGCTGAATAAATTTCAGAGGCCTCGTTAAGTTTTCTTAACTCTTTTACATTCAGGTTACCCTTCAATATGGATAGAAAACAGCTATGAGAAAGACAGATAAGGAGAGAAATTTGGTATTATATTCTTCTATTGATTCCATTTATCCATTTTTACTTTTGTATCGTATTTTTGTGAGCAGCATGGGACTATAACAGTATCTTATGCAACCTTGTCTTGTCAAATAATCAAGAATGTACCTTGAAATAATTTTTTAAAATCTACATCAAGTATATTTTACCTTTTGGGGGTTTAGGTATAAAGCAGCCAAATAAATACATTTGAATGTTACAAAATTGTACTAAACAATTTTAGTACTGCAGTATTTCCTGTACTTTTATTGTCCGTATGATCATTCTGGGTACACAAGCCGCATGAAAATAAAGCTGCTTGCCAATTTCATGAATGACACCAACAAAAACAATCAATCTAAGACCAGTAAATTGGACGCTATCAGGAGGTGTGAGATTATACGTCTGCACTCTCTAGCCTACAGTAAAATAAAAGTTATCAAGGATTCAACAAATCATTTCCAAACCCAGTTGGTGACTTTGTCTTTTTCAAGGTGTTTCCCCTCTATCTCTACTTCAATTTTATTCGTTATTGAAAGAATGGTTATGCAGTGTGGCTTTCTGTCAGTGCTGCTTTAGGGTTGACTGCGAGGACAGATTTTGCTGCAGACAGAAAACTGGCACAGAATACAATATAACCACAAACACTTTCAAGAGTTTTTCTTGTGACTTTAAACAAACCTACAGATTATAGACATATATATAGATATATTGACATAATTATATTAAAACTGCTTGAACTATTATAAATTCAATTTCTGATGTTATATTGTCATATTGTTATTATTAGCTAGTGCCATTTGTGTCTTTCTGCACACACTTTTGTTGGCAAAAAAGTTTAATTATCGTATAGTTTGATTATTCCGTTGTTCTTGTTTCTAGTTTTTTTTTTATGCTAGACTGTATTTTCAAAACTAGCTTAAAGCAGCATAAAACAATAAAGACAAAGGAACAAAGTCATGAATTTGCCATATGCAAAAATTTGGTGGAATAAAGACGTACAACATTTTGTACAAAGTCCAGAATACCATCATCTTCTGTAGATAAACCCACAGTTGATAAACTTTGAAACAAACCAATGCAATTCACAGAAGACAATTTATCTATAATAATTCAAACAACACACTAGATTTAGAAACTGTATTACTAAATCTACCTTAAGATTTAAAAAAAAATAAGCTCTGTTCTTTTGTTAGACAGCTGGAATGTTGAGTAACACTCAACATTAACATTAACCAGAGGGGGTCTGGTCTGTTAATCGAAGCCATTGCTGATAATGCTATCACTGTTCCCCATGTCCATGTCTAAAATAACTCTTTGATAGAAATAACTGTATAACAATTTGTCTTCACTTTAGTGTAATCTTTAAAAGACAAGAGGGATGCTAGTTCGTATCTATATAAAGCAACAGTCTGACTTATGTATCGAGGTTAGAGTTATCTATCTGGCTTCCTTAAATCTCATTGTTAGAAACATAATGTTCGGCTTCATCAGAGTAACAGCAATTATTAAACATCTGAAACATGGTGAGTGGGCTATAAAATTGAATGACAAGTCTGCAGCAGGAAATTAATTGTTGATCTAAAGCAGTTTTCATCCATGTACAAATCCCTGAACCTTTCTAAATATTATCTAAAAGATGTGAACATAAGATTAGTTTCTTCAGATAAATGCACAGAAATCTCTGCAAACCAAGTGACTGTATAATTAAATTCAAATACATTTTACTTATGTAGTGCCAAAACACAACAACAGTCACCTCAAGGCACTTTATTTTGTAGGGTAACTACCGTATTAGAGAGAACACCCCAAAAATCAGATGACCCCCTAAGAGCAAGCACTTGGCAACAGTGGGGAAGAAAAACTCCCCGTTAAAAGGAAGAAATCTCTGTCAAAACAAGCTGATGGATTGGCAGCCATCTGCTGTGACCAGCTGGAGGTGAGGCGAGGGAGACAGGGGAAAAAACACTTTGGAAGAAAATGCAGAATGGTGTATAAACACAGAGTGAGTTAAAAAAGGTGAAAAAAGAAAAACTCTGTGCATCATGTCTGTGAAGGTTCTCAGTCACCCAGGTCATCATAGTCTAAGCTTCTTCAGTTCAGAACTGAAGAAGCTAAATAGCCTAGAAACCACATGTAAACCAGCAGGGAGGTCTTTAAGATAAGATGGGATCTGATTATTCAACACCTCCTATGTGAGGAAAAGGAATTTTTAATTCAATTCTGGCTTTGAGAGGGAGCCAATGAAGAGAAGCCAATACGTGATAAATATGCTTTGTATTTCTGACCCATTCAGCACTCTTATTGCAGAATTTGGATCACCAGACGGCTTTTCAGGCAGTTTTTCGGGTTTTTAGTACAATATGATTATTGTACTTGGAAATTATGATCCAGATCTTTGTGTTTTTAACACTGCACTTTAACAAATTGGTGTGTGCTTTCTGGCTTCATGGACAGATAAATAGAGCTGTATATCATCTGCACTGCACTGAGGTCTAGCAGGACACAGAGATGAGTCCAATGTTGGAGGCCATATGAGGATCAGTTGTAACTTTCACTAAAGATGTTTCTATACTGTGTTGAATTTGGAAACCCGACTGAAACTCTTCAAATAAACCATTCCTCTGCTGATGGTCAGTTACCTATTTGACAACTATTATTTCAAGAATTTCTGATCTAAAAGAAAGGTTGGAGATTGGCCTATAATTAGTCAAGAATGCTGGGTCACGCGATGACTTTTTGAGTGATCGTTCAATCACTGTCACCTTAAAGGCCTGTGTGTAGCCCATTAACAGAAATAGATCGACTCTAGGTAATATTGAAGCATTAACAAATGATAGAACTTCTTCAGAATCAGAATCAGAATCAGAATCAGAATACTTTATTGATCCCTGGGGGAAATTATTTTTTGTTACAGTGCTCCATTTTAAACCAACATTAAGACAAGACAGACAATACGCTAACTAAGAATAGTACAATATATACATATATATACATACATACATACATAAGTCACTTATAAATAAATATTTGGAAAAGAAACATGTGTAGCTGTAGCAGCAAACAGTGTGTTAAGTGGATGCGTTGTACAGGGAGATGGCCACAGGCAGGAATGATTTCCTGTGTCGTTCAGTGGTGCTTTTCGGTAATCTCAGTCTCTCACTGAACGAGCTCCTGTGACTGACCAACATGTCATGGAGTGGGTGGGAGGTGTTATCCAACATTGTCTTTATCTTGGACAGCATCCGCCTCTCCGACACCACCTTGAGGGAGTCCAGCTCCATCCCCACAACATTGCTGGCCTTACGGATCAGTTTATTAAGTCTGTTGGCATCTGCGACCCTCAGCCTGCTCCCCCAGCATGCAACAGCATAGAGGATCGCACTGGCCACCACAGACTCATAGAAAATCCTCAGCATTTTCTGGCAGATGTTGAAGGACCTCAGTCGCCTCAAAAAATAGAGACGACTCTGGCCCTTCCTGTAAAGTGCTGTGGTGTTTTTAGCCCAGTCCAGTTTATTGTCAATGTGTACTCCAAGGTATTTATAGTCCTCCACAATGTCAACACTGACCCCCTGGATTGAAACAGGGGTCAAGTGTTTCCTGGTCTTCCTGAAGTCCACGATCAGTTCCTTGGTCTTTGCCACGTTGAGCTGCAGATGATTCTGCTCACACCACGTGACAAAGGAGTCGACCACAGCCCGGTACTCTGTCTCATCATCCCTGCTGATGCATCCAACCACCGCAGAGTCATCAGAAAACTTCTGAAGATGGCAGGTCTCTGTGCAGTGGCTGAAGTCTGTGGTGTAGAGGGTGAAGAGGAAGGGGGAGAGGACAGTCCCCTGTGGTGCCCCTGTGTTGCTAATCACCTTGTCAGACACACACTGTGGGAGACGTACATATTGTGGTCTTCCTGTCAGGTAATCAACAATCCAGGACACCAGAGAAGCATCCACCTGCATCGCTGCTAACTTATCACCCAGGAGGGTCGGCCTGATGGTGTTGAAAGCACTGGAAAAGTCAAAAAACATGACCCTCACAGTGCTTGCCGGCTGGTCCAGATGGGTGTAGACACGATTGAGCAGGTAGATGATGGCGTCCTCTGTTCCGAGACGAGGCTGATAAGCGAACTGAAGGGGATCCAGATGTGGTCTTACTATGGGTCGCAGCTGGTCCAGGATGAGCCTTTCCAGGGTCTTCATGATGTGGGAGGTCAGTGCCACGGGCCTGTAATCCTGGGGGCCACTGGGACGAGGCGTCTTTGGTACAGGGACGAGGCATGATGTCTTCCACATCACCGGGACCCTCTGCAGACTCAGACTCAGCATAAACAGTTTATGAAAGACTCCACACAGCTGGGGGGCACAGGCCTTGAGGACAAGGGGACTCACTCCGTCTGGTCCAGCAGACTTGCCTGAGTGAAGTCTCCTCATTTGCATCTCAACCTGGTATTGAGTGAAGGTGATGGGTGGGGGAGGGGTGTCAGGAATCTCACAGGAGGCAACATGTGAAGAGAGAGGCTGGCACAGTGGTGTGGCTCTGGATTCCAGGCTGACTGCAGGTGAGGTTGTGGGGGTGGGAGCAGACACTGTGGTGTCGAATCTATTGAAAAACAGATTCAACTCGTCGGCTCTATTCTCACCTCCCTCAGCTCCCCTGCTGTTGGTTGGCCTGAATCCAGTGATGGTCTTCATGCCCCTCCACACCTCTCTCATGCTGTTCTGCTGGAGTTTCCACTCCAGCTTCCTCCTGTAATTGTCCTTAGCCTCTCTGATCTTGTCCTTTAGTAACACCTGGACCTTCCTCACCTCCTCTTTGTTGCCCCCTCTGAAAGCCCTCTTCTTGTTGTTGAGGAGGGCTTTGATGTCCTTAGTCACCCACGGCTTGTTATTTGGGTAACAATGAACAGTCTGAGCTGGAACAATAGAGTCGGTGCAGAAAGTTATGTAGTCTGTGATACACTCAGTAAGCCCATTGATGTCCTCGGCGTGAGGCTCACAGAGTGTTTCCCAGTCGGTCACCTCGAAACAGCCCTGTAGTTCCGCTATTGCCTCCTCTGACCACCTCCTAACAGTCCTGGTGGTCACAGGTTCCCTCCTCACAATTGGCACATAGCGGGGGGTGAGGTGAATCAGGTTATGATCTGACCTACCAAGTGGGGGGAGGGAGGAGGAGCTGTATGCATCCTTGACGTTAGCATACAGTAAGTCTAAAGTTTTCTCTCCCCTGGTGGGACAGTCCACATATTGTTTGAATGTTGGTAGTGTATTGTCCAGTGATACATGGTTGAAGTCACCCGAGATCACAATAAAGGCACTCGGGTGCTGAGTCTGTAGCCGAGCTATGGCAGAGTGGATAGTGTCACATGCAGCTGTGGGGTTAGCAGAGGGGGGAACATAAACAGCCACCAAGATGACGTGAGAGAATTCCCTGGGTAAATAATACGGCCTGAGTCCAACAGCACACAGTTCAGTGTCCGGGCAACAAATCCTTTCTTTGATTGTTATGTTGGCAGGGTTACACCACCGGTTGTTAACTAAAACAGCAAGCCCACCTCCTTTACGCTTACCGCTAGCGATGCTGTCCCTGTCCGCCCGAACAGTGTGGAAGCCTTCCACGGAAGCATTCTCATCGGGAATGACCTGGTGCAGCCATGATTCGGTGAAACACATCAGGCTACACACTTCGAGTAGTCTTGTAGGAAAGGGATATAATATAGCTTGATCTTGATAAGAAAAAAGACATTTTTCCACAGTAAACTGGCTAAACTTGCCCCTAATTCACCATATCACTAATTCTTTAGTTTCTACAGAAAACCTTTGTTGTGATGATCTCTCTCTTTTACTGGTCATTTATTTTCTGACCTTTTCCTGTAACACTGAAGTGACTTCTTCTTTTACAGGAGGGAACATAAACAAGCCACTTATCCAGGCCTGCGCTGTCCATTTGATAGATGTCATTTTGATCCTGCTAGAAAATGCTCAGGGTGGTTGTCCAGACTGCCTGCAATTTATCTGGTGTGTCTGGATTAAACAGTATACACTCCTGGCAGCCTCTGAGACAAGCACTGCTCAGAACAATTTTAAATGTAAATACAACCTGACAATGAAAATCTATCTTTGCGCTTTCACTCTGTTCTCAGAACAAACGAGGGCAGGGAGCAGGAGCCAAGTGACTGACTGCACAGGGAGTCTGTCTGCAGCTAGTGAAATATGTAGATAGGAGTTGAGAGTTGTGCAAATTTGAAAACTTGAAACCGAGAAATTGCACTAAACAGACAATTTCTATAGCTTGATACCACTTTATGCAAACAGCGTCTGACTGGAAAATTAAAAGCGCAACGTGAAAAGAGTAAACATTTCATCTTGTTTAAGCAGAACAAGCTGAACTAGCCCTCCTGTACAGTGATTATGTTAACTCTGTGCTGTGTTCCTGTAAAAGACAATATCTATAAGTGAATGCTGGCAGCACAGACACAGTGTTGTATTAATGATCTGTTAGGGAGGGGTTTCAGTCCAAAACATATTTCATGAGCCAGAAGAATGAGTGCTGAGGTTTTTGGGTTTGGGGTCATCTAAAGAGTCAAGCCCAAGACCAAAACATCCCTCAAGGAGTCCCCACAGGAAGTCCTCTCTAAGAGTGCAATAAGAAAGGGAGTTTTAAGTTTTGGGGGGTGTTTGCTGCCCAAAACATAGCAAGAGCATCTTTATCTATAATGTTAAACAGAAGAAATACCTCACAGCCAACCACAGTAAAAGATTTGACATATCTCCAAAATGCATCATGTTGTATATTTAGTTACCAGAGCAATAAAACAGTTGTGAAATTATTTTTGTAAAAAACAGAGATGTAGTCCTGAACATCATCCTGAAGATGCTCCTTACATGGTCTGAACATGACTACTCTTCACATCAAGAAATAGGAGGGAAATATGGGCTGGTTATCATTTTCATTGAACAAAAAAAAAAAAGAAAGAAAAAAATATATATATACACACATATGTACACACACACACACACCATATAACCCACTTAGACCACTCATATATAGTTTATTCAATAATAGGGACTAATACCTCAAAGTGAGTAACAACCAGAATGGAACAGTTTAATGCTGTGTTATTGAAACTAACATTAGCTATGATCAAGTGAACATAGTGAAAGTTATCAGCTCACTTCTCATAATTAGAGCAATCTATATCCTGATGTTTCACAACTACATTTTAGAGCTGCTAACCAACATGCTGAAACAGACCACAACCGTAGAACATAACTTTCCAATTTCCACATGCTGGCGTCTTTCACTTTTATATGACCACTTACTCGCAAAGCTGAATGATGTCTGTTTATATGTTGAAGGGTTTGGCGTTAGCACCAGGCAGGCTTCTGCTCCATCTGATTGTTTATGTTCATTGTGGAGACCCACCACCTTCAACCGACATCAATTCAGGCAAGAGAGACAGAACCACCATGTGTGAGTGTTCTCTTACTGTAAATATTTCCTTAGCTATGCATTTGTCGGCTGCCCTCCCTGCCAGCATTGACACAGTAAAAAAAGGGGAGGGCTCAGACAGATTTAGACAGAGGTGGTTCGTTTGATACAGTACATCAGGGACTGTTGAAGATTACTTGTCAGACTGAGGGATTTTCAGTCAGCGAAAACACTGTGCATCTGTCTACATGAGGATTATACAGTGAAAGAAATAGGTCGTTGTAACAGGTTAGTTCAAATGATTGATCTGAGATGATCTTAAGGCAGTATGCACGGTAATCAATTTAACATCAAACAAGGTGATGAGCCTCTTTGAACTTGACAGTGACCCGATCAGTGATGTAAAGTAACAGCCTTAAAGACTTCTCTTTGAATGCTCTGGGTTCTAAGTCCTACGGTTATTCCCTACTAGTAAACTAGTTTACTGCTTTAAGTTCAACAACTATTTTAAGCCGCAACAGACCAGGAACGTCTTCAGGGTGTACTGTGTCTCTTGCCCTGTGACAGTCCCACCATGACTCTGAATCAGAGAAAGCTGAAGAGGATGGCTGGACAGACCGACAACAGGCATTATGATATAAGAATAAACATTTTGCAAGGGTTAATGTTAAGGTGGTGGAAACTATACTGAGAAACAGTTAAGTTGGAGTCCTGATCTATACATTTTTAGACCATCAAGCCTGACGTAACTGAAAAAGTAAAGACTCTATTAAACCGTAAGAGTGCACATTAGACTGCAAAGTTTAGGGTATGCACCTGTACTACTAACAGCTGATTTCTCTAAAAAAAAAAAATCTCTTAATATTGTAACAATTTTATACCATGTCTCTGGTGATAAAGCAACAAGTACAAGAATATGAGAACAAATGTATTATATGAGCAGACTGTACTTTAAATATGTAGAAGAAATACCTTCATCGTGACCATTACAAGGTTAGTGACTCTAGGATAACGTGCACCAGAATAGGACCTGAGTGTTTTAATCAGATGTTTCTTTAAAAAAGAAAACACATGTGTGACTAATCATAGAACAGTCTCACTCTTCTTGCCCTTTTTCCAAGCATTTGGAGACTTTGTACCGTTATTTTCCCAAACTATTTCAATGTGGGAGAAAAAAAACCTTTTTTTTTTTATTCTGATCCAAAAAATAATAAGAAACCATAACACATTAGCTGAGTTTAGAAATGCATTTTTTCACAATAAATAATTAGTTACTGTGGCTATGCTAAAGGGAAAATATTATCTTGTAGCATTGGAATGTCTCCTCTGTGTCCTGCCAAATCTGAGCTGGAAACACTTAGTAAGGAACCTGCGTGTACTAGGAACTGCTAATAATTTGCTTAAGGGAACCCACATCTGGTTGGATGGCTGAGGCAGAGGTTAAGAGTGTCGAAACTGGGCCACTGCTCCTTGCCAGTTGCAGGCTGAGAATAGGGCTTAATGTTAAACAAAAATCTTAACTGCAGGAAATAGGCCTGTTATCATAATATAACCATTTGCCTTGGCTGAGAACCAGACTAAAATTGTTCCTTGTTTACTATTTTTGAGTAGGGCCAAAAGTTTATAGATAGATAAAGCTTAAATCCTTAGCACAGCAACAGCAGTTCCCCCATTGTTTATTTTTTAGTATCATGGCCAAAAAGTACAGCACATTGAAAAAGTGTGAAAAAAAAGCAAGTTTGTTTCCACAGCCATCAGCCTTGTTTGAGGGCTAAGACGATAATCCAAAGAGTTCCACCCTCCGAGCTACTGAGACGACTGCTCAAACGCTTCATAACTTCTTGCAACAGCTGCTTTAGGAAAACAGAAGCAAACACAGAAAAGTGTTTAAAAGTTACAACCTAGCTGGAACAGACGTGAAAACCAATTAAACATGAGAAAAGTGATGTTTGGGGTTTTTTTAGCTTGCAGAGGTTTTTCCTGCCATTCTTGGAGCTTATGGCAGAGCTGAATCTTAAAGCAGAGAATATCAAAAAAAAAGGGAGGGGGGGGGGGATAGAGAACAGATGACATGTAAAGGTAAGATGAGAAGGAATTTTGACAAGGCATTTGTCTTTGAGCATCATGGACGAACAGCTTGCAAGAATTTTGGCCTTGAGGATCTCACCTGTGCTATTCAAACACTGTTAATCTTGCTGATGATGCATTCCTTTCATTTGCTAAACTCTCTGTGCAATAAACTACCTCAAACTGACAGCACTGCACAGTGTACCCTAGTGTAATAATGATTTCTTAACTTCCCTGTAAAGAAAACATTAAGACGACAGGAGGACCAGAGAAGGTCAGCGGTTGCAGGGAATGAATCTTGAGTTTCTTGGGAGTGCATCACACCCTTTCTGTTCATATTATTGCTTTCCATTAGAAATAGGCTGAATCACATTCATATGACTTGTTTAATACTTCTGATTATCAACAGGAACTCTGTTGGCACATTTATCCTTAGTTGTGTGCATGAGGACATTTCAGGCCTACATGAAAACACAGCACCTTTGCTACTGCAGCAGTTCCGCTGTGAGATCCCCAACGTAAAAAGAAAATAGCCAACAAACAGTAGTGTATTTAGTTTTTCCATGAGGAAAACTCTTTTTAAGCGTAGTGCTATTATAGCAGCTTATCTGTCATTTTGTTAAACCCAGATTGTTTAGTGCATTTCCTACTAAAGATAACGAACATCAAAACAGTGGAAAGGCTAATGTCCTCAGTGAAATTCTAATGGGCCAAGAAAAGCTAAAATGACTCCTGACAGATCTCCATTTTTAATACTCAGTCGGGTTTTACTTTTGGGAAAAGATCACATAGCTGTCGGTTAAGAAGCTCAAATGTAGTCATAAGCTTTGTTACCACTAAGCGTTGTTATATAGTTACTGTGTGCAATAACTCACTGTTATTACCAGCTGTTTCTGGTGACAGGATAGCAAACTTCAGATTGATATACGTAGCAGAACTCCAACTATTTAGTAGCCTAGGATTCCATCTATAACAAGGCATTATGATGGTGTGAATGTTAATAATGAATGTTAATTCAGTGTCCAACATAGTGTCCCCAGGTCAGTGCCTCAGAGTTTTACTGGCTCATGTACATTTTTATTGAAATGCAAAAGAAAAAGAACAATTTATATTTAAATTTTTAAGTATTACTAAGTTTAAAAAACAAATTTTATGTAATTTCACTTTAAATCTGAAAAATAATGTTACAAAAGCCTTGACACCCCCCCTTTAGACTCCCCTTTGTTTCCTCAGGTATCATTGCGATTGAAAACACGATGGCTGCCGTGAGCCTTCAGCAAGACGCCTAATTTAAACACGGTATCAGACTAAGTTCATCTGCATATTTTAATGTAATTTCTGTAGCCTTACTGGAGGTTTTTCACTGTGTAAAACAAACTGTGGTGGATGGAGCAGCTACAAAGTTCACTCTTCTTCATGTCAAAGTTTGTTGATCAGAAGCTTTGATGAAGGACTCCCACTAGGCTTTTTCCCAGTAAAGATTTTAATTGTGATTACAGGAATAGAGCTGCTGCTTTCTTTCACTCTACGTATTTGCTCTCCGCCGTGTGCATAGACACACTCCATGTTAAACTATGACAACATCATCATCACTGCTGCTGTTGTGTTATCAGTCTTTTTGTTGAAAAACTGGGGTCTGAGTGGGCTTAATGTTGTCATACTCTGTATTCGCATGGCTGCTCCTGGATATGTTTCTTTTCCAACTCCATAATTAGTTACATGGTGACAACTGAGCACTCCAGAGCTGTGTGTTACATGAAAACAACAAAGCAAGGACGTTTTTATAATCAAGGAATCATTGCAGGCCTACATCACAGTTCAATTGACTGATTTTACAGGTAAAATCAGGTAAACAACAAAGAGACAGATTTGTTTCATTAACAATACAGGTTGTTGTTTCTTGAATGGTAGAGGAGGTCATCTACTATTTGGAAGGTTGGTGGTTGGATCCCTGGTTGCTCCAGTCTGCATGCCAAAGTGTCCTTAGGCAAGTTGCTCTCTGATGCATTGGACTTGGATTGGACTGGAGCTTGAAATTTAAAAAGCACATAGGCAGAGAAAAAAGTGGATGTATGAATATGTGTGAATGGATACATGAGGCCTATTGTATAAACCCTTTGAGTGCTCAAGTAGAGTACAAAAGCACTATATAAGAACCAGTCCATTTATCAAAGCAGTTTGGGAAAACACCTTACACTACAGCTATGACCTTTACATTCTTAAATCAAGAAATGAGTAGCAAACAGATATACAACTCAAACGCTGGTGTGAGTATAACGTAAAAGCAAAAGTGAGTATTGCATGCAGTGTTTTGTCTTACTATCAATTACACCAACTCAGCCTGTAGACAGCTCCAGAAGGATATAATTAATGTCTCAGACCAACAAAAAACAGATGCAATTCTGTTCACGAAGAGGCCACCATGCAGCCCCTACACAAGTATTACTGAGAAACTATTTGCTTCAGGCACTGCAACATGTAGATTTCTCTTAACAAGGGTTTCTAGACATAGGATTCTCTCATATAGTAACACAAAGTTGAGAAAACTACCACCAGTGAAAATAGATTATATTGGTTGGAGAGTTAAACATCGACTTCTTAGGAAAGACTTGATCGTCGTCATGATTCTGCTTTTGGAGTCTTTGTATGTCTTTAGAGTAACACAAGAACATGTGCCGAAAGTGAGATAGAGAGAAGAAGAAGGCATGGGGAGTTTTGATAGTTTCAGCCCCAAATTACTGATAGTAACACTGAAACAAATTTTCCAGTCTACCATAGCATTTAAATGACCTGCTATGATGATGAGTACTGCAAGTGCATCATGTGAACACACATAAGCTTATGTAATGAATCATCTGCTTTTGAATAATTATTACCCTTACTTTCAGATATCTGAATAACTTTACCAGATTTCTGTTACCTTGTTGGATTACTGTTGCACATTTGGACACTTCACTGTTGCTACAAGTGTACAAGCTCTTTTCCCAGACAGAAAAATGACCAATAACATCTGTAAGCGAGGGCATGCCAGCTTTCCAGCTTTTTGTTTTTGGTCACTCTGACTAATATAATGACTCACTTTTTAAAAGGGATATCCAACTTTGAGGTTCACAGTGTTTTTATTACAGTGGTGTTGTAAAGTAATGAGTTACTGTAACAAATCACCCCAAGTCAGTCCATTTCTATGAGGTCATTACATGCAAACAGAGGACTTTGAATCAAAGGAAAAGTATCATTAACACTACCATTCAATCTTGATGTCTACAGTTCTTGCATTCTTTAATTGGAATAAAATCATTTTTATTATTTTATTCTTCTTAAACCGTTACAACAAAATGAGAGAGACTGGCACGTTTTTGTCTGTAAACCTATCTTCAACATCTGAGGGAACCTAAAGAAGGGGGTTGTACCCAAATCTACAGACTCTTGTCGAAGTTCATTTCCCCCAGCCTCCTCCACTCAATGAATTCCAGATGTTTTGCAGACGAAAGTGAATTTTAAAGGGTGGAGGGATGCTGGCAGTTGTGAGGAGCTGTTCGTTTTTTGTACAGTAATGCATATATGTACCTAAAAAAAAAAAAAAAAAAAGTCATACAGACCCCTTATGCATGGCAAGACTCCAAAGTCTTGCTGAGAGATTCTGCCTTTAATCTCCTAAAGAACATTATCAGCATTCAGCAGTAAAAGTAGCAGCATAATTTACGAGTTACGATAAACGCAAACGCAGATACACTTAATACAGCCAAAATAACAGAGCAAGTCCACACACACTGTACAATTGCCAACTTAGTTCAAGTAACAGCCAGAATCAGTTCAGAGTCTAATGAAGTCCTGAGCAGCACATCTTTGGCAGAAAGTCCACAATTCTTCTAAAATTTGCATACTAGGTCAGGCAAGCAGAGGAGGTGTTTCTGATCTACTGACTGTGTGTGGTCTGCCTCACTGGAATAACCTAGAGTCATGACTGGAAAAAAATACTGCTCTCCATTTTTAATAAATATCAAATCCTTCTTGCCTGAGGGAGAGATGAAAAGAAGCCTCCATCTAGTGTTCCTCTTGGCTCCTAATAAAGTGGCAGCCCCCATGCAAGACTCTAAGACAAGAGGAATCAAATGAAAAATGCATGAAATGTAATTATTGTCCCCGCAGCTTGTGCAATATAAAAGCATATGAGTATGAGTTGCTTCTACTAAACAAGTGAAATGAAAGTGTTCACTTGAACATACTTTTAAATAGTCTGAGCAAGTTAGCTATATGTAGCTATATGTGCTTTATTCTTTTTTTTCCCAAATATGAAAGATGTCATTTTGTGAATAACCATGGACTTCTCTGACCCCTCATCAAATCCATTAAGGTTTCCCTCAAACTGCTTGAAGCACCAACAGGTCTGACTTCTAGCTGCAAATCATGGTTTCACACTCGCCACTCTTTCGCCTGACTCACTTGACCAGGATTGCAGACTCATTGTTTGCTTTCCTTCCCGGTAGCAGCAAACGCTGGCGACCGCGCATGACATTGGCAGCAGATGTGGCGGGGCCCAGAAAAAATAAACTGCTCGACGATGATGCTGTCCGCAGAAGCTAAATATTGACTTAGCGACCTGTAATCAGATTCACACACATGACAGAATGGAAATAAACAGCAACATTGGCCCATGTCGCCTCTGCCGACCCTCCCACCACAACACAAGAACCCCAGCTCGCAGGGAAAAAATCGTCCGCCTGGGGCTGTAAGCTCAGTCGATCTGGTAATGAGAACTTGCATATGACGCCAAGGGGTGGGAAAAGGAAAATTGTAGACCTATTATGATGTATAATTACTTGTGTGACAGTCCTGCCTCCTACCAGCTCTAAAATCCTGCTTAGTGAAAGTTTTGCTGTGGACTCTTTACGGCTTTTAAATTTCTTCTCAGAAAATTTTAACCTAAAAAAAAAAAAAAAAAAAAAGTACATATTTTGATAAGGAAAAAAAATAATAATTTCATGGTTGATTCAATGAGGTTTAAACCCCACGTTTCTGTATTTGACCAAAACAAATGGTGCTTGTTTAAGAGATAACCTTTTCTCCACATATGTTTATAAGATCAGTGTTAATCCAAGCATCTGTTTATCTGCCTGAGTCACAGCGCTGGCTCATTTTCTACAGAGACAGAAAACATTAAGCCAGCATTCTCTGAGCTCCATAAATTAAGGTTCAAAATATAAGACCTTCATGTGGTTGGAATCTGCAGATTAAACAATGGTCATAAATCAGGCACATCTGGGGTGCAATAAATCTGTCCTTCTATTTTTGGACACCTCGCTCTGAGTCCGGTTTGCCAGGATTTGAAGAGCTCTCAATGCAGATAGAGGGATCAGTATGGCTTGAGCATTGTCTCACGCAGTTGTATTATTCATCCATGAAAATCACTTTTTGCTATGGATCAGCATGTACTTGGAATCAAATTGTCCATGAAGTTCATTACTTTGATATTACAGTCTTTTCCAAGGATTATTTTGGCCCTCAGCAAGAGTTCTTTTTTCTGCTGATCAGCAAAATGGCACGACTGATTCAGTGGTAACAAATACAGTTTGAACTGAAAAAAATTCAAGCATGTCCCAGCTTGTGTGCTGTATTACAGAATAATAAATTAACGTTTGCTTGACTCTAAATTATAAGTACACCTGCTGCCATCATATCCAGTCATTTGTACATGAAGACTTGTACCAAAACTAAACATGCAACTCCTTCTATCAATATCACTATTGCATTTTATTTAAGACACCGATCGTTTACGTGGACGCACACAGCCATTCCCTTCTTCAAATGCTGAAATCCCGCAGTCATTCTTTAATTATTATCTAGGTTTATGATGTCCAACGTAGAATAGTGAATGTGTTATTGTATCATTATGTTGCTAGAGAAAAGCAAAGCTTTGATCTAGTTTGTATTTGAGTTGCATGCATAATTATTATTTCTGTCTCCTTGGTTTATTTGCAGCAGATGTGTGGGAATTGATTCTGTATTACACCAAACCATCTGCTATTCATTCACTCTTCATTTGTTTTGTTTTCTATGAATTGAACACGCTCAGAATGAACGTTTGGAATCTTTTATCACTTGCCAGTTGTCCAAACTAATGAGGGATATGAAAGCTTTCTGCTGAGCTTTATATTATGGGGCATAACAGCCTTTAACCACATGCTTTTGTAGGCTTTATGTATATATTTATATACACTCTAAATACACGCTCAGCGCGTTTATATCTGAAGCCATCAATCTGAAGGCCTAAATCAGAACAAAAGGGATGCTGGAGCCAGGAAGATATTCATTGTCTCCCATAAAAGAATTAGCTGAATAAACAGCTTTAATGCAAACTTGCATGGAGTTCCAGCCTTTTCAAAAGTTGGAAATCCACACAAGTTCAATGTAGATATTCGTTTTACTGGACTGGCATGACTTTCAAGTTTTTTTTTCTCTGCAAAGCGTAGAAAAAGCTACAAAGTCCACCAGGAGTTGATGGTGTTGGCATACGCCAAATAAAAACTTTCACCAAGAGGACCGCGGTTTGTGTCTTATGTGGTATCATTACATCTCTGTAATTGTATTTTTAGAATAGACTGGGAAGAAAATTACACAAAAAAAAACAAAACATTTTTGGTGAGGTTTATGCCCCAAAGCTACAATACTGTACAGAAGTCTTGTGAAAGCACTCGGTTCTTTATATTTGCTAGGATAAAGGGAAATATTTGCATTGATCTATTGTGAAAAAATAAATGCAAATCCAATATATACTATATTTCCAGGCTTTATGAAAGACATTTAAAGCTCTTCTTTGAATTAACACAAAACTGGTTCACCCCTTGACTTCTAGGTCCTCAGCCCTATTAAATGTTAACTTACAGAGGATCACTGGAGGGTCGTTGGTCTTCTTTGCAAAATGTTGTTGTTGTCTTTATTTTAACCTATTAAGAACATTGACATAAATCTTTAACATAGATGGTAAAACTGAATTAATGGAACTGTTTCTCACTGTGTTTGTGTATTTACAGGGCAAAAATGAAGAGCACACTTCTACTGGTGTCTTTGGACTCCAATACAAACATTAGAGCCTAACCTGATGTCTAGCATTTGTCGACCAAAAACAGTTAATGGATACTTGTGGCTATTTTGCGTAACTGTGTTCACAGTAAGGCTAATAATTATACATGTTGCAGATGCTGCTTTTTCCATATACCCTCTAATAGCAGGTTTTAAACCAAACCCAGGTAAGATGGCTGCCATATGGTTCCATTTGTGTGTGGGAATGTGTTTTGACATTTCCTTTTTATTGTTAAGATCTAAATGAAATATCCAACTGTTGCCTTTTATTCCAGTAGGAGGCTGTAATTGTCGGATGCCTGGATAAACTGTCAGCTTAGACCGATTTCTTCTGCAGCCATCTGGACCATTAGTCCCCCTTCAATGCCTGCACATTTTTGGACTCACTACACAGGGGAGGAGATAGCGGCTCAGATGACGCCAAAGGTAATCACAGGAACTTGAATGGGCCCCTGCCACTGATGCGCAGACCAGACTGATAAGTTGGACAAAATGCACATTTGAGGTTGAGATTTTTTTTTCCAGGACAGCCTAATTGCTGCTGAGTGGTGGGCAGTTTGGCCAGATAATCAAGATGGCAGAAAATTGATTAATCCCTAGCCAGTCTTTTGAATGAAGCCAAGTTTCCTTCAGTTTGAACAATTCCATCATTGAGGGGGGAAAAGGGAAAGTTTTTCAGAAATACACGTCATGTGTGACTACACGTGTCTTTCTGATTTGAAGCTCACTCTTGGTTGATAAACTAAGCATATTATATACATACTACAGCAGTATGTACCATAACCTTTGTTCCAGGGTAAGAATTGCTTTAATAAAAACAAAACAAAAAGAAAGAAAGAAAGAAACCATTTAATATTCCCAGCAATAATCCCTTGGAGGGAATTGAGCCTTCAATAAATATTTAGCCATATATACTGCTGTGAAGCACAAGAAATTAAATGCTCAGGTAAAAATCATGTTGTTTCTGTTATTCTACTCCACTGTGTGAAGTAGAGTATGAAGCATATAGCAATACACTGGAAACAACAGAAGCATATTATATTCACAGTAAGAAAATAAATATTCAGGTTTTGCTCTAATGAGAATTTCTTTCAGATAATTTTGTGGTGTGACATTTTTCTCATTATCACGACAAATTATCCTGCTATGTTACAAACTCCTTTTTAATAGAACACATTTAAATCTAAATTGAATTATAAAGAGAACAAATCAAAATCTAATAAGAAAGCCTTTTTTGCTATCTTTTGAATTAACACTAATGCATGCTCAAATACCTGCTCAACTGATCATCTTGTGTTCTTTACAGTGATGTGCTCCAAAACACATTAACGAAGTGACATCCAAACCAAGAGCAAAACCCCCTGCTCCTTTCTGACTGGGACAAAATAAGCTTCCATTCGGAGAAAGACTGATTCCTCAGTCACACATGATAATTCCTTTATGCCATTGTAAGTAACCTACCATTACCTTGGATGATAGTAAATGCTTGTGTTTCGTGTGTCAGCCTTTCCTGGCTTTCCTTCTGGGAAATCACCTGCAGAGTGTGTAAAGGCAGCTGTAGGAGGTGAGCTGCAAAAGCCATAAGCCTTTGACAGCTCACATGTTGTTTGCTTAGTGATAACTTTTCAAAGAGAAGCTGTTTTGCGTATCCAGCTGTTTAAAGAAATATCAGTGAGAGTGGCATTCCTACATGCTTTTGAACTTTTCTAATGATGATAAATAGGATGTTTAAGGCCATGCACTCGTACAGCATTAGTATAACTTCCTGGGGGGGGAGGCCTGGAGAATCTCATATGAAACTTTTCTACATTTTCCGTCTCTAAATAATTTCGCATGGATCTTTCTTCAAATGAAACTCCTCTAGTGCCTCAGGCAGAAGAAATAATTTGGAGTAGTGAATGTTTACTACTTCAGACTGCAACTGTACCACGACTTTCAAACGCAATGTTCTCCAGCATTCATTTTTGCTTATATGTTACCTAGAGAAGTCTGTAATGTTAATGATTAATTTATGCATGGTGTCAGACCCAAACAGGTCCAGAAACAACACTTGATAGGGATCATTTTTGTGATTTAAAAGAAATACACATAAAACTATAATGTTGGGATGGGTTAGTGGAACAAACTGTACACATTACACTGGTTCATGATGTCAGTTAACACAGGCGCATAACAGAAGCAAGGTTCCACGCATAAAATTCAAGCGCAATGATGCTACTACCCTTCACACTGAAGTTATACTCACGCAAAGGTACTTTGAGCTGCTCACCAATTTTCTAAGGGGTATGGGACAGATTTTCCATCAGGTGCCACCGGTGATGTCTGACATGATGTATATTATATCGTTTAATATTAATTGTCCTATTAGCTGTGCTTTAGTCTCCATTAACTGATACAATGAATGCTGCTAAATCTAGCAGCATTCTGGTATCGACTGTATTTACTACTGGCTATGGCAGCGCACAGCCTGCAGCCTATAATAATGCTCTGATTATATATAGATTAACTGCAGAGATCTTGACAGCTCCTTTTTCATTGCACCATTATAATATAAAAATACTGATTAGATCAGTAATAGCCAAATGAACATGTAAGCCTCCTGGTTTCTTTCAGAGGTCCTGCATCACTGGCAGTCCAAACTTGCTGTTTTTACAATGCAGGCATTCAGTTTCAGTTTCTACGTCATATCTATTTATTCATATGCTGTATGTACATATCATTTTAAGAGGTTAACATCTTAAAACTCAGATGTGTAGCACAAAGAAAATTTCCACTTTCAGTATTAGATTTCGTCTACAGTCAAGCTCTGACAATACTTACACTTAGACATGCAAAACATATAACAATGACCGAAACAAATGTTACCTAAAGTGGACAAACACTTAAATCTGCTTACAATGTCAAATTGTTACCATTTGTGGTTAAACACTTTAGAAAGGGATTTCTGTTTCTGGTAGAAGCAGAATAGGGAGTGGAGACACTGCAGTCACTTTCTGAAAATTACATTTAGATTACACATAAACAGATTTGAGTTTCACCCACTCTGTTGTCAACAACTGCGGTGCATACTGTGGATTTAAGTTTCAGATTCACAATGAAGGCATATAATGCGCTGACCAGATAAATCTAATAATGCATCCTACTGAGTTTGTCTCAGATTAATCTGAATCCCTTCTATTTCCATTTAGGCATGGCTGTCAAAGATACAGTCCCAAAGGACATGAGGGACAGCAAAGTGTTGTTTATTCTTCAGCTTTCTCCAGGGCACGAAGAAAATGCCAACAAGGTTTTCATTGTGAAAGAACAGACATCCTTTGTGTTCCCTGCCATTGAGTTCTGTGTTTCCATAGCCCAATGCTCTCCACCCTCTAAATCATATAATATTCCTGAATTACAAAGACATGCGGAGAATAGGGTTTCTTTTTTCTCAGACATTTCTGTCAGTGTCTTAAAGTTTTGTCTTGGCCAAGAAATCTGAGCCCTGCTCCAGAGGCAGATCAACACACTTACCGAAGACAATGCCTGTCAGTAATTTATGGGTTTGAAGAAGTCTGGTGTAAAAGCCATAAAAAGTTAAAGTCTGATGGAAGGGGAACAGTTACACTTGGTGTTTAAACGTGGCACAATTTGGTGCCAACTGTATTAAACATGGATTTCAAACAACTTAACAAGACTTAGAGGCTACAGTCAACAGATCTCTGGGCTATGATGAGGGAGAGCAGTGCCTTCTAACATACTGATGTTTAACAGCCATATTTATTTATATCTTCACCAATGTTTTTTAGTGTGTTGGCATGGAAACATTTGTTTATAACCAAGTTAAAATTTATCTATTTAACAATGTGGGGTTTTTGTTTTTTTTGGTGCATCTTAAGAGAGACTTAACCAAACAAATGAACTTAAGCAAATTTACAGATTGATTTTTCTTTTTGATGAATCTAATTAAAGCCGCAAAACATAGACGTTAACATCTTGTTAGTACTAAGGGAAATTTAGAAGATCATCAAGCGCTCCAAGATGTATCATTTTGGAGCAGTGAATGTCTCTATGATACTTGACATGACAGTTCATCCAATAGCTGTCAATGTGATCAATGCGCATATTTCCACTCCTATGAGGCAATGAGAATAAATGCTATTGATTAAACACTATTCAGTTCAAGTTATTAGAATATTATACATTCTGGGAATTGCATATGCACAAATACCACAAAAAAGTTAAGTTGGTTGGTTAGTTGGCCGGTAATTCTGAACAAATAAATAAAAAATAAAATACAAAAACACTATACATCAGTGAGGTTAGTATCAGACATACTAAAACTCATGAAGGTATATAAATGTTTTAATTCCAAAGGTAGAAGTTTAACACTTATCAAGACCTACCCTTTTTTGTATAAACAAACAAATGTGCAAACTAAACGTATATGCTTAAATATAGTCTACATACATACTGTGAGATGTGCTATTGGTTCCCACAGCCAGTTTATTGAGGATGTAGTTTCCGCTCAGTGCATGAAGTTTGCTTCTGTGCTTGACAAATGTGCATCTCCACCTTGTTGGAAATATGTTCCATTATAGTTTCTTTTTTCTCTCTCTCTGTTATTTTCCCTCTTCTTCCCTCTCCCCACAGCTTTCCCATCATTCCTACCTCTTCCCTTATTGGCTGTCAGGGACATGTCTGTGGTTCTGTGGGATCCTCCCATGTAAACAGGCATGTTTTACCGCCAGCAGACTGCCAAACCCTCTCAATTTGTCACTTCCCCAAGTCAGTTTGTGTTTTGTGGCTTGCAAGGTGCTAGCAAAGGTACTTAAAGGGGAAACCTCAGGCAAAGTGAGGCCAGAGATGGAAGAGATGTGGTCAACGGTTTGCGCTCTTTCATAGGTGTGCTGAAAGTACAAAACCACTAGAGTGCCTCGAACAGTAACCAACACAACCTTCATATGTTTGTACTTCAGATTATATTTTTTCTTGGTTGACAGATGTTGCTTCTTAGTAAATCTCACCAGCAGGTTGTAATATTACTTGCAGTTGTAACCAATGGTCACTGGCACTGCTCATCCAGAGCTTGGCATCTGTGTGGTCTGAACCACAAACCTACCATTCATTAGTAGCACGTGGCATTTAAGCATACTTGATAAAAATAGGCCTACAACTTTTTGAGTGCTGAGGAACCCAAATTTTGTTTATAAAGACGATAAGTTCCAGTAATATTCCATTTTGTAAGTAGACTGGCTTTGACTACTACATTCCTAACATTATTATGCAATAGGATTTTTGCCATGCAAAGTATCCATTTGAAAGTGTAAGTTATTTAGCAGACTAAGAGAGAATTATTGAACATTATAATGATTAATTAAATGTTTAAATAATGCTCATTTCCAAAATTGCATTTATTATTGGACTCCACATGAGTAGCTTTGCATGATTCGCAGTTCAAAATAATCCTGATTTACCTTACACTGGCCTTTGTGGCAGCACCTCTGTTCATTCCCTGAATTCTGTGACACTGAAACAAAGGATGCAAGTCTAGCGTCTAGTCCATGTAGAGAAACCAACATTTTTAACACTTTTACCCAACTTTACATCTCTCAACCTTATAAAAAAAGGCTTCGGTGGCAGATTAATCCCAATCTCTACGTTTATATAAAAACATGAGCTGTGCATTATAACTGAACCAAGAAATGCAATAAAAGAATCAAAAGTAATCAAGAATTTCATTTGAAATTATTCTGTAACTGAATCTGTATAACTGTGCGAGGTTTGTACAAAATACTCAGAAAAATCATTCTTGTTTGATTCCAGCTGCTGTTGAGACCAAGACAGATAGAAGCTGCTGTTGATGAATCTCTGATCCTACTTTTACATAATGAACTCTGCTGCCACAAGGCACATTTGTCAGTTTTTGAAATGCAGAGTATGTTTCTGATATCATGATGGATTGGAGCATATAAAGAGGTTTCAGCAGCTGACGTTGGACAGCTTAGTGACTTGAGTGTCAGTGGTTTTGTGGGTGTCAGTTCAGTGTGGGTACAGAACCAAAAGCTCTTCCGAAAATACTTTCAGATGGGATTTTTTTTTTTTTTTTTTTGACAAAGACGTGCAGCTGCCTTTGTCATCTGGGCATATGTGCACTCATGCAGATGGGCAAGGCCGCCCCCACATATTACATACACACACTTCTCCCATTACTTGTCTGTTGTCTTTCCACAGCTCATGTTCACCAGATGCAGGAGAAAACAGATGAGAGAGAGTAACAGATAAAGTAAAATAGGAGTAAGGCACGGCAGGGAGGGGATGGAGAGCGCGGAGAAGAAACAGATGTGTGTGCGTCTGATGATTCAAACCTGCAAGGTGAAGAAAATAAGTAGGGAGGTGAAAGGGGACTATCAGTCGGCGATGAGGAGAAAGGAGGTGAGAAAAGAAAAAAGATGACGTGTGAACCTCATTTGGCCAAGCTGAAGAAAAAAACAAAACAAAACAAAACACATGATGGTCCTTCTTGTGACATCTTGTAAACATCTTCTGATGATGATGATGATGATGACGGTGGTGGTATTAAAATTCAGTACATGAATGAATAAATAGATGAATGAATAAAGGGAAAATGCAAAACCATGACTTGCTGAAAACAAAACAAAAAATGAACTTCAGCATTTAGAAATCACACAGGGCAAGAAACCAAGGCAGTGAGAGGGAGGGCAACAGGAATATTAGGAAAAATATATTAAATATTTCAGAAAGCACTTGGCTCTTTCTCCTTACGCCTTCACTGTGAGCAATGTGTCAAGGACTTCAAAGGATTTGCAGTTGAAATAGAGAACAGAGGATCCGCAATCCACTATCACAGAACAGCAGCAAGATCTTCTGCTAGATCTTTTGTAATGGACTATAAGGGACACCGAAGGGGACTTTAGGCGTTCCCTTCACTTTAGGAATCACTAACCCCTCAGCAAATCCTTTCCCTTATTGGCGGGCAAAAGAAAATTGTTCTGGCTGTTCCTCTCTCCAAAGTTTGTGTTACATGTCCATTCTTAGGTCTTTTAACCCAGCTTTCTAATGTTAAATAGGTGAAGTGCTTCCTGTGATATGGTCTATTTTTATTTGATCGAATCGTATGAGAGCTGAGTTAGACCCTAGCTAAAGGAAGCATTTTAATTCCTTAAGCATTTTAAAATGAGGTACGAAATTCTTAAAATGAAAACCCCACCGCTTGATGGCTGCTATATCTTGGGACAAAGCTACTGTAGTTAGATGTGATTGTTACAAGACTGTGAATAGACAGAAGATGAATAATTATTGCAAGGCTCAATGGGTCAGAGATGGGTGAAAGAGCTGGGGCAGAGCAGGGCAGAGTGGATGAAAGATGCATGGATAACTGGGCAGATTGCTGGCTGTGCAGAGCAGTGGGGGAACTTTAGGTGAACAGATGAGAGTCCAGAACAAGAACTAATCCAAGCAAATAAAGAGTGAAATTTTAAGCACAGCAACCAGTGTTTGCTCTGTTTTTTATCCATCTAATCATCCATCCAGGCAGCGTACACATTGGACTTTATTTATTTTAGTGTAACAAAATTCAATTTTCCCTTCGATTCTGTTCTTCTACAGCAAAGTTATAAAAGTTAGTTATAAAGCTGTGAAAACGAATCTTACATAGTTTTTTAAAAATTCTATTTGTATTTCTAAAAGTTAGATAAAAATTAAAAACTTAACTTCTTCATGAAAAGAAGTTTCCTACAGGTGAAAGAAGATGTCAAAATGACTCCCCTGTTGTTTCTCCTGTTAACTTAATTCTTTGCAATGGTTAAAGTTTAGGTTTGTGTATCAGTAACAAAAACAACAACAAACGCATCTATTGGAGATAATTTATCTGATTTTCAAGAGCGGGACCACATCTCCATACACAAACCTTGTGGTTCTCGTCTATATATGACTCCCCCCGGCACTTAAAGCTGTTTGTTTTTGTGCCCCATCCTCCCTCCCTTTTTAAATTCATTCACTTCTCATTAGTACATGGGGATCTGCCCAGCCCGGGAGCTGCCGCCAGTCCCCACTGAGGCCTTCCCCAAACCGCAGTCTCAATCCATGCTCAAGCCATCTGCCATTATCTACTAGAAATGCTGTCAAACCAAAAATGAGGATGTGGTCCCAGCTAGTGAAAGAAGATGTTATAGCCAATAAAAATTAGCAGATCCTTGGAGCTCAAATCCTGGTGAGTTCACCAAACACTCAGATTTTTTTCCCTAAATCATGCATCTCATGTATCTATGCATCTGAGAGCTTCTACAGAGCCTTTCATATGGCACTAGGTCAAACCAGAACACAGAAAAAGACAGGGAGCCTCCTCGAGATATCTAGAGAATGCTGAACATGGCTGACAAATGAAGACACAGCTGCTTCATCTGAGAGCTCCTAGTCTCTCAGGAACGTGGAGTTATGAGGCCACTTACACACGACTATGTTTGCTTAGTCTCTGACACGGAAAGACAACCAACAAGAGAAGTGGGAAGAGAGGGAGGAAGGAGGAAAAGGAAGGAGATGGGCGAAAGGCCGATGGTAAAGAACAAAGTTATAAAAACGATGGATTCCATTAAAAAGAGAAAAGAAGGTACGCTAGAAAGGTACTGGAAGTCAGCACATGTAATCACACTTAACTGCTTTCAAAGCAAACGAAAGCCAGACAGAGTCAGAGTCATTGTCCCATTGGCAGTAATATTAACAATTTCAAACATCAGCCCCTTTATTATATATAATTTGTGACCACAGGGGTGTTTGGACTTTCTATAATACCTGCAAACTGCAACTTTCATTTCTTTAAATAAGTCAGAAGAGACTGTGCTTTAGTATAGTTTCAGTATGATCTCTTCAAGCTTTCTCGGGAAAATAAAAAGGTGAGCTAAAACAGCCAAACAGACTTTCAGCTGACTTTTTAGTGCAGCCTTCTTTGTAGATATTATTTTCATTTTTTTGTAACTCATGTTACTCATTTGGAGACAGATTTCTGCAACAGAAATACAGTTTTGTCTCATAAATGTAAAATCCAATGTGTTTTTGTCTGTTCTATTGATTCACTGCAGATCACAATTTTTTTTATTGACCTTTTGCCAACAGCTTATCTACAAAAGAGAAAAACAAGCTGATAAAATGAAAAATTATGCTATTAATGATATTACCTCTCTAGATGGGATGCATGTTTATCTGATGGTATATTTGTTGTGAATTAATTTGCCAGATTTTAAGTAATAGGTTTATTTGGTTTATCAAATGTCAACTCTCAAAGATGATATATTCAAAATGTTTTGAATAGACAGACCAACTGTCCACAGACATATTCATACTATCACAGAACAAGCTGTAAAGTTAAATATCAGAGAAGCTGGATTCAGTAGTTGGTTGCTTAAAAACAGTTATTTTTCTGTGTTCTTGTGCTTTAATGTGAAAAATTTTTTGTTATCTATTGATTTTTATTTTTTATTTTTTTGCAAAGAAAACAAATTGTAGCTTCTTGATGGGTCTAGAAAGATCAACACACACTCATACAGACAAGAATGCACACACTTCAAACTTCAACCAAAGGGTGTCAATCATTGCTCTTGGTTGGTGGCCTTATGGTGTCCATCTCCAGACTAAACCACCCACACAACTCATTCAGACACTCTCACAACAAAACACTTGAAACAGCTGGGCAAGCTAAACCTGTATCAGTGAAGGCAAGAAGCTCATTGGAGACAGGGGTTTTCTTTGAAGTTGTGTCGCTCGGTCTGTGTGCCAATCCTTTTGTGGCCTGAAGAAGATTTACAGCTTGTCCTGCTCACCTCTGCTTTCCTACAGCTGCTTCAACACTGTCTGCTGGTGACAGCCACACAGCTCATAAAGGCTCCCATAAACGCCAAAAATATCACCTTGCTAATTTAGTAAGTGGAATGGCTCATCCAATAATGCATACAGTAAAGGTTTGCTTGGTTAGCATAACCTATACATGTGTTATTTTTACTTAGTTTTTTACAGCTGCAACAATTAGATGTCTTTGTTTCTTTTTTTTCAATACATTAATGTTCCAATACAAGAAGTTGAAATGATAAGAAACCAAGTTTTGTTTTCTGAAAATGTGAGCATGTTGACAAATGCTATGACCACCTTCCCCATAGTAATAGAGGGAAACCTGAGTGTTAGACTAGGGCCTAAAGCACAATTAAGAAGTGAACTGGCACCCCCTGCTGGCCACCTGATCAGAGCCGTACCAGCAAGACACCTGTTTAAAGGTGATAAACAACATTATTATTTTTTCTAATAAAATATTTGATTTACAGATATAAAAGTAACAAAAGCATGTTCCATGTCAAGTTGTTCCTACTCCTTATAAATCTGACCTGGCAGAAATGCTGGGTTCATGGCTGACTGTAAATTATTAGTTAAATGGCATAACTGATTGATTACTGCAGTTATTGTCAGCATCTGGACATTTATTAATATGTAAAGCAAGTACATTTAAATAAATAATACATTGAAACTAACCATAGAAATTTGTGTTATCCATAATTAAATTATTCGTGTAATTTGTATTTAGTTGACAAAGGAAGGAGTGCCCCATTATTTAATACACCAGTAATAAACCATTAATTAAGATATTTTATTACAAAATCTTTTATGTGATACAAATTAAATGTTGTTGAGTTCTGGACTGCTGTTTGGACAAACTATTCAATGTGCAGTTCACCTTGTGGAAAATTGCTATTAACCAGTTCTTTAGAAGTATGACCTTCAGGGCTGCGTATACTTTCTTTTTTCCCAAGGTATTTTCTAAATATAAAATTTTCTAATTTTCTAAAGTTAATATCTTCAAATATGTTGAAAAAATAATTTCACAGCAGAAAAAGAAATGAAAGAAAACTAAAATGAGCGTTCATAGAGGAAATATACCACACTGACATGATGCACATTGACATGGATGGCAACAAATCTATTGCTCATCCTAAACTGTGCTGACAGCAAAACCCAGCTGTACCACACAACCACATATAAATTATTTATTTGCATTATTTAACAGCTGGCTGAATAATTTTCCTCCCCTGCTGCTTTCCTTTCCGCCGCACCCCTGCCTACCCAGATTTTAGGGCAATTTAGAGCCCACATTTATTTCTATTTGGAAAAAAAGATCTCACTGCATCCAGTCTAAATCACTGCAACAACTGAGCAGTAGTTAAAGGCCATTATTTATGTAGATCTCGGGAAGCCCGGTTGAAACTAGAGTACCTGTCACCCACAGCTAAAAGGGAAATATCGAAAGTTTGAGGACCAAAGAATTAATGTCACTATTACACAACTCTAACTACCTTTTCTGGCTCTGCACTAGAAAAATAACTTCCATAGTTCCCTGCTGTGATCAGGCAGTCGCTTCCTTTTAAATACCAAGGAGTCATCTCGTCAAATATTTCCACACCATGTCACCTTGAAACAATCTCTTCCCACTCTGCTTTCTGCTCCAAAGTTTCCATTAAACTCTTGGCTTCCTCCTTTCATTACATTTTATTTATTTTCTGAGCTCTTAAATGATTATACTGAGGTCATGGGAATACTGTAAGAGAAATATTTCCTTGGGTTTTGGTACTGCTTAAACTGTTTTCCTGTAAAAGCACTTCCAGTATGTAACGTAGACTGTAGAATTAGAGTTCAAACTTCTGTCAGCAATTCCCTGAGAGCCGCCACCATAAATTATGCTAGCCACAATCCAGAACAATAGAGCTTCAGCCATCCTTTGATGCTTGTGTAAGATGGGAAATATAACCAACTTGGAGAAAATGCACTCACTGGCTACGTTACTAGATAAACCTTGTTATTAGAAGGTTGGACTCCTTTTTACCTTCAGAACTGCCTGAATTATTCATGACATTGACTCAACTGGGTGCTGAAAACATTCCTCAGAGCTTTTGGTTGATTTGGACATGATAACCTCACCCAGTTGCTGCAGATTTGTCAGCTGCACATCCAGCATATGAATCTGTTCCACAGCATCCCAAAGGTGCTCTATGGGATTGAGCAACAATACTCAGGTAGGTTTTGGTGATTGATGCTCAATTGGTACTAAGAGGCCCAAAGTGTACCAAGGGACTATGCCCCACATCATTACACAACCACCATCAGTCTGAATCATCGATGCAATGCAGGATGGATCCACCATCATTTTGTACATATTGCAACATAAATTGCGACTCATCAAACAAAGCAGCATTTTTACAAATCTCTAAATTCCAATTTTGGTGAGCCTGTGCAAATTTTAACCTCAGTTTCTGGTTCTTAGCTCACTTCAGATGCTGTATCTGCCACAAGGTTTGACACGTTGTGCATTCAGACTATTGTGCATGCATACCTTGGTATAAAGAGTGGTTATTTTGAGTTATTGTTGCTTTCCTATCAGCTTGAAGCAGCCTGGCTATTCTCCTCTGACCTCTGGCATACACAAGGCATTTTTACCCAGAGAACTGCTGCTCACTATTTTCTGTTATTTTGGACCATTCTATGTAAACTCAATTGTTGTGTAGGAAAATCCCAGTAGATCAGCAGTTTCTGAAATACTCTGACCAGCCTGTCTGGCACCAACAACCTATGCCACATTTAAAGTCACTTACAGTCCATAATTTGCTGAAAAAGACAATTTTTATAGTTTTGCCCCTGTACACCACCACAGTGGTATTTAAAATCAATCAATGTTGACTGGAGTACATTCATTCAGCTCAGAGTTTTGCTTTGGGTGTTTGTTTGTTTTTTGTTCTATGTAGCAATTCAAGCCATTTTTATACATAGTCCCACAATTTTATGGAGAGGTGAAATCTCTTCCGTTGTCATTTATGACTAATGAAGTTGATTCAAACTGTTTAACTTCTATATTATAGCTTTCCACTGTAATTTTAACTATAGGGCCTAAAGAGATCTCAGTGCAACGATTTTATTCTTTAAAAGCATGAATGCACAGAACAGAGCTAAAGTGCACGATGATAAAATAATTTCCTTGGTAAATATAAACAACTTTTCAGCATCAAACCACCTTAAACAATATCATCAAGGAGACCGGCTTATCATTGTTAAGGTTTACAATCACGAGATGCCTTCATGAATGAACATACAGAGTGGTTACAACAAGGTGCACAGCACTGGTTACACTCCTGAACAGGAAAACCAGTTTAGACTTCTAGACATCTAAAAGAGCCTGCACAGTCCTGGAAAAATATTATTTGGTCAGATGAAACCAAGATGTGGATAGCATGTCACAGTGCAAATGGATAATGAGCCAAAGTATAATCCAAAAACAAGTGAAGAGTTTCTCATGGCGAAGAAATTGGATATTCTTCGATAGCACTTGATCTCAGTGCAATAGCTCTTCAGTCCTTAAATACAAAACTAAATGCAAAAAAAGAAAAACACAGCAACTGAAAGCGACTGCAACAAGGTCTGGCAGACCATCTCAAGAGAGGAAACACATCATTTTTATGATGTCCATGGATTCTAAACTTCAGGGAGTCATTGACTGCAAATGATTTTTGATAAAGGTATTCAAAACAATCCTTACAATTAAATTATACATTATAAATTATATTTGCCTGTCCAAACATGAGCCACTAAATGTCATGTAAAAATGCAAAATTTTTGTAAAACCCCTTTAATAAAGATGAAACTCTGCCTTTGATTGTGTGATTTAAATCTACTGTGGTGGGTGTTCAGAGGCAAAACTACAAAGATTATGTCTGCCTAACTGTAAATGACCTTTTTCCCCCTATTCTGATGCTCTGTTTGAACTTCAGCAGGTCTTCTCAGCCATGTCTACATGCCTTAATGCAGAGTTGCTACTATGTGAGTGACTGATTATACTTTTTGTATTAACAAACAATGGAACAAGTGTACCTAATAAAGTGACCTTCCGTGTAAATGGATCTGCAACATTACATGAGTTAACATTAACATCGATTACGTGTACGTTCATGTAAACTTGATGGAAGAAAATCTTTTGCTTTGGTACTCTGAATGCAGCACTAATTCCCGCCACAGCCAGTCACTATATGAACAATTGTTTTAGGCCTATGAGTCATCTATCCTTCGTGCCAACATCCATGGCACACCTGTTGCTCCAGTTTTAAAAATCCCACATCCTGTGAAAATTAGACATAACATTTAAAAAAGCATGCATAAATCCTTACACAAAAACGCAAACAAACAAAGCCCAAACAAAACTGGGGTCTCAAAATTGCTATGTTGGTAACCATCAAATTGCAAGGTGACTTAGTTTAGTTTATACAGCTATAAAAACATAATTATGCACTGTGGATTTATGAATACTGTGGTTTTTAAAATTAGGTCCCTAAGAAAAGCTAAAAACCTTTCTGTTAATTTGTTCCCTTTCCCCAAGCCTTTGATTCACCCACTGTGGCGAGATAAACGTTTATAAATCACTGGGTTAGCAACAGAGACACTTCCTAAAAGCACACAAGTGTGTCGGGCCAAAATGAATATGGTTTTGATCTGGAGTACATGCCAACACTCCAGCCAATGCTAATCGCTTGGGAAAGCTTGTGAAAACCATGATGGATTTTGCAGACATGGTTTTTGAGCTTTGGGTTTCATCACAAATCCATTTAAGCTTTTATGTAATTTGGTTAAATATACAGAATCCTTTTTATCTTTTTATGTGTCCATTTTGGACTGTCTAACATTGGTGGAAAATATGATATTGAGATGGACTTCTTTTATTAAACCTGAACGCTGCTGTGTGTGTGTGTGTGTGTGTGTGTGTGTGTGTGTGTGTGTGTGTGTGTGTGTGTGTGTGTGTAAAGCTGACAAAGAAAAAGAGTGAAGCTGAGTGACAGAAGGTAAAAGCCAAACATTGTCTGTTATGTTTTCTTTATGGTGTTCTGCTGGCACCAGTTTGAGAGAAAAGCTCAGCTTCCAGCTGCGACCACTTGTCTGATGCAATTTTCCCCACTGTCAGCAAGTGAGCATGGACAGTGACTAACACAGAGCTGTTAATGAAATCAAGAGTTGAGTTTTCTGTAAGTATGTAAAGAAGGATACCTGTATTATAGCCCAAAATAACAACCAAATGTAATTATTTGATCACGTGAAGCAAAATATCTGACTATTGTTCAAAGACGTCCTTGTGATTGAAGCATTTCCTCTAAGCTCCACATCTGGGGCTCCACATCTGGGGCTCCACATTTGGCGCACAGACCCTTATTTTGAAGTCTTGCTTTGGACTGGTGGAAGACTGAATGATTAAAAGAAAGTTCTCTATAGCCTCTTCAATTCTAAAACAATGACAAGGATCACAGGCTGCCTTTAAGACAGCTGCATCAGATAATTTATCGGCAAGCAATAAAACAGATTAAAAAGTCAATAGACGCACTGAAAAGAAGTAAAATTCTGGATGGCATTTGAAAAACAAGGCTTTGAAAATGTAAAAATAAAAATATCAGATTAGAAGGCTTGGGCTAAAATGAAAGTGGACTAGACTAAAAAAAAAAGAAAACCCAGAAATGGCATCTTTGTGGATATTGCCAAATTAACATACTTAATAAATTATGCCTCGAACTTTAAAGATGTCATTAAATGCTAAACACAATAACCCCTTTCAACTGCCCAGCAAAACAAAACAATTAATTGTCCTCTGGTGACAGCTATACTATCCATTACACCACTGAGTGTTTTTGCATTCTTAAAAATATTAAAGCACCAAAATGGTAATGTAACAATTACGCTTGCATGCTTGCCAGAAATTTTCAAAAGTACAACATTAAAAGATTAAAATTACAGTTGTACTCTTTTCTTGGAAAATAGCAACCACTTCATGTTCTTTCAGCTTGGGTGGCTGTTCTTGCTTAGGTTAAAGTCTCTCATGAAGCTGTTGATAGCACCTAGACGACAAATGTGTGGTCCTGTGAAGTGCACATGTTGTGTTGCACATAGATGTCTTGTAATTGTCACAACACATAAGGTTGTTTATTGTGTTCATGTATTAGAGGAACATTAACAAGTATACTTCTTGACATCTTTGTCAGACTGCTCTTATCCTTATGACTGCACTTTGTTCCTGAATTGAATTTAACATGACTCCCTGAATTTGTGAGACTAAGCTGTGTTCTTTTGATTACAATAAGAGGACCCCTTCATCACCCTCAACTTTCATCAGAATATCCTCTTTTGCACGATTTACTTTTAATAGATGACATAGTCGGTTAAAAAAAATAATCAGAAAACAGTGGGTGACAGATACTTTGTCTGATGTAACAGTGCTGCAAACACTTGCAGACAATCTATGAGCGCTGCACCGGGAGCAAGTTACATAATAATCTCTTATCATGAATGTGCATCAGAAAAAGTCAAAAATCAAATTTAAGATCACAATAAATCATGGTTTTGTAACTGGTAATAAAATCCAGTTTGATGCTGTGCAGCACACTACGCAGCAGATTAGAACCAAAGGCAACATCAGCATGAAACAACTGTCTCTGAGCTCTGCAGTTAAGAGGCAATTATGAGATGAAGAACAAGCTAAAGCAAACCAAGAAAAAATTATCCCTGAGTTGAAATCTTTCTGTAAGTGTGATTCTTAGCTAAATATATCATGTGGAAGAAACCTTAAAAGCCACTGCTTCTCAAGCATGTAACAAACAAATGTGAGATTTCAGGATTACATTGAAATAATTAACTCATGCATGCAGAAAGCAGACATGTTGAAATAATATAGAGCCAAATCCCCCCCCCCCCCCCCCCCCCCACACACACACACACACACACACCAAAAAAGAAAATAAAAAGCAGCTTAGGAGGAAAAATGTGTTACCAGATCTTTTCTGTTAAAACTATCATTCATACAGTATATTGGCCCAACAACAATGAAGTGGTTAAATTCATGTGGAGCACCCATGAAAACATATCAGTCCCAATGGCAGTAGCAGCAAAGAGCAGAAATTAGCAGCCAGCCAGATGTCAACAAAGAAACCACAAGCAAATTTGCACAGAACATTAAACAGTCCGCATCAGCTGCAGCCTCAGCCTCGGCTTTTAAGACGCCTGTCGCCATGCCACGAGCACAAAAACTGACCGAAGAGAGCCGATGTGACATCACAAACTCACATTTTGCATATTAACATACAATTCTTACCTTGAAGGAGCAGGAGGCCTGCAGCTGGGCGTGAATGTATTTTATGATTAAAACGTTCGGTTTGTTGATAGTTTAACCTTTCTAATGCAATGCAATACATACTGCTAAGAGCATAACATTTGCAAAGGTGCCGTGTAGTAGTATTGGAGTATAATAATCTGCAGAGGAATTTGGAGACCAAATGACACGCCGTGCAAAGGTGAAGAGGTGCGTTCAGTGTCTGGGAGTAATGAAGAGGATTTCCGTTGATGTTTTAGGCTAATGGAGTTGACAGGATCAGCTGCAATGCTACTTCTGATAAAGAGGTTTTAAGGCATAATGTTTACAATTAAAAGTTCAAGCATGGGTTTATTTTGTCATTTAGGATAATAACGTATGATAATGGCTTACTAATTAGAGTATGCTTTTTAAAAAAAAAGTTCATTGCAAGAATTCTGAGAAAGATTAAGATGTTTGACGCAGAGAAGCATGAAAATGCAAACAGATTATACTAGCCGACACACACAACAAGAAGGCAGTAAAACAAGTATCTAACGGTGTGTGTGGCCTGCTCCTTGGTATGACAGGCAGATTGGGGGAGTGAAACTGTGGCCCCTTCTAGTGCTGCTGGTCTATATCCTGTGGTCAAACTGTTTGAAAGTGAAGATATCGTTGGGATTCTGGGGGTTTCTATTTGTTAACACAACTGTGCTCTAAATGGAGGATTAAAATTATGAGTAAGGTGATTTATCTTGGGGCAATTAAAAAATAGTGCAGTTTGATTGTTTGTTGTTTTTTGTCTTTTTTCTGTTTGTGCCCTCGGCCGGCCGCGCCACAGTAGCGCTCCATCAATCACGTAATGAATTGTTACACGTAACAAGTCATGTTTGAAATTGATATTGTTGTGGTCGGTGTGTGTGTGTGTGTGTGCGTGTGTGTGTGTGTGTGTGTGTGTGTTTGGGGGTTCGGTACAAACAGAGTCTGGATGACTCATGAACCCACCTGTGAGTTACTAATAGTCCGAAATGACAGTGGACCCACTGTGATTCTGTAACTCGGAGTCACTGATAAAGCACTGCAACAAAGCCTGATAAATATACAGTACAAAGAGGCAGGTGGGTGGTCTCTTCTACAGACAGATAGGTAGTCTTGGCCTGCTCTCCATTGTAAGAATCTGTTGTCAATTTCTTATCACTCTGTATATGCAACTATATAAATGCACATCTGACAGCAACTTCGGCACTAAAATAATATTTTTGCACTGACTAAACTTTTGATTATTGTGTAACTATAACAGTGCAGAGAGAAATGTGAGGAGATAAAGCATATAAGGGAAGGAAAAGAAGCAAATCCACAGCTAGACTGTTTTGCGATAAAAAATCTGAAGATGTTTTCCGGATAGTCTGCTTAATTCTTAGCTAAATAGATAAACAATGACCAAAAAAGGGCTTTTAGTTTTACTACAAGAGTTTTAACTTCATACTGTAAAAATATTTTCCCAGGACCTTCGTGTTTTGCCTTTGTTTGTTAATATATTTATTTATTTCAGATTCTGCTCTTTAATTCTGCTGTGATCTTCTTTGAAGTCGTGCCCATACGCTCTGAGAGCTGTTCTGTCATCAGCTGCAGGTGTTTATAGCAGTTAGCTGTGTTCTAGTTGTTTCAAGATATTGTGGGGAAAAAATAGAAAATACTGTACAGGGATTGTTGATAGCAGCATGAAAGCAGCAGTTCAATTTGCAGATTTTTAAAAATCGATTATTAAATCACATTTTCTCATGATGCAGCCAAAAATATAATGGACCACATGATGGCAGAATGGGACTGAGTAAACAAGTAATCAATTTTTTTGTGTCCACTCACTGTTACGTGACCATGTGATGTATCTCAAATTACCACATTTTTGTTAGCCTCCAAATTACATTTTAACTCTTTCACCCAACAAATATGTACTTTTGTGAAGAACAATAAAAACAGTAGTTTACTTTGTAACATTTTTAAAACTTATTTTAACATTTTTTTAATTATTTGGAAACCATAAAACTAAAAATAAAAACATAATAGGTCTTTAATATCTTTAGATAGACCTGACATTATACATGTGAACACACATTTGCCAGCCACTATATTAGGTACATTATTTCAACTACTACTTAACACAAACATCTAAGCCAATCACTTAATGGATTTAGATATAACAACATACTCAAGACGACCTGCTAAATTTCAAAATGTGCATCATAATAGCAAAAAATATTTATTGATTTGATTTAAATGATTTTGAATGAGACTTGGTTGTTGGTCTGAGTATTTCAGTTACTGCAGATCTACTGGGAATTTCAAACACAACCATCTCTAGGCTGTGCAGGGAATGGTTTGAAAAAGGGAATATTCACTGATCAACAGTTCTCTGTGTGAAAAAGGTCCTACCAAAGGATACCTTAGAAAAGTGTTCAACAAGCGTACGCAAATATTAAATATTAACCTACATATACACCTGACCTTTGTAACTTTACTTCAGGCTTCAAAAGCAACTTAAGCAGTCTTGTTAAAAACTACTAATATGCTCTAAATAATGACTCATCATCAGAACACATGTTTAATAAGAGCAGAATTTATTGCACTGTAACTTTTTTCTCCTTCACTTACACAAAAACGAATCTCTTAATTCTTCTTGTCTCAATACATCACAAATAATTTAACGAAAATCAACGTGGATCCTACAGATTCAGAAAGAGCACACATTACTTATTGACAATTACAAAAGGCATGGTGGTTTATTGTAAACCCATTAATAAGACATTCACTGACTGTTTTACAAGTCTATGCTCTGATGACAAAAATGGGAAAAAACACTGAAAAAAAAAAATCAAATAAAATCATTACCAACAAGACAAAAAAAAAAAAACCAAACAAACATTGTGTTCCTTTTGCTTGCTGTTCTAGTACAACACTTATTAACACATTGAGGCAATGAAGGCATTCTTGTGGCAAGAAGCACTTCTGTGTACTGTATTTAAACAACTGTAAAGCTCGTCAAAAGTCACAACCACTGGCTTTTGACTCGTCTGACTTTGTTGTCCATGATCTGTCTGATGGAATTCCCAGATTTCTTTAACAAGAATATTTACAGATGTAAAAAACAATCCAAAAACCAAAGCATTTGCTTAAGCAAGAGCAAACGGTACAGAATTATAAATATGTAAAAGTTCACTATCATACAAAACCTTTAAAAAAAATGCAACAGCTTTTTATAGGAAATACCAAGAGGCGTCAGCTTTCCCTGCAGAGTTGGATCTGATATAATATTTACATTGCATTTAGTAATTAATAGTCATGATTATCAAATAATTTAACATTTGCTATAAAAATAAAACTGACTGACTATGGCTTTTGTCCTGAAATATATCGTTTCCCGTTTTTAAATCAGTCACAGGATGTAATGTACCGAATTTCCCAGAGGAACCCACCCGAGGGATTAATAAAGTTTTATCTTATCTCTTATCTCTCTTATCTAATGTGCTTTTACTCCCAGAAGGTGGTGGTAATGCAGTTTGCAGCCACCATTGCACATAAATGGAAACTACCAACAACCCGAAAAGATGGAAAAGTCCAGCCATCAAAACTCTCTGTGAGTAATAAACGACAATGATGTCCAGCGCAAAATGGTCCAGGTAAAGCCAGCATTTGACATCTACAGGAAGTGGTGTTTGAAAAGGGCTGGGGAAATCATCAAAGACCCCAGTCACCCATCACATGGACTCTTCACCCTCCTGCCCTCTGGGAGGCACCACAGGAGCCTCCAAACTAAGACCACCAGGTACCGGAACAGCTTCTTCCCCACAGCTGTCAGACTCCTGAACTCTGCCTCCTGACAGCTGACCCACGTTAACACATGGACTGAACATACACACACCCACAACCACCTACACACACACACACACAATGGACAACTGTATATTCACATTCATAACAGCTTCTGTTCATTCATAACATACTTCATACCGTGTACATATTACATACCACAATAGACCCATTTCTGTAATATACTTACATATCTATATCATTGCTAATATATATTGTAATATATCTATATCATGGCTAAAGCACTTCTGGATGGATGCAAACTGCATTTCGTTGCCCTGTACCTGTGACATGTGCAATGACAAAGTTGAATTCTATTCTATTCTATTCATTTTAGGGGTTAACTGTTCTGATACAGAATTTTCTTTTTGAGTTGCCATAATAAGACTGGCCTTGTTAAGGCCGTATTTAGAATGACATAGTGCAAAAGTGCAACCTTCTCTGAGAAATGCAGACAAAAATAACACAGAATGGAAAGAAAAAAAAGCTCTCACGTCGACTTGTAACAGAAAAGTGTAAGCCAAGAAGGAAAGGGAAAACATACAATCTTTTTGTCACAAATAACAAACTGTCATCAGTGTGAGAGTGTAAAGCTTTCTGTAGTATTTCCAGTATTTGCTTGTAAGCCTTGAAAACCATAGCTCTTTGCAGATCTTTTACTCAAAGTGACCTTCCTGAATTGATTTTTAACTTCTCACTAGTACCAGAAAAATACACAATAAAGAACCCTGTTTGACCTCAACACCTGGAATGTCCAAAAAATTCAAAACTATGAAGTAAATCACAAGAAAACGAAAAGCAAAAACAAGTTAATTCATTTGGTACGACCAGTTATTTGGCGGGTTTTTCTGATTCGCTTGCATGTGCACGCTCTTTATGCTTATGAAGTTTTAACCAGGTGGAGAACTGTTCCCCACAACTAGTGCATTTGTAGGGCTTCTCGCCAGTGTGCATCCTCATGTGTCCTTTCAGGTCGGTTTTGTGACTGAACGCCTTATCACACACGGTGCATTTATACGGTCTTTCACCTGTATGTGTTCTGGTGTGCCTTTTCAAAGTCGTGTTGGTAGCAAATTTTTTCTTGCAGTAGGTACACTTGAAGGGCCTTTCCCCCGTGTGCACTCGCAAATGATTCTTGAAAGCAGAAGAATCCGCAAACTCTTTACCGCACTCGTTGCAAGTGTAAGGCTTCTCACCGGTGTGGATTCGCATGTGCTTCTTCATGTTCACACAGGCGCTGAAGCTTTTCCCGCAGGTGCTACATTTGTAAGGCTTTTCCCCAGTGTGAACCCTGGCGTGCAGGTCGAGATTATAACGTCGGTTGAACCCGTTTCCACAGACGTCGCACTTGAAGGGTTTCTCGGCTGAATGAATCACTAAATGTTTATTTAAATCCCAACTTTCCCGGAACATCTTGCCACAAGTCTCACATTTGAACGTCTTCTCAACTGTGTGGCTCTTCATATGAAATTTGTAGTTTTTGAAGTTGGACATCACTTTGCCACACCGGTCACACTTGTAAGGATTTTCCTCATCTTTGGCATTACCACCATCATTCTGGCTTGATGCTTTTAAGCGTTTTTCACTTTCCCTATGTCTCTTCTTTTGTGTTGGATCAGTACTTCCACTTGATTTTTTGCTCCCATTGTTGTTTCTCTTACTGTGTCTTGCCTCTGTAGTTTGGGTGGATTCCCCACTCTGATCCTTATGTCTTTTCCGTTGTGTTGGGTCGGTGCTTCCTCCTGATGTTGCGCTCCCATCATTTTGTCTTTTCAGCAGTGCTGCTTCCTTACTACTTGAAGACTTTGCGTCTCTATGTCTATGCTTCTTTTGTTTTGTTAAATCCCTGCTTCTGGTTGATAATGTTCTCTGATGTGTAAGTTTCCTACTTGAGGTTGACGTAGTACTTGTAGTCTCATCACCAGGCATCTTATTTGGCGATGTTTCTGTACTTTCGGCCAATGTGGCTTCGTCACTGTTAGAATTCTTACTTTGTGCCATTTCAGTGTTTGAAGGAGAAGCTAGTTTTCCTTCACTCTGCTTCTTTTGTGCTAGGTCAGGACTTGAAATTGAGGATGTGTTCCCCTCAGTGGGTTCTGCCTGAACTGGACTTTCATTTGATGCTACCTGTTCATGGTCACTAGTCTTATTTTGAATTGGCTCAGTACTTTCCATTGATATGTCGTGACATGTAAAGTCTGGTGAAGGCTCAGTGACATCATTTGCGTCCCAGTCTTTATGCTTCTCATTTGGCATTAACTGAGGAGTTGTATTTGATGACATTTTTCCAACTTTGAGTTTCCTACTTGCAGCTAAATCAGTACTTCTGCTTGTTTTTTTCTTGCTGTGTTTCTTTCTAGATGCATACTCATCACTTGTAGCTGATGTTTTCTTACCACTGCTTTTTTCATATAGGCTGACAGATGAGCTTGATTCCCCATCGTGACTTGACTTATTTGCCGCTGGCTCACCATTCCCTTTTAACGGGGGGCTCGCTTGATCGTGTTTCTCATGTGGCGTTACATCGGGGCATCTAGTTTCTGTTGGGCTCTTTGTTAGTGTTTGTTCAGTGCTTTTTGTAGATGTTGTGTAGTCACCACTTTGTTTTGTGTTAGTCGTTAGGCCAGCAGTTGCAGTTGACGTTGACGTTTCATTCCCATCTATATGTTTCTTGTTCGGTGTTGGCTCAGTACTCATAGCTGATGTGGTCTCACTATTACATCTTACAGTAGGTGTTAACTCAGAATTACTGGTTGATGATGTGTTTTCAATGTTACAACTTCTATCTGATGCTGGCTCATTGCTCTCATTGGTACACACCTGTCCTTCCTCTGTACCACTGTTTGCTGTGCTGCCCACATCATTGTTTTCCTTATCTAACGGCTGCGCTGCTGTAATAGCTGATGATGTGTCCGTATCGCCTCTTGTTGGTGTTTCACTTCCATAGTTACAAGTTATGTCAGCTTGACTCTCCCCTTCATCTGAGTTGTGACAGAAGAAGTGGTTGTCATCATCTGGAGGTGGTACTGGAGAACTCTCTCTGTCACGTTCCTCTTCATTAGGGACACTGGGTTTGGGATCATTACTTGCAGCAGGATTCGTTTGGTCAGGACCTGAAGGCTGAGACTGATCACTGTGGACACTTTGATCAGTTGAAGCTGGAGTCACCTTAGGAGCAGCAGGTGCCTGCTGCTGTTTGAGCTGCTGTCGTTCCTGACTGATGCACATTTCCTCATGCTCATCTTTAATCCGTGTAATATCAGGCTGAACAGTGGAGTCACTCTGCTGCTGACTCAAAGAAGTATTTGCAAGATCTAGAGGGAGGAAGGAAAGAATGGGACAGTGTTTAAAATACTATTTTTTGGCTTATAGCCATTAGCTAAAAATGACACTTTCTGTATGTACATTGTTTATTAGTGATAGAATTTAAAAGCCATGCATCACCTTGAATGTGACAGCATTCATCTCTGTGGTAACTTATAAGGATTAAACTGCTGATAAAAACTGTAACATGCTTTTAAACCGTCCCTTAGTCGTGCTGCAATAGGCTTAGACTGCTGGAGAACTTCCCATGATGCACTGAGCATTTCTGTTTCACTCACCTATCTTCACTCTGAGTGTTTATGTATCACAATTGCATTCAGTCATTAGTAATTATTTAATTTTGGCTGGACATCTAAATGTTGAGGTTTGCATTCTAATACTGTAGGCTCTTTCCCTACAATGTAAAGCGAATTGAGGTGACTTGGTTGTGAATTGGTGCTGCATAAATAAAATCGAATTCAATTTTAAATTGAATTGTATGAATGTATTGGTTTCTGAAAAAGGAGCAAAAAAAGTTTCATTCTGTAAAAAGCATTTCCAAATAGCATTTCCAGTAGTGCTATAGTCACAAAGACAGAGACCTGTAGGTGGGTGTTTAGAGCTAAAATCTATCTACGGAACTGATAACAAAACAAAACAAAACAATAATTGTAGTATTCGACTGACCTCAACCTCAATAATGAACCGACTTTCATTTTCAGGATCTAAATTTAAAATTATAGGACTGCCTCTTTAAAATCTACAAAGCACCCAAGTGGGAAACCAGACTCACCACCAAGCACACTAAAAACTATTCTCTGTGAGTTTAAAGGTATAGGCCAAAAATGTAGACGGCAACCCCGATGCAACCTCACCTAAAGGCATTATTTGGCACATCAAAAGTTATTTATCTCCTCATCTGATCCTGTGGACTTGTGCAAATCATTCATCTGTGAACTAAGAAGCAGAACAGGACAAGCCCCGTGCAGTCCAGGGAGAGACCGTGCAAATTACAGCTCTAATAATTAATGAGGATGTGTCCTCATCATCATTAACGACAACTGAGACACATACTAGTAAGACACTGGATACATTTTGTTCTAGCTGTTAAAATGAAACCTGCTGGGAAGTTTGAATGCAAAAATGTATTGATGTGATATGTCACCAACATTTTGATCAAAAATAGTATCTCGGTATTGTATCTAATAACTCCGCTTAGTTGTTCATTTCCATTGCTTGCTGAGACACAGATGTGTTAATGATTGCCTTGTCCATAACTCATTACCCGCTCGACCTTACACGTGACATGAGACGACTTCCCCAAGACATGCATCATCTATATAAAGCTGGGCATACACTGTGCGATTTTTGGCACGAGTCGTGCGACCGTTTTGGCGATCGGTCCGATTTTGACCTTCATCGTGCGTCGTGCATCGTGTAGTATACGTGGGTTAACGAGAAGCGATTAACACCTCACGACCAGCTCCCGATCATCAATCGCTTGGTCGTGAGGGTGTCACCGCAGCTTCTCACACTGCGCACGCGCAAACACAAATGTCAGCGAAGAAGACGGCGCGGCACGGCAGTGCAGCGTGAGATCCGGACACAAGCGATGGAGGCACAACTTGTAGAACTATGGCAAGCTCATCCGAGCCTTTTCGATGAGGCCTCACAAAATAATCACAACAACCGTGAAAATAGTTGGGTTTACACTGCTGCTCAATCACAGCTGCAATGCTAATGTTTTTCATTAGCAATTTAGCAAAGTTGATGGTGGTGGTGTGCGTGTCTGTGTGAGTGAAAGACAGAAAGGGAGAGCGAGCGAGCGACAGAATTTCTGTTATAACCTTCATTTTATGGACGCACAGTGTGAGCACTCAGGTCGCATCAGAGCATCGGGCCGTATAGTGTGAGACCCTGCATCGTGACCTACGAACATCTAACCCCTGCGAGTCAATCGTACAGTTTGAGCAGGAGCTAAATGGCGCGACTGAAAAAACCACACAGTGTAAGCCCAGCATTACAAGGATCTTTGGTTCAGCTGAGGATTTGAGGACTTTGTGTCAGCTTTTGTTACATTACCGAGGTACAACATCCAGCTATTAAAAATAAAATAAATTGTGTAATTCAGTGGAAACCAAATGGTACATTATACCTGTCAAACTGGTCTGATCACACAGTGATCCTGGCACAATTAAGAAATGAATATCTAAGGACTGATTCATTTTAACCAGTCATCGTTTCAAACATAACAGGACTCTTTACTGAGGAGCAAGGTAATCTGACCGACCTTTATCCTGCAACTTTATCTCCGGTGTGAACACCGTATCCAGCAGCCTGCGTTGACGTGCGATTTCTGACTCGTACTCTTCTACTCTCTTTTCAAACGCTCCCAGTATTTCTTGGGCAGCTGCTGTTAGTCGATCACAGACAAACTTACGCATGCTTTGAACGGGATACATTGTTACATCTAAAATGTAGACGCTTTGACTTCGAAGCTGCCTAAACTTGCGCACTTTTCTTTTAACTTCCGCAAGTGATACTGGGCGATACACACATCCTGTACCCGCTCACTACCACCACCTACTGTCCGGCGTGCAAAAGGCATGCATATGTCACACTTACATGTTTCAAATAGTCAAAGAATTTTTAATATTAAGAAAAATCATTTATAAAAAATAACTCGAGTAAATACAAAATGCAGTTTTTCAATGATGATTTCATTTTGTAAGGGAAAAAAGCTCTACAAACTTGCTCTCTACAAACTCTACAAACCTGGCCCTATGTGAAAAACAAATTGCCCACACTGCTGACCACAAAAACCACACAGAGTGATCTCATATTTCCTCCCAAAAACCCCTGAACACTGTTTTATGTACTTGTGAAATTCTTTCTATGGAACTGTAAAGAGCACTATGATCAATATTTACATATATAAAGCGATACAGTGGTTGCTTTAATTAAATAGTTTGAAAGAAAGATAAGAATTAAATGCATGAGTTTCTCTTTCCAGTATTACATGATATGATATGCTATTATATTATATGATATACTACAGTATTGTTTGGACTGGCCACGTTGATGGCTGTGGAATTAAAACACGATGCTTTGATGTTTTTTAAGTGCATAAAGGGAGGCATAGGTTAAGTTGTTATAGGTGCACAGATGCTAAAAACAGGTCATTTTGTGGGCCATAAGAACCTTGAAGGACCTAAGATATATCTGCAGGTCAAGTTTGGTTGATCACATCCTGAGCTTGTAGGACAAATTGGCAGACAGAGAAAGAAATACTAATACAAAGATGTTGTATATTATAGCTCCTCAAACCAATTCATGTTGCTGTGAGGAACAATTTGATGTTATGGAAAGATAACAGTGCTGTGAGTGAAATAAAAATGCAAAACACACACAGGGATATAGTCAAACTGAGCATTTAGTGTAACATTACATAGATATACAATAATTTCAGGGCAACAAATACTGCAAAGAACAAAATAAACACAAAATGCCAAAGACTTTCAGACTGCATAGATGGCTCTTAGGATTCTTTTTGGTATCTAAATATCTGTAAATGGAGATGAATACAGTAAAACAAGTTATATAGCCTAAAATACTGACTGGGCAATGCTACCTTTATTGTCTATTGTTACTTCAATAAATCAATCCCCTTAACTAATTTTAAACAGCCACTATTAACTTCCTTCATTAGTTAAACAACACGCAAGTTTGATAAAGACATAAACATGTTTTACATTTAGATCCAGCATCATGTATCTTAACTGTTTTTCTCTACAGTACACGTTACAAGAGGTTAGCTAAAATCAGCCCTTGCTATGTGCTATATATATATGTAATAGTGTATACTGGCGTGCAAATTTACTAAGTGAAAAGAAGAGAAGAGAAAAGCTAAAAAAAATAAATAAGCAAACAATACTGTAACTTCTGTAAGTATTTCAGTTTTGTTTTTTCTACCATTTGTTAACAGGGAAACTGTAACGCTGACAAGTAAAAGGCTTTCTTCACTGTGTTACCATAAAGTAGAAACATTCACATGTAACCTAATGAATGCTAGGCTGGCCTCAGGTATGTAGAGCAGCCTCAGAATAAAAACAATAAAGGCAGATATAAATATGTTATAATTAACAAATTCATGTTGAGGGTTTCAGTGCTTTCAAAAGTTCCACAAAGCATCTCATTCACAATTACAGCAGAAATACACTGAGAGACAGCCTGCTGTGCATTTCCTTTTAAATGATATAATGGATCAATAATCAGGAGCAATAAGCTAAACAGTGACTTTTTGTAATGAGAAACACCAAACATAGTCTGGCTCTAACTGCTAAACTTGTAACTGGGAACATTTCAATCCAATCACCTTGTGTCACACTGAACTGTGCACATTTTTGCTCCTCGCTAAACAAAATAAAATATCTCCAAACATCAGCTGGAGTTGTATGAAATTGTGATGGGTATTTCGCAACACTGTTACTAGATACTTTTACTTTTGGACTTTAACAAACAAACAACACCAACACAAAAAAGCAATGAAGTTACAAAACAAATATTCATGAGCTCTCGAAAAGAAGACGTACAGTTGCATACGAACATTCAGGCACACAGAGGAAAATGGCGTATACTGTTACAATTAGAGATATTTTATTTAATACAGACACTGTGGCGTGTGCATGTCTTCTTCTAAAGGCAGGAACTCTAGGCCTTTGAAGCCAGCCGAAGCAGCAAATGGTATTAGTTTGCCAGCTGAAATTTGACCAGCTGACAAATACTGTGAACAGACTTGTAAAAAGAATTTATACGATGCAAGAGATGGATATAAAGACATGAAGGCACTTCAAGCATGAAAATCTACTATTCCAAACCCTTATGTGTTTGAAAAGGAGCTGCAGGAAGGTTTTGCTGACACGTGAGTGAATGAGCATCATGCATCACTGAGACCTAATATGCCAACATGGTCCTGACGTACACCCTCATAACAAAAGTCAACATCTACAGAAGTCATGGTGACTGGGTCAAGAAATCAAAACTGGGTTTTTGCAGCTACAGTCACGAAAAACGTGTTTGGAGACAAGGAGGAGCAGCTTTTCATATATCAGACCCCCACAACCAATCTGCAAGGCAGAGCGGGGGGAAAACAAATCATAAATCCCTTTTACATTCCCCTCTAAAAATCCGCTGCGGCTACGCCTTGTGTCAATGTAGTTTTCTATAAGTGGGACTTTTCCATCTGTGCTCAACGAATGAGTGTGCCATGACCCATTTGTGCCCACAGCTGATGGTTCTGCCTTATTTGTGTATCCCCTAAACAGGTTAATGCTTTTTAAAAAGTCCTAACACTTATTATCAAATGTAAGCATTGAAGTAGAAGACTGAGGTGTAATTAAATATTAGTGGTTTGTTTTAGTCTTGAAGTGAAAAACTGAAACTCTATATTGTATCTATATTTGCATATACAAACACTTACCGTAGTCGAACGAATGCAGCCTTAGATACCGTATCAAGCTTGATGCATAAAAGAATCATTTCACATAATTGCTGCACACAAAATTATAAAATTATTGCCTTTGCAGATTTTTCGTGTGCTGTTTCTTTTACATATAGTCTGGCAAACGTCTGGCTTCACACATGGACTTACAAGATAGCTGCATTTGAAATGTCACATATTTTGCAAGAATACGGTTGCTCGCCCGTGTGTTTTTTTCATGTGAACCAACAGAGTAGAACGACTCCTGAGACATTTCCCGCATGTTTTGCAAGAAAAGGGCTTCTCGCCTGTGTGGATTCTGACATGAGCATCCAGTATTGACTTCTGATTAAATCTTTTACCACAGATGTTACAAGAAAATGGCTTCTCGCCCGTGTGAGTTCTTTTATGGACGTTCAGTATTGACGTCTGGTTAAATCTCTTTCCGCAAATGTTGCAAGAATACGGCCTCTCGCCTGTGTGGATTCGTTTATGAACGTTCAGTATGGATGTCTGATTGAATCTTTTACCACAGATGTTGCAAGAATATGGCCTCACGCCCGTGTGGATTCGCAGGTGTCTGATTAATTTGGAATTAAATGGAAATGTTTTTCCACAAGTGTCACATTTGAAAGACTTTTTGCTTGCGTGTGTTTTACAGTAATTCATCAACATTGCAGGATTATGTATATGATTGCCTTTGTGACTTATCTTCTGTGGTTTTGTCTCTGCATTTCCAATTGACATACAATCCTCAGGCTCGTCTTCTTTGTCAGGGCTTTTAGATAAATAGGAACTGTGAGAAAAGAGCTGGTGGTTGGTATTTAGCTCTGCTTCCTCTGAGGTTTTAATAGATATTTTGACTAAGGAATGTTTTTCTGTTGCACTTACTAATTCACTCGGAATCAATCTCAAAGTCTGATCTTCAGCGTTGTCACCTTTCTCATAAGTAAGAGGCACAATGCAAGTATCAGTCTCCTGCTTCAGTACAAGATGCTCTCTGTCCTGACTAGCGCAGATTTCCTCTTTAACCTCTTGATCCAACCTGGGGTTCCTCTCCTGGAAAATGGGCTGCTGGTCAGAGGCAAGAACCTCCTCCTCTTTACAGGCAAGCTGATGTGGGAGCTCTGGAGGGATAAGTGAAACAAACAAACAAACAAACAAAAAGTTACACACTGACAGAAACTACACAGATTTTGCTACCCACCTAAAAGTTCATAAATATTCCATATACTGGTGTGTGCAATCCAATGTCAGTAACAGAAAAAAAGTAAAATAAAGAAAACTACCCAATAAAACACGTTTGAGGTGGAAGGGATTTGAAACAAATAAATAGCATTGTAGTTGCCGCTCAATTTCATGTTGCCAAATCTGATATTTTAAACAATGTTGTAGAATAAATTTCAGGTTTTCTTCCGTTTTGATTGATCAAAAAACGAAAACATTTAAGAATATGCAAAATTAATTTACCCTTTTTAATTTTGCATATTTATTTCCTATCTTATTCATAGCCTTTCCTTTTTTTGTTTTCTTTAGGTCACGAGTAGTTGTCCAAGCATTTCACTACATATCGTACTGTGTATGACTGTGTACGTGACAAATAAAATTTGAATTTGAATAGAAAAAATGCTTAGCAAACACCGACTCCCAGTTTTTCTCTCACACTGACAAAGATTATAGACTGAGGTCGATTCGACACGTGCTGTGGTAATAGAGGCACGTTCATATTCCCATCCTCACAACCCTGTTGGGATAAAGAAAACAAACTAATAGGACTTTAAACGAACAGGATCTAATATAAGTCTAAAGCCTCCATTATTTAACTGCAAATTATATCAAACGTGTAATTAAGGTGTTGCGGACCTATCCTGGGTAACTTCACCGCAGGTTTGCAGACGATGTCCAGCAGCCTGCGCTGACGGCTGATCTCTTCTTCGTACTCGAGGATAGTTTTTTCAAAAGCGCTGAATATTTCTTCAGCAGCAGCAGCTAGTCGCTCGTTGAAAAACTGTCTAAAATGCTGAACTGAAGGCATTATTGCCTTGTTACACATATATTGTTCCCACGCACAAGTCGATGTTTACGCCACCAGCCCAGTTTCTGTTTACTTCCGCTCGGTGTCACACTAGAAGATCCGGCTTTGGAAGCGAGTTCACCCTTTCATTCCTCTCCCTCCTAGTAGTTGATCTATTCCAGTCGCTTTCACGGGGACTTTTAGTTATTTTTTTCTGCGCTGCTGTAATTATACTACGTATCTTTAAGACACTTGGCATGAGGTAGTTTCGTTAAAATGTAACGGTGGACATGCCTGAGCATCCACTCAAAGCAAATGTCTCATCAGTAGTTCTCTTTCTGAGCATGAATACTGCTGCCGTCTTTGATCTTCTCACTCTCCACGTTACTTCCACTGGCTCGTACAGTGTTCCGACACTGAAAGTCAGGCAGCTCTTCGTTCCGCCTTTACTTGTTGCCTTTTCATTTAGCAAGAAGGCTGTGCCTCTACTATCTATGATCTTACTCCGCTTTTGGTATATAGTCTACTTTAAATATGATCAATATTCATAGTACTAAAAGTCTTTTCAAAGACTTTTGAAAGTCTTAACACAAAGCCCGTTCCTCTGCTTCAAGGGGGAAGTATTTCTGGACGGAACTACGTCCTGCAGCAAAGGCTAACTTACACTAAGCTATGAGGGGTAGCTGCTGTGGTGAAGGGGGATACGAGATAAACAAAGACAAAACTGTTACGTTTGGTTTTAGATCGGATCTGGTTTCATCTCGGTTTCGGTATATGTTTGGTAACTTCCACAGAATCTAAATGGGTGCACACTACTGTGCCATTTGTAGACAAACAACATTCAACGGGAAGGGACACATTTTCGGAAAAACTCATCAAAGTAGACTCAGAGTGGTTCTCCTTAAATTCACAGAAAAGGTATGCAGATTGTAGATTTTTTTTTTTAACTGATATTTGATATTGAGAGTAGTCTGTGTTTTGTGCAGCATGATCTGACCCTGGTAGAAGTGATGGAGGCAAACTGTTGTTAAAATCCTAGATTGAACTCTTTTCCTTCTGAGTAACATTAAAAAGTATGATTCCCAAGTTGTGTAGCGAAATATTGTGAGTCCATTATCTTCTTTATTATATGTATATGATTTTAAGTCTACAGAACGGCCACCATGAGGTGCGTCAGTATTCATAATAATCATAACTCTGATACCACCAGCACGTCACGCGTAATGTGCCCTGCTTCTGATTAAGTAGCTTGAGATCATCCTTTCATATCTAATGCACGATACAACTTAAATAACTTTAAAGCATCATAATTATTATTATTAATATTACTATTATATTTTTCTGATTGTGTATTATATATTTTAACAATTTGTTTTTACTCGATATACAACATCTGTATATATCATTATGATATTACCTTTATATTTCTTTGAAATCGGACAGTAATATAGTCTGATTTACTATCATGTATATTACATATATTTTTCTTTATCAGTAAGGATTCAGACTCGTTCCCTAAAACAATTTATTTGAACAAATATTTAAACAGTTCATTTATATATGTCCTCAAATACTGTAATGTACATACTTGCATAGTATGTCTTTGCATGTCAATAAATTTGGTCTATTTTTTTTGTATGTACACAGTAGTTGGAGATTTGCACATGTTAGTAGCAGTTTGGGGATTTTCTTGTTATTTATTCCTGTCCTTTTTTACCAGTGAAATAAATACATCCTCATTATAAAGTTGTTTTCAAGTCTTTGAGAGTTTTATCACATTATCTTGTATTTAGCCAATGCAGCCTTGATCTGAAACAACACAAAATCGACAATAAACACTGACATACTGCCATTAGTAAATGTCATCTTATTTAGAGATGGGAGTCAACAAGGCCAATCTGAGAACTACTGTTAGCCTTTCCTGAATCAGCTCTTTTAGTTCTTTTGTTTTGTAAGCATATATATAAATATATAACCCTATATAATTCAACAGCACCACAAACTACACTCTCCAAACTGATTATATATATTTTTTTAAATTTGTATTTTTTAATTTGAATAATAATAAAAAGTAATATTTAAATGCAACAGTAGAATTGTGTGAAACTGTTTTAGCTCCAATCAGAGTCTAACTTTGTCAGTTTTCTATGTCTGCTTCATCCACTGTCTCCCAGGTGAAGGAAGCTCGCCGAACACTTAAGAAACCCCAAGTAGAAAAGTTTGATTGCACCCAGCACAAGCAGACATTCTGGTGCTACTGCTGTGGGTGTGAAATTGAGAAAAACGTTACAGATGGCAACATGACTGTCCTTTATGGAGGCCTGTTAGAACACATGGCCACGTGAGTCTTACTTATAAGGTTTTATTCACTGTATTTTGTTTTGTCTGGAACCATTTTGATTGCCTTTGATTGCTCAGATTTCTTCAATTTCCTTTGCTGTTTTAAAGCAATCCATGTCTGGAAAAGTGTTTTAACACATTTTCAAAAAACTGTTGTTTTTTTTTTCATATAAACTGCATTTAAATGCGTATTACTTAACTGGCTGTGTATACACATGCTGTTGTAAAGAAGAAGGATAGGGTTAATTGCTTACGTGTGATGAAACAGGAAAGATCCTTAAGTGACTGATAAGACACAATCAGGAAGAAAACGCTGACGCCTGAATTACTGTTTCCATTTCTTCCTGTTTATGTGCCAACTTGCAAGTTGAGTTTTTAAAATATCTTTAAGATGTTTTGTAGACAAAGACTACTTTGACTACGATGACCTGGATGACTGAGAACCTTCACAGACTTTAAGATGTTTCCCAAACCTACACATGCAACAAAAATATGTAATATGTCCAGAGGTCACCAAGACCCATTTGACCACAAAACATACATTTCTCAAACATTTGCTGAATGAATATAGTACACCTACTTTATTTTTTCATATGAATTTATATGAGAGTGTATTTAAAGTTTTTCAACTATATTTTATTTCAGCCCAGAACACAGGAAGAATACACACAAGTTCTGGTGGGACAATAAAGCTGACCCGAAGTTTAGAGACAAAGTCATCGTCACAGAAGAGGAAACGGAAAGGTAGACCTACTGAGCCATAAGTATTCAGACATTATTAAAGTTTGTTTGTAAAATTAAATGTATCTGCATTGACTGTTCTGTATTTTTCTTTAGGTTTAAAGTTGAGGTGGCAAAGGCATTGGAATCATTTGTGGAGAATGAGGATGAATACATTAAACAGGTATTGCAACCTTGTTTTTAAATGAACTACATATAGCATTCTGTTTTTGGAGTAGTGAAGCACAGTATTGATAAATGCTAATATAGTTACATATATAGAGGTGTTTTAAATGTTCAGTTCAATTTATTGCTGAATTATCCAGCATCTCAACATCTGAAAGTCAGCTCTGAAATGCAGATGTAGTTACTTAGAGACTGTTTTCATCCTTAGAGTCATTTTTCAGTATAATTAGTGTCTTAAGGAAGGGTACATTATCCAGGTTTGAAACCTTTTGTTGGTAATTATTTTTTGTTTTCTCTCTTTTTTTGTGACTGCAGCATGCTGAGCATATACGAGCCCAGGAAAGGCATCGCCAGGAGGTCTTACAGTCACTTTTAGAGGTTTGTTTTCCAACGATGCTGTGGCAGTATCCATCACTGTGGCATTAACTGGTGTTTGTTTGCACGTAAGATTGCAAATTCCACCATTCTTCAGCTAAATAATTGTAGGCTCCTGTTTAACTCTTGAAGAATAGTGTGGCTGGTTAACCTTTTGGTGTAAGAAGAAGGGCACGAGGTTTATATTAACATTTTGGGTAATGTTGTGTGTAAGGATTGTAATGATAAAAGCTGAAATGAAACATGATTAGATGTCAGACTTCCTCTGTGAACCACTGTTGGCTTTTCCTGAATCAATATCAGCGTGATGCAGAGCCTGAGTTGTTAAACGGACCCAACGGCACAGACTCATCTGTAGAGAACTCTGTCAGGTAAACCATTGTCACATCTGCAACACTGTAGCTATTCTACACTCTCATCAGTCTCACTTCAAATGACTTGTGTTTTTGTTTGGGGATCACCTTGTCCTTTGGGCAACAGCTCACAGTTTATGTGTCAAGGATCAGACCAGCAGGCGGGGAGCAGCTTTGTGGACTCGATGGGTGAAATGCCGTGGACTCCAGCAGGACACGGCCTGACATTCATAGGTTATCAGGTAGACTGGCAGCTTTTATTCAAAAAGTATTCACTCATCTATACATATATATATGCAATGTTATCATACAAATGCAATGACCTCACATGAACGCTTTTTTTCTCTCATACAGGATTCATCGAACAGTGGAAACGTTCATACAGGTACTGTGATGTATGACTTGAGGTGGCGGTGAAAAAAATATATATATGTGGTTGTGCAAAACAACTGCTTTTGAGAGTTACGCAGAACTTTTACTGTTCCTGCTATTTATAACATTAATACATATAAATTCAGTATATATACTCACTGGGAACATTATTAGATTCTCCTTGCTAGTACCTTAATTCCTGGTAGCATAGATTCAACAATGTGCTGGAAAGATTACTCAGACATTTTGGTCAATATTGAGATGATATCTTGTGATCTTGTCCCCAAACTTGTACATCAGACATCTGCTTAGTCATATTGCATGATGAATTAAAAATAAGTGCTTAATGATGTTGACCTAACTGCATTGTGTATCAGTGGACAAACTTTGGTTTCTGTTAAGCTAATACATTGTTTACTGGTTTCCTGTTGTGTTTTTCAACCTTTCTGAAGCTTCTGCATGAAACTATTTTGTCTGCTTGATGAAGCATTTTAACCTGTGTGTGCTGTAGGTGCTGTCCCTCCTTGGCTCCAAGATGATCCTGTAGAAGGGACCTCCAGAACTGCTGCAGAGCCAGAGATTGGCCCATCACTCCACGAGTTCCTCAAACATAGTAAGGACGATGATTGCTATCATCAAATGACATGTAGCAGTGTCAAGCATTTGTTGCATCACTGTCATTTATAAGTAGCATTTTCGTAAACACTAGAGCTACAATCATGAAGCTGCTGTTGCTGGAGTTAGTGTGAGGAATTAAAAATAACATATCCACATAGACTTGTATAAAACCAGTTAAAAAAATCTGCCTGTAATGGGAGTATAATGACATCTCGCTTTTGCCAGAGGAGCAAGAGAAGCTGAGGAAGCTTCCTCCGAACAGAGTGGGGGCCAACTTCGATCACAGCTCACATACAGACGCCAACTGGCTACCTTCCTTTGGTAGAGTGTGGAACAGCGGTCGACGCTGGCAGTCCAGGTTAGTTGACAAAGCTCTTCATTGCACCTGGTTTCCATATATGGTGTTTTGGGACATGTTTGGGCAGAGGAATGACTACAGAGACAGGAGAAAATATCATTCAGATATTTTCAGTGTTTTATGTTTGTCTGCACTGTTAGCCAATAGGCCACATGATCCTCAATGTGTCTAAAATCTATGGTGTTTATATTTGTGTTAAATTTGCTTTCATGGGGATGAAATCATGCTATCACTTTTTAAATGTTAAAGATCTCATCAACACAAGGGAAATATAGCCCACCTGTTTAGATTCATACAGAAGATCAAAATATTGTTTAATATCCACCAGATTCTTGTCTGCAAGATGCTGATGCATTAAACGTTTTAAAGTATGACAGTCACACGTCAAAATGACCAGTGATGTAGGAAAAGCTAACCTTCAGTGGACTTCATTTTATCATTGTTGTACTGTAGAAGATGACTTGAATACTAACGCCATTTACTGCAAGTCAGACAATACTAAGTTTTGTTTCTGCATTTTTTATTTAGTGTGTAATTTTGTATTTTATCACCTGGAAACTCAGGAAAGCTGCAAAAAAAGCCTGAAACAGTTTAGCACTTTACTGCTGAGCCAAATTTGTCCATATAGGTTTTTTTTCTGTTGTTTGAGATTCAACTCAAGTAAATTAGCTTCTCTTGTCAATGCATGTGAATATGTTTTTGTTTTTCCCACAACAGGCACCAGTTCAGGCAAGAGGAAGGGCAGAAGCACAGACAGAAGAGGAGGAGGGAATATGACACAGAAGGGTCAAAGAAGATAAAAACAACTGATCAGCTGAACACTTAATATTTAGCATGGCGTGTGAGAATAGAGAAGTGATAGTGATGTATATAGTGTGTGACTTGTTACTTATGGTTATAATGAGTGTTTAAGGAGCTGGACTGGAAATGTTTAGGTTGATAAGACACCTGTACATGCATGGCAGTACATGTAATTGTATTCAAACATCTTTTCAAAAACCCAAATTTCAAGTATTGCTATAAAGACATTCATTTTGTATTATAAGTATTGGCTATTCTTTATTAAAGAAAAGTAAGCTCTGTTTTTTGTTTTATTCTTTAATAAAAAAAAAATTAACTGCATGTTGCACTTATAGTATAAGTGAGGACATTCACTTATTTAATCAACTGTAAAGACTTTTATCAAGTCCTGGATTCTGATCAGCAGTTTGCTTATGCTTAGATCTGAGGGCAATACGACTGTTACAGCAAGTAAACAGAAGGGGGCGCAAGGAGCTAAACTAAAAAGCACCTTTGTGTGCCAAGATGAAGCTAACACAGGCATGGTGCAGTTTGTCATTTTTAATGATAAGGTTCTTTTCTGTCTTTATGTGACAGGAAAATGTATGTGATTGAATACTACTGTGCTTGTTGAAGCAATGCAACCGTGAAAAATAATACACATAATAATAACAGCTGTTTTTACCAAATAATAAGGTTTCATTTCCTTTTTCAGAGAATGAATTACTGGAAAATGTTTGCAGACACCGCATGCAAATTTTGTCGCTTTTGGATAAATGTCTTTAAAAAAAATCTGTCATGACCCCACCTTTGTGGTCCCACGGCCAAAACTAAAAATAATCATACACCAAAGATATTCTGTTAATGGGAAATTTCAAAAAGAAGTTGAACAAATGATTGATACAGCAGCACTTCCTCTTGCAGTGCATTATAAATACACCAATGTTAAATATCACCTTTATTAACGCAGAACAGAGAGCACTGTGACGGTATCATAACATTAGTTGTTATGTGGTTACCACCATAATACCCATCAAGTGTACGCTGGATCTGAGAGTAATATATGAACAATAACACATCTCTATTGTGTGCCTGTGCATAAAGTTCAGATAACTTTTAAAGAACATAGGAACGCTGATATGATACTCGGAAAAGGACATTTTCTCTTTGCCATGCACAAAGGGGAGTAATCCACTTTTCCTCAACACGTGTGATTATGTGGTACACGCTTTTTAAACTCGTGCATTAATTATTTTTTGACAGATTAGAATTGTGTGGTAATTAAAATAAGAATAAATGACTCATTGACTGATTTAGTAATTTTGAGTTTATTCAGTAACAGACACTGGGTTTATTACTAAGAGATAAAGTACTGAGAAGTAACAGCCAAGAGCATCAAACTCAGTATCCCATAGTCCAGGCGCAGAGCTCAAACGCAGTCTTTTTTATCTTTTCAGGCTGCATCGTCGTCACAGAACAGTATAATCAGGCCCCAGTGTACTCTGGGTAGATGGGCGTGGAGTTCAGTGCAGCTGCAAGGGGATACATGTTGCTGAGCTATTCTTAGCTCTGTGACAACATGCTGATTTAGAGCAAATGGAAGGAAAAGAAGGGGGTTACCTACAGTACTGTGAATTTAACCAGTGCATAAATACAAAAATAACTAAATGAATTACCACGCATCCGTGACAGTAATTATTAAAGTCTTATTTTTTAACTTTAATTTCGTGTCATGTATTATTTTAAACACTAATGGATAAAACAACTGTCGGAGCTCCAGCACAAAAAGCTATCCTTGGCACTGAAGACTAGGAGGGAAGAAAATGCACGTGTACTGGGCGGCTCTTGGGGTAATCCTTAGGCCAATCAGAGAACAGTATGTTTGAATAAATCTGCATAGTTTAAAAAACTACAAGTGATGATTGGTTAAGGGAAATCCAAGCGGCGAATCGCTTAAATGACAGGCGCTCAGCTGGTGAATAAGCCCCGCCTTTGGTATTTTTACACGCAAACCCCGGAAATCCTGTTACTTAAAGGGACAGAGGAGGAATTTAAGGCAAAGGCTGAAACAACGAAAACAGCTGGGAGTGCACGAAAAAGACTGGCACAGAGAGGAAGGGAGTTAGCTTTGTTAGCTAACAAACTATTTGGACTATAGAGTGAGAGGACGAGTTCAAGACTGTCCGAATATTTTACCTATTTGATATACGGTTAATGTTGCTAACGTCTTTTAGCTTCGAAGTCGATTTTCGGCCCATAACATCAGCTACCTAGAAACCGACAACGCAGCAGTCAACACGGCAGACAGACAGTAGAAAGGCCAAACTCCCAGACTGCACGGACGTCACTTCAGACTGCCTGGCTGTGTTTGATAATCTGAGTCTATATTTTTCGTGAGGTGAGTAGACTTCGAAATCTTGAAATGTGGCTGGTTGCCTTCCCTTTAATCTTCTGCATTGTGTGTACTTTAAAGGTAGGGGTGTGTTGAAATGGGTTAAGTTATATCCTTTGCATTGTGATCATGCATAGAGATTCCTTATCATAATTGGGAGTCTAGCAGAAGAATGAGCGAAATCCAGCCTGATCCAGCTGATGACCTGACAGTAGCTTGCATGATGTAGGGGGCGTTCCCCTGCTTTGTCTGCCTTCCTCACACTTTCTTTATGTGTGCACAGTCTGCATTGGTTGGGGACAAAGTGCTAGAATTTCCCAGTGAAATCCCAATGCATAAATCAAAATTAATAGTGTGCGTGGCATTAAAATGATTATGAGATAAAACGGTTTTTATTTTTTTTTAATTATTGTAACTGCGCACTGTGCTCCTGGGATTGTGCATATATGGGCCAGGCAAGAAGGATCAACCAGCAGCGGTATATCTGTGAGATTGTGACTGTAGCTCAGCGGGTGGAGTGATGATGAACATTGTACAGCTAATAGAAGAGGGCATATAACTGATTGCAGTCGGTGTATTGTTCCCTTGGATTGCACTTGGGAGTTGCATTGCATCATGCATTGAAGAGTATTGATGATGGCACAGAACCTTTGTCACATGCATATGCAAATAAATAAATAAATATATAAATGTAACAAATCAATGAGTCCTATATTGCACTGTTAATATGCTAGCTGCAGTGCACCATCTCTCATTGTCCTGACAAGCAGAGCATGAAGGCAATGACATACACATTAGGCATGTGTGTGCAGTCTCACACTGCATCATCTATAAAGAACACGTGCATATGGGAAAACAGCAGCTGTCTTACATGTATGGAAACTACAGATTTTTGCACACACTGCAGCACCAAATACAGCTGCGGCTCATTATTCTTCTTCTCTTGCTTGTCCATGCATTGCTCTGACAGCCACCCCCCACTATTCTGTCTGGGAGAAAGCAGTGGGCTTTTGTCCTCAGCTGAGTGTGACGTCATGTAGATCTTTGCTGTATCCAGCCCCGAAGGCAAGATGCATGTTGTTCAGCAGGCCTGGGTCTGGGCTTGTCCCATGCTCAAACACCTTTTACTTAAGTTCCCTCATGCTTAGGTACACAAGGACAATTTAAAAAAAAAAAAAAAAAAACACAAAATGAATTCAGTCTATTCAGGTGAGATAGAGAAACTTGGATAATCCTCTCACATTCAAAGAAAAGGAAGAGAGGGAGTGATCAAATACAAGAATGGATAAGTGTATCAACCTCCATGCATGAAAAGAAAATAGCCAGAGGAAAGCCCCCGTTGTGTTGTTGGGGTTTTTTTCTGCTTCAAAAAATTTAGCAACCAACACATTCAGCCAAATTAAATGAAATCAAATTGCATGCTTCTGTGCATACTAAGCAGGCAAGAACGTTGAGTTAAGCAAGAGTAGGATCATGAGTAACAGTCTGTTTTTCAATGGTAGTTTGGAGGGCCACCAGTATCTATTTAGGCTAAGGGAATGAATGATTCTGCCGGAAGAGAATAAAATAAAGTCCACAAAAACAACATTACATACTTTTGCATACACTCTATCTTTGAGCAAATCAAAAATAACTTTTGTATCATTTGTCTTATGGTGGTTTTCGTCTTTGATCACGATTGTTCTTTAGCATTTCTACCTGGCAGCAATTTGATTGTCTGTGTAAAAAGTGGGGGTGGCTATTAAATGCGTTGAGCAGATGAAGGCTTGTTGATGAAGGCTTGTTGTCAGCTCTCCAGTGTATCTCAGCAGGATTTGATGCCAGAGATTACAGATGATTGTGTGGGTTAGATCGAGTACTCAGCACTGCTCTGGGGCTATATTGATCTCTAGTGTGTATGTGTGACTGAGTGTGCCCAAGCACGACTGTGCTCTATCCTTATGGGAGCTAAATTATGTTTATTGAATAACAATAAACAAAAAAATACTAGGCATAAATTATTAGCTTTAAGAAAAGAGGAATGCAACAAATAAATTTAGATAATAAGTATGCACAAGAATTTGATGTGACTTTTGGTACTAAACCACAGAAAGCAGTGACCAGCTGACAGGAATAGTGTTTCTCATTTTAAAATGCAGGGAGACTACCACTGTTGGGTCTTCTGAATAGAGTTTTCTTTTCTTCAGTGTCACTTTGGGATTCTACTTGATAATTAAAAAAAATCTATATGCAATGGACAAGATCAAACACAAGGATGAAATCTCTGTGATCTCAGGTCGTCAGGTAGCACTGCACTGGTGGCGCATATGACTCTGGAAATGACTGCATAGGCTTGGGAATACTTCTGACAACCACTATCAGTATAACTAAACATGATTCATCCCCATATGGAAAAGATATATATAAATCTTATAACGTTTGTATCTGTCTTGTGTGAAACTTGTATGAAAAGCATACAACACTGAAAACAGATATAAGATCCCTTGAAAAATTATATTAATGAAACTTGTATGTTTTGGGTACTTACTAAAACAATATATGAAAGTAATGAGAAAGCGGCCACTTTCATGAGTAAATCATACAAGTTTTTACTATTTCTTTTCCATATGTGTCAGTACATCTGAAGTCAAAATTCTACAACGCAAAAGAAAACAATAATAATAATACATTTTATTTAAAAGCATCTTTTAAGACACCCAAGAACACTTAACAATAGAATAAAACACAGGACAATGTCAAGACAAAGAACAATAAAAAAAATGTGAAAAAAGAAAATAAATAAGATCGTCTCTGGGACTGACTTCATTTATAAAGAACGGACCAAAGTTTAAAACTATCCTGTGATTTTAATAACCAAAGTATTCTTTTTTTTTTTTTTTTTTTTTAATCTGTCATTATTTTTCCCAAGGCTAAATAGGAGAGGCCACAGTTCAAAAGCCAGATTCTGTAACAGCGTATGAATCAATTAGTGCATATAGCCTGGGTAAGTTGCACATCTATGACGGTACCATTAATGCCATCCATATATCTCTTTCAGGGAAGGCCTTCAGTATTGCATAAAGATGATGTACAACCTCACTCAGAATGAGGAAACATTTTTGTTTTTAAATGTACAGCAGCTGGGCTCCTCATTTCCCAAACACTTACAAAGTGTTGTAAAAAGAAGAATTAATGCAACAGAGTAGAGAAACATGCCTTTGCCCCAGCTTTGGAAATATCCTTACCTGACTTTGTCCAGAGAGCATGTGTAAAAAGGGCTTGGTACACACATTAATCAAACTTAGCTTCAATCTTACCATTAAAGGTCACACAGTCCTCCTAACAGTCTACCAGTAAGAGGAAGTGGTTAGTTCTCTTGCAATCATACAGTGTCCCTGTGTTTCTATTACTGTAGTTTTCAGAAGAATCAATGTGGAGGTTATTGAAGAAAATGCCAAAGAATTCTGTGATCCTTGTTGGCAATGTTACAGTGGTGGTCACGGATAGTCAGAACTGTGACAGCTTTGCAATTATGAAGACTCAGGAATTATAAACAGGTCAAGTGTATATTAAATGTTGCTCAAGTTGCTCAAACAGCCTAAAAGTGTTCACATGTTCCAGTTTGCCTTCTTGTCAATCTAAGATTTTACTTTTGATTGCTCTTGTAAAGGGAAGATACTGCGTATTATGCTGGAGTGGCTTGAATGACACATCTAAGGTTTCATCTAGCGTGGAAGCAGTTTGCAGTGACACGGTAGAGCAAAGTGAATTACATTCCACAACTTCAAGTAACTACAGGTGAAATAACTGCTGGTGATCAGTATTTTAAAAAATAAATAAATGATCTCAAATACATGTATTTTTGTTATACCAAGCTGCTTTGGTGTCTGCTCTAAGTTAAGTATGTAACATCTTTTATAAATGACAGACATGTCTCCAATTCTGTGTATACGTGTGTTATATGGGCATTCTAAATAACTATGCAAATAGACAAACCAAAAATTATTGTTGCAGTATGTACAGCTCTAGAAGAAACATAATGATGCATTTTAAAACTACCTTAAATAGTTACCAATTAACTTCACAAAAAGTGTGTTAAGCAATAATAGGAATTGAAGATACTCAGTAGGTTTTTCGACACATGTTGGAGAATTACACAGTTGCGTTTCTTGGCTTAGGGTAAACTCAAACGAACTCCATGATGTTGAGATCAGTGCTTAGGCCTTACCCGTCTGTTACAGAACACTTTGTTTTTCTTGCCACCGAACATAGTTTTTATGACACTGAGTGCAGATTGAATTTGGATAAAGTCACAAGTTTCCATGATGGTATTGCATCATCTAAAGTACTTGAAGCATTTGTAAATTACTCTAAGCTGTTCGTCCCACATTGCTGCTTGCTTGCTTTACATCTTAGAGGCTCAACCAAGACAAGTTCAAACTTTTGTTCCTTCTGAGAAAATATCTCCTAACCTAGACCTTTTCAAGACCATTGACAACACAGTTGTGTTGCCAAGTTTGATAAATGACCTAGGAATGACCGTGGTATTGATAGATTGTTAAGCTCTGCAAATATTGGTGTGGCAGGCAGGGTGGCTGTGGCTACAATGTAGCTTGCCATCACCAGTGTGTGAATGTGTGTGTGAATGGGTGGATGACTGGATATGTAAAGCGCTTTGGGGTCCTTAGGGACTAGTAAAGCGCTATATAAATACAGGCCATTTACCATTTACCATTTATTACTGCCTGTTACCTGTGGTAATGCAATTTATAATTTATATATTCTGTATTCAGTTATGAAGGCTCTAATTGTTGGTTGCGAGCTGCCGCTTAGATGCTTGTATCTGCCCGGGGCTGTTGATGGGTCTGTATGCAATGATGGGCGTAGCTGCGGGAAGTTTATTGTTTTTTTTTTTTTGTTGATGAGTGAGTATAGGGGTGGGATTTAATACGTTTTCTTCGTCCCACTCCTTTTTCAGGCAAGTTTTGTTTTTTGTTTTGTGTATTTTATGTTCAATATAGGTATTTGTTGTGCCTGAAAATGAATAAATAAATGAATGAATGAATGAATGTTAACTTAAAGGGAAGCAAGGAAAACTGCTCCTTGTTACCACAAAGCTTATGTTGTAGTAGAGAGTTTTACCCTCTTCTTCACCCTCTTCTATTCTTGGTCCAAGGTGGTGGAATGAGCTATTGGAAACAGATTAATCATCTAAAGCAGTCTGGCTGAGCTGGTCCTGTGCGGTATCGTTTTGAGCTGGTGGCTCCATCCCCAGTATCCCCTGAAACAGGAGGTGAGGCAATACAAAAGAACTGATTGAATCAGGATGGGATACTATCCTGTCATCTGCAGCCACTGCTGAGCCTCATGAGGGTCTGAAGGAGAACAATGGATTTTGTTGCTGCTGCAGCTCACCTGCTCCAAGGTTTGATCTGTTGTGCATTTAGCGATACTCTTCTGTGTATACTGATTGCTATTTGAGTTATTGTTGCCCTATTACCTTGAAGCAATCTGGCCATTCTCCTCTGACCTCTGACATGAACAACAAATTTGTACCCACTGCTAGTCACTAGATATTCTCTCTTTTTCATCATTCTTTGTAAACCGTAGATGTGACTGTGCTTGAAAATCTGAAATACCAGAACAGCCTGTCTGGCACAAGCATCCATCCATCCATCCATCTTCATCCGCTTTGTCCGGGGCCGGGTCGCGGGGGCAGCAGCCTAAGCAAAGAGGCCCAGACCTCCCTCTCCCCAGCCACCTCCTCCAGCTTATCTGGGGGAATACCAAGGCGTTCCCAGGCCAGCCGAGAGATATAATCTCTCCAGCGTGTCCTGGGTCTGCCCCGGGGCCTCCTCCCGGTGGGACATGCCTGGAACACCTCACCCAGGAGGCGCCCAGGGGGCATCCTTGTCAGATGCCCGAACCACCTCAGCTGGCTCCTTTCGATGTGGAGCAGCAGCTGCTCTACTCTGAGCCCCTCCCGGATGGCCGAACTTCTCACCCTATCTCTAAGGGAGAGGCCAGCCACCCTTCGGAGGAAGCTCATTTCTGCCGCTTGTATCCGCGATCTCGTTCTTTCGGTCACTACCCACAGCTCGTGGCCATAGGTGAGGGTAGGGACGTAGATCGACCGGTAAATTGAGAGCTTCGCTTTTACACTCAGCTCCCTCTTCACCACGACGGACCGGTGCAGCGTCCGCATTACTGCAGCTGCAGCCCCAATCCGTCTGTCGATCTCCGGCTTCCTTCTCCCATCACTCGCGAACAAGACCCCGAGATACTTGAACTCCTCCACTTGTGGCAGGAACTCATCCCCGACCCGGAGTGGGCACTCCACCCTTTTCCGGCTGAGAACCATGGCCTCAGATTTGGAGGTGCTGATCCTCATTCCCGCTGCTTCACACTCGGCTGCGAACCGTTCCAGTGCGAGCTGGAGGCCTTCACCCGATGAAGCCAACAGAACCACATCATCTGCAAAAATCAGAGATGAGATTCTGAGGCCACCAAAGCGAAAGCCCTCCGCCACTTGGCTGCGCCTAGAAATCCTGTCCATAAAAATTATGAACAGAACTGGAGACAAAGGGCAGCCCTGGCGAAGCCCATCACCCACCGGGAACGAGTCCGACTTATTGCCGGCAATGCGAACCAAGCTCTTGCAACGGTTGTATAGGGATCGAATGGCCCGTAGCAATGGGCCAGACACCCCATATTCCCGCAACACCTCCCACAGGACACCCCGAGGGACACGGTCGAATGCCTTCTCCAAGTCCACAAAACACATGTAGACTGGTTGGGCAAACTCCCATGCACCCTCAAGTATCCTGGAGAGGATAAAGAGCTGGTCCAGTGTTCCGCGACCAGGACGAAAACCGCATTGTTCCTCCTGTATCCGAGGTTCGACTAACGGACGAACTCTCCTTTCCAGCACCCTGGCATAGACTTTCCCAGGGAGGCTGAGCACAAGCAGCATCACCATATTACGAGTCACTTAAGTCACCTTCCTTTCCCTTTCTGTTGCTCTGTTTCAACTTCAACAGGTCATCTTGACCAGGTCTTCATGCCTAACTGCCATAAAATATGGTTATAAGATCTTTACATTTACAAGTAGCTGAACAGATATATCTAAAGAAGTGGCCAAAGAGTTATCATTTAGCATTTATAAATAAGTCTCCTTGAACAAAACATATAAACGCATTGTATTAATGTAGTCTTGTGAGTTAGTCTTGGAAAGAAGACGTGTAATCCTGTGCATTACATTGGTCACTTATGAGCTTTCCATTTTGTTCTTATTGTGTTGCCATTACTCAGGGGAACAAGTGTAGCATCAAAGCCCTCCATGTGTGCATAGTACATATTCCCATCTGTCTTGTGGATTCTGGGTATGTAGGACACGCCTGACTTGCATGAAATTTTACACTAAATTAAAAAAAAATGACTCCAAGGCAGCGACGCAGAGCTGATGTTTGCAGTATACCTGTATAGTGTAATTGGAAGTATGTAGGGTTTAATTTAAACAGTTTATTGTACATCACCTACCAAGTCTTAGGTCTGCCAACATTAAACAAATATCCACAACAGTGTATTTCCTACAGCCTTGAGAGCATTGTAGCACTTTGTGTTGTTTGTATTTCTAAAATAGGCCTATAAGTGATTATCTCTGACTTTGCGTACTAATGGTTTGGTTGTGTTGGTATGCCATGAAACAAATGTTCTGTCTGTATGTGTGTATTACTGGCTCACCTTGCATGTCTCACCAGAGCAAGGGAAAAAGCTTTTTTGTTTTCTCCATACTGCATTGATAGTTCTGAGCAGGATCCCTTCTGTGTATAGCCTGATTCAACATGCAGGACAAGCAGCCACCAATTAGGCTGAAGTGGACACAGGAATTATAGCAAAGGAGAGAGCAGAGGAATGACGTGCAGTAAACGTGAGCCAGGAGTCACACCGACGCAGCTTGTGACTTACTCAGCCATCAGGGTGGCTGTCCTGTATGTTTGGTCAGTTTTCTATAGACACTCCACTCCCACTGCCTGGTTGTCTTTGGCAATGGATAATGGTCCTGATACAACTCTAATATGTCCCCATATTTTTACTTTGTGGCATAATATTCACAATATTATTTCCACTCCCCTGACTGCTTTATAATTTGAGTTGGAGTTTGTTTATTGGCCTGATGGGGGGAAAAAAAATTTGCTCTTAGTTCTCCTCATTTCTGCTCTACCTACACATTGTGTTTTTACAAAAAAGAAATTTGCTGCTTGCTATTTATAACACCACAGACCCGATGTACGCAAATAGTGAATGTAAAATGGATTTACAAGTGTGTCAGTGTAGAGAGATTATTTTTGATCTCTCTAGACTGACTTTATTATGCTAAAATACATTTTTGGAACCAGATCATGTTTATTTTTAATGAAAGTATCTTAAAGTGGGTGTAGCCTAAAACAGAGAGCTGCAGTTATATTGCCAAAGCTTCTCATTATTAAGTTCTGCTTAATAACCGCAAATGCGTGTGTGGATGTGTGTTAAATTGATCTCAGGATTAACCCTAGTCAGACGTCACTCTCTACTTTACACTGAAACATCACCGACATTTAAGTTGATGAGACGTCCTATGAATGTGTGTCTACCAACATGCTGTTATGCGACTGAATTCAACATTTTTCTCTAAGTCTGTGTGCTTTGCTGCTTGTGTTTTCCTTTCATTCTGCTGTTGATTGCACACTTCCTGGAAAAGGTGGGTGTCAATGACCTCTAAGTGCCATCCTAATCTTCTCAGCCATCCGCTTTGGTTAGTAACCAGTTATCTGTTGGATTAAATGGTTAAATAGTGACAGTATGATTGTTGGATGAACTACGTGGTATTTGTCCCCCCCCCCCCCCCCCCCCCCCCCTTCACTGCCAAGATGGTACTACATTCAGCCTCTACCAGTCAGAATGGTGCAACACCACCATGCTATGTGAATTTCCTAAGCATGAAAGGCAAAAAAGAATTGGTTCATACTGAAAGAAGATGGACAGGAAAAAAGTACCCGAAGGCTAGGAGGAGGAGGAGACAGAAACACACAGTCACACACACACATTTCCTGTCCTGTGTGAATAGGCAACATATTTCTCTGGAACATTCCATCCTCTGAGCTGGCCTAGCCTGTCACCAAGACTCAGGGTGCCACACTCCTCCCCATCATATTTTCCCCATCCATTTGATTTCTTTCCTTTCATA